>NC_083343.1:127468347-127791738 GCF_019175385.1 Lycium barbarum
AAACCTGGCAAGAAAGTATTCAAGGCAACTCCATGTGGAAATTCCAACAGAAGCTGAAAACTCTTAGTAAAAATCTCAGCAAATGGTCAAGAGAACAAATTGGTAATATTCACAACCATGTCAAAGACTGGGAAAACAAGATGCAGGCTTTTGGAAGAGAAATACATTGATGACAACAGGACTGAGGCAAGAGAAGAAGTACATAAGGCTCAAGCAATGTACACCAAGTGGCTCAAATGTGAGGACTCCTTATTAAGACAAAAGGCTAACATAAGATGGCTAGAAGAAGGGGATTCAAACACCAAATATTTTCACTTTGTTATCAAAGACAGAAGGAGGAGACTTACTATACATAGAATGAAAGATCAAGAGGGTTAGTGGCTAAATGGAGACAAGGATATTAGTGATGAAGCAATTAGACATTTTGAAAAACTATTCAAAGAAGATGGAAGTCCAAATTTACAATATCTAGACTGTATCAATCAGGTTATCACCCAGGAAGAAAATGACTCACTCATTATTATTCCCACAGAAGATGAGATTAAAACTGTAGTGTTTGGACTTAATCCAAACAGTGCTCCAGGTCCAGATGGGTTCAATGGCCTTTTTTTATCAAAATTGTTGGGAGATTATAAAATATGATCTCATAGATATGATCTATAGTTTCCTTAAAGGGTCCCAACTTACAAAATTCTTTTCCAGCACATGTATTGTCCTCATTCCTAAAGTAGAAAACCCCTCTTGCTACTCTGAAATGAGACTAATCAGCCTCTCAAATTTTTCTCACAAAGTCATTTCCAAAATATTGAGAAACAGACTGGCACCAATACTTCCAAGACTTATATCAGAGAATCAATCAGGATTTGGTCATGGAAGGTTAATCACTGAAAATGTATTACTTGCTCAAGAGATAACTCATGGTATTAGAAACAAAAAGAAGGGTGAAAATGTGATTATCAAGTTAGACATGTCAAAGACATATGACAGAGTAAATTGGCAATTCATTATGGTTGTTTTAAGAAGATATGGGTTCTTAGAAATATGGGTAGACTTGATTTGGAGATCTATATCGAATATCTAGTACTCTATTCTAATCAATGGTACCAGAAATGGATTTTTTCACTCTACTAGAGGCTTGAGGCAAGGTGATCCCTTATCCCCAACCCTATTTATTTTAGGTGCTGAGGTATTATCCAGAATGTTAACAAACTCAAGGATAACCACATGTATACAGGCTTCTCAGTGTCAAGGTTTGGACCCCAAATATCATACCTTGCATATGCAGATGATGTTATTATCTTCACTTCATGGGATCAACTATCTCTTAACTTGGTTAATCATGTCCTACAGAATTACAGTAAATGTTCTAGGCAGATGATCAATGATGATAAAAGCTTTTTTCTTGTCAGTCCTAATACCAAAACAGAAGAGCTATCCAGAATCAAAGAAATTTCAGGATACAAGCACAAAGAATTTCCTTTTATCTATCTTGGATGTCCTATATATGTCGGTAGAAAACTCAATTCTACCTTCACTGATTCTGTTACAAAAGTGGTGAGAAAAACATCAGGTTGGCAAGGAAAACTTCTATCTACTGGAGGGAAAGTTTTTCTCATCAAACATGTTTTACAATCCCAACCTATCTACCTTCTAGCTGCTATGACACCTCCCAATGAATTTTTTTCTTCAAATTGAAAGATATATGACAAGATTCTTTTGGCGATCAAGTGATGAAAAGAAGAGACACCATTGGAGTTCATGGGCAAAAATGTGTTATCCTATCAGAGAAGGTGGACTTGGTTTCAGAAAACTGAAAGATATCAGTGATGCATTGGCTATGAAAAGATGGTGGAGATTCAGAACTGCTAATTCTATTTGGGCCAACTTTCTCAAAACAAAATATTGTAGATTGGCTCATCCTGTTGACAGAAAATGGAGGGCAGGTTTATCTCATGGATGGCAAAGTATTCTAGCAGTAAAAGGCAAAGCTGAAGAACAAATATTATGGAAGGTTAATTCTGGTTCATCAAGTTTATGGTGGGACAACTGGACAGGTTTTGGTGCCATTGCTCAGATTATAAATCATAATGATCCTAACAGACTTCAAGTTGTTAAGGATCTAATTGAAAATGGGCACTGGAACATTGACCATCTGCACTTACCTTAATATTTAGCAGAAGCTATTCTCCGTATACCAATAGGGAATCCATAATGTCTTGACACACCAATTTGGATGCCTTCTACTAATGGAAAATTCTCAACATCTTCAGCATGGGAGATTAACAGACAGAGCAAGGCTCCAGATCATTTTCTTCATAATATTTGGCACAAAGCTACACCTTTCAAAATGTCCTTCTTAGTATGGAAATTGTTAAAAAACAAACTCCCATTTGATAATATAATTAGCGGAATCGGTATTGAGGTGGATATTAAATGTTGTTGTTGCAATGAGGCTAAGGATGAAACTATCCATCACTCCTTCATAGATGGAGACCCGACAAGAGTTATATGGAATTATTTTGGGACCCCTCTTGGAATACCGTGGGAACCAGGCTCCATCAGAACCCAAATGATGAGATGGTGGACATTCAAGCCCAGAAATTGCTTACACAAAGATCTACTCAAAATTATTCCTATATTTATTTTATGGGAAATATGGAAGGCTAGATGTGCCTATAGATATGGAAAGAAAAAGGTTTCAAACATCAGAATCATTTACCAGATCTTTTATCATATAAAATGGATAGTATCAAAGACCAACTCTACTATGCAATGGGTATGGAAATGGCAGGATCTCACCAATCAAGTTATGAGCAGCTCACATAAGATTGATTGTGTTATAGTTAGGTGGATCCGACCTCCAATGGGTTAGATAAAACTCAATACTGATGGCAGTCACAATGCAGCTGACTCTATTGGAGCGGGAGGAATATTTAGAGATAATAATGGAAAAATGATCACGGCCTTTGCTAAATACATGGGAATGGACAACAGTAATTTGGCAGAAGCAAAGGCTATAATCTATGGCTTACAATGGTGTATTTCACAGAATTTTCAAAATATTGTTCTGGAAAGTGATTCCCTAATCATTGTTAACATGATAAAGGGCAAAAGAAATACAGCTTGGCAGCTTCAAGATGCAATAGATGATATCAGTAGAATGCTCTCTCAAACTTCCAACAAAGTTCAACATTGTTATAGGGAGGCAAATCAAGTTGCAGATGCCTAGCCAAATGGAGCATGGAGGATCGGGAAAAACAATTTTATGATACTAAAGATCTTCCAAAACAAGCTGGTGGCGCTTACTACCTAGATTTTCAAGAGACAGCCTCCATAAGACATCTTGCAGTTTCTTTATTTAGATAGCTTTTATTTGCATCTTGTAAATAAGAGAAGTTGACTATAAGTGTGTATACTAATAGAATAAATCACCTTCTAAAAAAAAGGGGGAAACTGAGGCAAAATTGTCAACAACTGGATACACTTAAATATAAGGAGAATTGGAGAAATCATGGGTATTAAGTAGTTGACTTCATTGTGTTATATATGTAGGATTGACTCAACAATATACATGTTAGAATCTTATGTAAATATTTAGTTAGATGGTAACTAAATATTTACATAATATTCTAACAATACAATCATATTATTGACAGCTTTTCAGATGGAGAAAATTCTTTGGAAGCAACTATACGATTGCTTAGTTATTTTATTTTATTGATTTTTGTACTTAACCATTAACTGTAAATCTTATATATTGCTCATTTCCTCTTAATAAATTCTGTTTATTCTTGTTTAATGCAATTCTGTTGTTTTATAATCTCCCAGAGTTCCATCCATTCTTATTTGATTATTCGCTTAGCCCAATTTCCATATGTTTGAAGCCTTTAAGCCGAGAACATCGAACCATGAAGTCAAGAATCATCAATAAATATAGACAAAAATTGAAGCTTTTTCCATTGCTATAATTAGTATAAAATTTGAAGTATAATCATTCTTCAGAGAGATTTTCTATGCTGAGGTTCATGATTTTGCAGGAAGTTTCTCAAAATATGGAGAAAACCAATTTCAGAACAAGACCTCTCTTTTTCAGTTGCTCATTTCTTGACTTTCTATTGAGATTACTTAGCACAATTTGTGTCTGCAGTGCAACAGAGAGTGATTTTTATTGCTTGAAATCGATAAAAGATTCATTACAAGATCCTTTCAATTCTTTGGGCTCCTGGGATTTCAGAAATGCTATCGAAGGTTCCATCTGTCATTTTGCAGGAATTCAATGCTGGCATGATTATGATAATAAGGTGATGAACCTCAGACTTTCAAACTTAGGACTAATAGGTGAGTTTCCTCGAGGGATTCAAAATTGTACAAGCTTGACAGGTTTAGATCTTTCTAGCAACAAGTTGTATGGAACTATCCCTTCTGATATTTCAGTAATAGTTGAACATGTTACAACACTTGATCTCGAAAGTAACCTATTTTCTGGCAATATACCGCCTGATATAGCTAATTGTGCATACCTTAACTTTCTAATGTTGGACAACAATAATCTAAGAGGTGAAATTCCAAGCAGAATAGGATCTTTGCCTCGCCTTAAGATATTTAGTGTAGCCAACAATTACTTGACTGGGTCAGTGCCATCATTTGTTAACATCCAAATCACAGCTGACGGTTTTGCAAACAATTCTAGGCTTTGTTGGAAGCCCTTGAAAGAATGTGAGTATTCTGAGGACTTTGAGGATTCTTGGATATGGAAACATATTGATTATGCTTCATTCATCCAAGCATTTGTGGTCAGTTTAGTACTTTTCTATGCATTAGTTTTAGTATTTTGATTATTTCAATTTCCTACCAAGGCTATCAACAAGATAGTTTCATTGAACAAATGGAAGTGGGGAGAAAGGAACATTTAAGTCCACGAAGTGATTCACCAGGTGACGAGGAATTAAGCAGCCACCAGAAGGTAAATATTTTGCTAGCTTTTCAGCTTTTCCCCTCTGCACTGTTAGCTACATATTTGTTGCTGTAGTTCTAGTTTAGTGATTGGTCATTGCAAATCCATCATGATACATATACATTCTTGACTAGAGAACTGAATGGAGGTAAAACTTTTTATTCGATGATTGATGAGCATACATGTTATTTTAGCAATGCATCCAGACAAAAGAGGGGGTGAATTGTGTCTTCCCCAATTTTCCCGAGTTAAAGAACCTGATTCTTTAACATCAGTAAACTAGACACAAACTGAAAGTGAAGTGCGAAAATTAAAGTACACAAGCAGTTTTACGTGGAAAACTCCTTGCTCAAGGGAGCAGAAAACCACGACCTACCCTCATACGATTTACCTCAAGACTTCACTATCTCCAAGAGCAGTTTTAGGTTACAATTCTATAACCAAAGGGACTAAACCTAGTACCTTAACCCCTGCAATCAACTTTGAATGTAGCTACCCCTTTTAAGACTATACACCTAGTTTAGAAAGCTAAGCAAACTTCACCATTGATCAGCTACAACAATACTTCTGACAAGTAAAATAGGTTACAATTTAGAACCAAATACTCAAGCCTAACCAACTCAAGAACTAAGACAGCTTCTTCCTCTGGAACAAGTTTTTTAATTGATCAACTTGAATCCTTCACAATGACTGCTATTTGCCAAGAGTAATCTTAGTGTTTGTGTGAAATAGCACGAGCCTCAATAGCAGCAATACGGTGCTTTATATAGGAGTACCGTTGGCCGAATTCTTCTACACTTATTCCCCAAAACTGAAAGTATTTTTGTTAAGGAATCAATCCCACTTGGATTTGGTTTACTGATTTGCTTCGACCTCCACACGGTTTCTCCTATTTCCTAACCTTTTTCCTTTATGCAAGTGTAACAATATTTCCTTGTTGTTCACGTATTCCTTGATGCAATGCGTGTAGCCCATAAGTATAATTCTTCAAGAAATCCAACTTGCACTTGAAATCAGCTTCGCAGCTTCTAATCAACAGTCTTCTAAGAACCAGATTCTTTCGATATCTACATAATACTCTTGCAATCCATTTAGTAGCATAACCAGTATCTCCAAGAGACGCCGTTCTTTTTAGTTGTTTGTTAAGCATGAAAACCAATTTAAGCTCAGCTCAACAATACATGATAGCAACAAGCTTCTCAAGTTTCTGTTCTGTTTCTGTATGTTCAAATGATTCAACTTGCTGTTTTTCAGATATTAAAGCTGGAGAAGTTTGTTACTAGAATGAGTTTCATGGAGCTGAAAACAACGACTTTTGATTTCCGTGAAGAGTGTTTAGTAGGAATTGGAATGTTAGGAAATGTGTACAAAGCAATTCTACAAAATAGCTGGACGCTTGCAATCAAGAAGCTCAATGTTAGGGAAAATTTGGAGGACGAGTTTGTCTCTGAGATTACAACTCTCGGTGGTCTGAGGCATTGGAACCTATTACCTCTTATAGGTTTCTGTGTTGAAAGGGAAAAAAGACTTCTTGTTTACAAATACATGCATCATTGAAATCTTCATGAATGGCTGCACTCAAACAAGGATAAGGCCAAGATTTTGGACTTCCCTCTTAGAGTTAAAATTGCACTTGGGATAGAAAAAGGTCTGGCTTGGCTTCATTATAGGTATGAATTGCACGTTACTCAAGGAAGCATAAGCACACGGTGTATCTTGCTAGATCAAAATTTTGAACCGAAAATATCCAACTTTTGGGAAGCAAAATTTTGGAGTAAGAATGATATTGCATTAAGTTGGAGTCTTTTCCCAGTAGCTAGATATTCACGTTTAGGTTCTTACAAGAAAGACATCTACTGCTTTGGTGTTGTGCTTCTCGAGCTTGTAACAGGGAAGGAGCCACATGAATTGACCAGCTCAAGAAATCTATTTGATCACTCGCCTAGTCTACTTGATACAAATAGCGATTTGCTTGGGAAAGGAATCAATGATTTGAACCTCCAATTTCTAGAGTTAGCTTGTGACTGTGTGAAGTTTTTTCCTAATGAAAGGCCGACGATGTTGGCAGTGTATGAAAAACTCAAGACAATTTCTCAGGGTCGAAACGACCAGGTATAGGAAACTCCCTTATCAATTGCCATTTGAAGTCTGTAAGACTAGTACTATTATTGTTTATTTGGTTAGAGCACATCAATTTAATAGCATCAAAAAAGCTTTGTGTTTTTACATTGATAGCTTTTGCTGCAGCTGTAATATCTAAGACTTGCATATAATTTACAACATTGGAAAGCCATATTGATTGCATGCTTCTAAAAGAGCCTCAGCAGACTAATGCTGCACTTTATAGGCATTTTTCTGAGAGTTGTCTTCAGAAATTGGCCTAAAGTAGTTTCTCAGAACTTCAGTATTTTATCAAGTGCAAATATCTCATTTCAAACCATAACCATGATGTTCAAACCAACTACAACACCTGATCCCCCCTGCTGTTTCAATCTAAATTTGATCAGTTGTAATATTATATAGATGCTTATTAGATTGAGTCTATTCATTCTGTATACTAACTAAAGTCATTGCAATTATATTTCTCAGAACTTTTTTCTCTAGAGTAAGGTTTAGTGAGTCAGGAAGGCTACTTATTACTGACAATTTGAGGAAGATTAAGGTCATTAATTGTTAGGATTGCAAACAGGAATAATGCATTAGGCTACTTTCTAGATGCAAATGATGAATATCTAGCAAAGTCCAATTAAAAACAATGAACAACTCACAAGTTTTATGGTGTATTTGGAGCAAATGATGGATATCTAACAAATACAAAAGAAGATGTGTGAAGGAATATTTGGTAAATAATTTCTCTACTCTTAATCAGAAGTTCTTTCTAGTTCGATTACCGGAAATGAGGTCACTTTTGGTAAAGAGCACTAAAGATTTTACCATGAGAATTCAAATTGTTCGAGCTAGGTTGTGGATTCTAAACACTGAATGACAAAGAAAATGACATCAACAGATGATGTCATGTTCAAATGGTGCACTGTATCTTATTTCAGTTGTACTAAAAGGTGCACTTTTTGGTATACCAGGTCTCTCTTTTGGTGATGAAAAAGGAAAGGTCCTTTCTTTTGGTTAAGCTTAAGCAACTTGAAGCCCCAACTTGCATCTGTATATCCCTTTTTAGCATGTTTTAGAAAGAAGTCCAAGCTAAGACCTTTGGACTTTATTGACTTGACATGTTTTCTCTTCTTCCAAATGTAACTTGACGTGTTCAACGTCTATTCCCTGCCATCATAATTCATAAACTTTGTCGGTCCAACAAGTTCCATAGGAATAAAGTTATTTGTATTTCGTGTCTGAGTGGAATTTCGAGCCAAAATTGTAACGAGAAAGATATGAATGAGCCCAATTTCCAGTGAAGGGTATAAAATTAGATCATTTTATTTAATTTAGGAATAAAACGGAGGACAAAGTTAGTTCCATTCATCATCAAGGGGAATCTTGTTGTAAATAGTCTAAACATAATGTATTTCCTATATCACCAAATAAAAACACATAGTTAATTAGTTGAAGGTTAAATATGCTAATTTAGTCAACTACTACAAAAATCAGGAATAAGAACTTACCAGTTACCAATACACTATATGAACTAGATTAAAAGTACTCCCTCTGTCCCATATCAGTTGTTCTGTTTCGCTTTTTTAGGGTCAAGTTGACTAATCATCTGAGATAAATTGGATTAAATCAATTCGGTATTTTAAAATTTTAATTTAGATATTCAAAAACTACACGAAAAGTACTACAAATTTTAATTCTTCTCATATTAATACGGTGAAAAAATATATCTTAAAATGTTGATAAAAATTTATACAGTTTGACTTTTATAAAAGAAAAGTGGACAAGCAACTTGAAAACGGAGGGAGTAATTAACTTCCTACTTTTTTTATGCATGATATTCTTGTGTTTGCTTACGTGAAATTGTTGATTGAATTAGCAACGAGCTCGTCAAAAACAAATAAAACACACATTTCAATGTTGGACGACGTTGACAATGGACGTTTTGAAAAATTGATTGTAAGTTACTCCCTCCCTTTCAAAATAAGTGTCCTTTTAGACTTTTTATTTTGTTCCAAAATAAGTGACGCTTTGGGATTTCAAGAAGAAATTAATCATATTCTTTCAAACTTATCCTATTTATAATCAATAATCATTAAATAACTTTTCTTTTTCTAAGCATTCATTAAAGGTAAGTTGTTAAAACACTCATAATTTTCTAGAAGTGAGCAATTTCTTAAGGGGTGTTCATGAGCTAAAAGAGATACTTATTTTGGAACGGAGGGAGTAGCATATATTAACCTTTATACACTATCAGTCTATCACCGAAATTTAACCAATTATAACATTTTACTATTTTATTTTTAGGTGATCATGCATGTCGATCAGACTTATATATTAGGAAAAGTTACTCGTTTTTATATATCTGCTTACCATGATAGTGTTAAAAAAATTATACATGACTCTCAATACACATAACTTAAATCTAAAAAGTAACTTTTGGTAAATCCGTTTTTTTGTTTTGTTAAGAGAGATGGAAATTCCTTCTCCGTTATTGGCTAGTGGTGTAGCCCCCCACGTTGCATCTTCAACTTCTTCTTTTTTTTTTTCTTTTTTTTTTTCCTTCTTTTTTTTCTCTTTTTTTCTTCTTCATTTTTTACATCTGCATCTTCAACTTCTCTTTGAACAACTATAAAATTGTGAGAAAAGAATAACAAGCTAATTCTACTTTCTCTCTTAGGGAAAAAAGTTCTACTTTCTTAATTTAATTCTGTCATTTAAAACAAATTCTAATTGGACTTTAATTTTATGTTTTCTTTTTTCACCATAGGTAAAATGTTATTAGACATTTAGACTAAACAAATAAGTTTCACATTATTTGATGCCCCGGATATCATCTTGAGACTCGAGTTGTGGCGATCACATTTATGTGATAACAAAATCAATTAATTTATGCACCCTTAAATATTAATTCCAAATTAAATGCCATTTTAACTTCTTCTTTTTCACTTTTTTTTAATAGGTTTTAGAACATCAACTTTTTCAAATTCAAATAATATTCTTTTGTTTTTGCTTTGAAAGATGAGTAAATTGTTAGCTTTCAAATAAGATAAAGTGGGGGGAAATGTCAAAAGTAAGGGCAAAGATCAAAGAGAATTTCTGTTTCATTTTCTTGTATAATTATCACCGTGAATAGGCATAGGCACAATGTGTTCATATATTCCCACCAATATTAAAAATACTAAAAAATGACAATAACATGTTTATAAAGCTAGCTTGTTTAGCATGTATGTACTGACACTGCCAAAATTATTTACACCGTCATTTGAAAGATAATTTTAGGTAACTTTATTTAATAATATTACTCCATTTATAACCTAGATAAATGAAATATAACAGGCTATACTATAGTCTATTTGGTCAAGTTTCCAGAATTTGCTTGTTTTGAAAAATAATTTTTTTGTTGTCCGAAGTGCTTTTGAAAAAGTATTTTCGAAAATTAATAATTTATACTGGACAAAAATCAATTTGAAAAATACTTTTGTCAATATCAAATTAACAATTTCTGTTTACTCGAGCTTTCCAAATAAGCATTATTTTCTAAAAAAAAAAAAAAAATTTAGCTTCCCAAAAACTTAACCAAACACACTATAAATCAAATAAATAGTGTAAATGAATTCACACTGTAAGTGTAACTTAATTCCAAAGCTTAACCAAAAAAAAAAAAAAAAAGCGAAATGGTTCTCCTATAATGGTGTAACCCTGTCTTGCCCATGTACGACTATAAAATAGGCTTTTTATTGTTCATGACAAAAAGTCAACTAACTGAATAAAGATTAGAGAACTGTTTTCTGTGAGGGACCTTTTATTTTCCTCTCTTGCTTGAAGAAATTTATGTTAAATCTTTGATAACCAACTTTCAGTTTCTGTCATCTAAAAATTCTCTGTTCTCAATTGTTTTTTCTTTCTGTTTATTAATGAACTGAAAAAAAAAAAAGGAAAACCAGTTTCAGGTCATCTATATATAATATAAAGCTAGAAATAAAAAAGGTGATGTGACACCTCTCTTAGGCCTCCATAACAGTTTTCCCTAATTAATCACTATATTTCTAACAGTTTTTTACGTTTATTAATCCCTTACAATTGCACTGATAATTAATCCTTAATTGTGCCTCTTAATATTCTTTGCATTATATATAGATTGGAAGTGATTCTTTGTACTTACTCTAATTTGCATGCTCTAACATGTTTTCCGTAGTTTTTTTTTTTTTTTTTTTGACAAGGTTATTGAAAATGAAGAGTTGAAGTTGATCTTCCTATCATATATAATGAGGTAATTTCCAAAGTTACAACCTCAGGTACACCTATTAACCAGAACCTTTCTATTTACTGAACCTTTAAATTTGTCATTAGAACAAGCCTTTTCCTGTGTATCAAGTGTTTTATGCTCTTTCGCTGAACATTTTATGTTACTTTCTCTGTCCTAAAATATTTCTCATTGTTTCGCTTTTCGAGAGTCAAGTTATATGAACTTTAAATATTTTTTGAGATGTATTTTTTCATTATATTATATATGACAATAATTGCAACATATAGTATTCTTCGACCTATTTTGCACCCTCTCTTTTCTTTTGTTGATTTTTGTCACGACCCAACCGGAGGGCCGCGACGGGTACCCGATGCTAACCCACCCGGGCACCTCTTATCATACTTTCACATTTACATCTAGGTGAGCCACATAGCTAAACCATACTTTCCATCCATTATTCATGCTATTTCCATTGGGCAACAATTTATATATATCATCATCAACAACTATGCCCACAACAATGTACATAAGCCGACGAGGCTAACAAAATGATATCCAAAATGTAGGCCGACAAGGCCAAATACATCTAACCATATACACATGTCTATGAGCCTCTAAGGAGAGTATGTCATATCATATAGGCGGGACAGGACCCCGTCATGCCCATAAGTATGTACACAAAAGAATAAATACCAAAAGTTGTAGCTCCGAATGAAATGGAGCTTCGCTATGTAGTCCCTGAGTAATAACGCTATGGATCAAGCTTGTCTCCGTGGCCACCTGCGGGCATGACGCAGCATCCACAAAAAAAAGGACGTCAGTACGAAGAATGTACTGAGTAAGTAAAGGATGATCAATATCATTATGAAAGCATAATAGAAAACGTAAGAAATAGCATAAGATGGGAGGTAGTAGAACCATCGTCATAACACTTACTTGCTTTCCATAGGGACCTTCCATTTCTAATGTGTCATTGTGTACATACATCCATATCCGTATCCATATCCGTATTCGTATCCGTACTCATTTACATTTTGTATCCATATTCACATTCGTATTCATATTCGTATTCATAATTCGTTTACATATTCATATTCATAGCATACCCGACCATGAATGATCGGTGTTTCACATACCCGGCCATGGTAAGGCTCGGTGAGTATACATACCTGGCCCTACCAAGGCTCAGGGTTATCCATAGCCAACTGCAGTGGTGTGCGCGCGATACATAACATACCCGACCATATAAGCTCGGTGTTACATAATAGTCATACATAGGCACATATACATAGGAGCTCATAAGCATCTTTGACATCATTACTATCGTCGTTCATTACATCTATCCCTAGAGGATTACTCATCATATAAGGAATTTAGTACAATCGTAACATATCGAGAATCATGAGCTTAGTAGCTTTTAAAGATAAAATCATTTGGAGGACATCATCGGCTCATAGAAGAATAGATATTTGGCCAAGGAACTATGCATTACTCTATTGATCACTAAATATTATTGATTTCCGTTGTTTATTACTAAATATGGGTGAATCTAGTAGTTCAAATCAAATCACTCTAATGATCACCCGATTTAGTACATCATGACTTTGTTGATCATCTGTGCTGAATCTAAATACCATCAAATTGATTAAGTATATATATTGATCAGTAAATATTATTGATTTCTTTTGTTTATCACTAAATAAGGGTGAATCTAGTAGTTCACATCAAATCACTTTAATGATCACCCGTGTCACGCCCCGAGCCATGGCCTGGGCGAAACACGACACTCGGTGCCTTACTGCATGTGACCGAGAGAACCACATGGCTTGCTAAATCATCATGAGGCATAACATGAGCGGAATATAAAGTGAATGCATGATGAGCCTTTATAAAATACAATAAGTCATAATTCTTAATTAAAATACTTGTTTAAACGTGGGTGTGAAATAACATGAATGAGCCAAAATGGCTATACGACTCCGAAAGTGTGACATGATATAAATAACTTGTCTAGTCTATGAAACCTCTAACATAAGTATGAACATGGAAAACATACTCGCTGGGACAAGGCCCCCAGCATACCTTAGATGCATAGCTAATCATACAATAAAGAGTTGACTAAACCCCGAATGAGATGGGGCTCACCAATAAGCTGATACGAATGTTGTCCTACTGAGCAGATGTGTCGTCCTGTAAATCAGTACTTGCATCGTGAAATGCAGGCCCCCGGGCAATAAAAGGGGACGTCAGCACATTGAATGTACTAGTATGTAAAGCAACTGAATGAAATAACATGACAAGAACTGAAACTGAAAAACTGGACATGAAACATCAGCATGAGCATGGGTATATATATATATATATATAACATGGGTAAAACATGATAAGTAGGGAGAGCATTTCATAAACCGACACATGATATCACCAGCAAAGCCCCCATACCTTTCCAGGGTATAAGGTGGTAACGTGTCTGATGGATCCATTCAGTGTAAAATTAAGGAATCGTCCTAACTGGGCGGAGCGATCCTTGTCCTACTGTGGCTACATAATTTCAGGCTATCTGAGCCTTCTCGGTAATTCATGCAACTCCCAAAAACATAAACGTGATATAGTTGGCTAAAAAGCCCATGATTTTCGTGAATTAACTTGTACTTGACTTGTAATCATGATTTCACGAAATAACTTGTAAACACGGTTTCATGAAATAACTTGTATTTAGCATGTATGTATCTTGAGTCATGGCATGAAGATAGTTATTTAATACAGTTGCATGAAAACTTGTAGACATGTAGGATATTCATGAAATAAGCATCTTTATTTAAAAACATGCATGCAAGAACCCATGGAATACAAGATATGGGTTTTCATTGATTACAGACGAATTCTCAATAATCATAAAGAAATATTAAGAACTCAATGATGGAATTTAACAACTCATACATAATATAATCATGGACATGGACCTAGAGTTATCATGAGCATGGTATAGATACCCTAATTTTAGTAGAGAATCATAATTTATGGATTATGAGGCGTGAGGAAGAACAATGATGTTCCCACACGTAGATGGTAACTCTACATACCTAGTAATGCTCCAAACTTGAATTAAAAACTTGAACTTTGAAGAAGATCTCCAAAACCTTGAATCTTGAACCTTGAACCTTGAGATGGGTTTCCTTGAAAACTCTAGTTTTGGAATGATGATTTCTTGTTTAGATTACAAGGATATGTATTAGAATTGACTTGGAATAATTAGAGTAGGCTTATCTTGGTGTTCTTGATGATGGAATAGGGTAGGAGGTCGTTCTAGGGCTTGAAGGAATGAAAAATAATGATTTGAATTGATATGAACGAATATATACTGTTCTGGAAAATTAAATTTTACACACAGTTAAATACTGGCCGTATTTTGAAATACGGTCCGTATTCCGTATAGACTGCACTGCGTCTCTTCAGTAAAATGGTCATAACTCTTTGCACAGATGTCCGTTTGACCCCCATAATATACCGTTGGAAAGATATTTCAAAGCTCTACAACTTTCATTGACGAAGTTTTCCCAAATTCCAAATAAGTTTTGAAATACGGGCCGCATTTAACAATGTAACATCCAAATGTCCAATTCCAGAATGCTCAGAAATCTTTGGTACCAGTTTACGACTTGAAATACGGGCCGTATACTAAAATACGGTCACTGTTCATGGGCGTAAACCTCCATCTTGCAACTGAAGAGGAAATTTCAAATTCCCACATTCTTTATTTGGCTTTCAAAGTCTAGGATCATGGTCAAAACTTAAGTTAAAGGTACGGGGTGTTACAACCCGATTTAGTACATCATGACTTTGTTGATCATCTGCCCTGAATCTAAATACCATCAAATTGATTAAGTATATATATGGATCACTAAATATCATTAATTTTATTTGTTTATCACTAAATATGGGTGAATCAAATAGTTCACATCAAATCACTTTAATGATCACTCGATTTAGTGCATAGTGACTTAGTTGATCATCTATTTTTTTACTCAAAACACCATCAAATTGATTCAGTATATACATTGATCACTAAATATCATTGATTTCCTTTGTTTATGACTAAATATGGGTGAATCAAATAGTTCACATCAAATCGCTCTAATGATCACTCGATTTAGTGCATAATGACTTAGTTGATCATCTGTCCTAACTCAAAATACCATCAAATTGATTATATATATATATATATATATATATTGATCACTAAATATCATTGATTTCCTTTGTTCATTACTAAATATGGGTGAATTAAGTAGTTCACATCAAATCACTCTATTGATCACTAGATTTAGTGCATAGTGACTTAGTTAATCATCTGTCATGACTCAAAATACCATCAAATTGATTAAGTGTATATATATATTGATAACTAAATATAATTAATTTCCTTTGTTTATCACTAAATATCATTGATTCTCTTTGTTGATCACTAAATATATGTGAATCATATCATAGTTGTTGCAACAATTGCAGTATCTATTACAACAATTGCAGCATCTGTTGTAGCAAGTAACATAGCTGTTGAATAAGACATATCACTTGTTGGATAAAACATGACAAATTACCTAGTTTCTGCAACAAGTCATTCCACTTGTTGGAAAAATTCAAACAACCAACCTAGTTGCTGTAACAAGTCGTGTCACTAGTTGGACAAACCCCAACAAGTAACTTAGTTGCTGCAACAGATTTATTAATTGCAACCAGTCCTGTCACTTGTTGGATAAAGTCCAACAGATAAATGGTTGTTTCAATAAGTCCTCCTATTTGTTGTGATATGTCAACAACTAACTAGTTGTTACAACAAGTCGTGCTACTTGTTGGAAAAAAATCCAACATGTTACAAAGCTATTGCAACATATTTATTACTTGTTGGAAATTTTTCAGCAATTTATTAACAAGAGAACATACATTTGTGATTCGAACAAGATCAACATATCACTCTTAGTTGTTGGTGACAACTTCGGTTGTCTCTGTTTCATCCAACAGCTGTAAAATATGTCCAAAAACTAATGTAGTTATTGCAACAAGAAGTCTACTTGTTGCAACAAGTTAGTGAGTTGTTGGAAAGAGTAGAAACTGTCCAACAACTTTCACAGTTGTTGCAACAAGTAGGCTAAATTATTTATACACATTTTAGTAGTTATTGCAACAGATTAGTAGAAAAGTTGCAACAATTGCATAAATTGTTGCAAGTGTTGCAAAAAGTACGACAACTATTGCAATAAATTCAGAAGCTCTTATACAACATCTTTGGCACTTGTTGCAACAACTGTAACTGCTACTGTAAATTGTGGAAAATCAGCAATTATACCCAGATGAATAATTGAAATAAAACAACATTATTTTACTTACCATGAACCCCTACTTACCAAATGAACAAAAATAATCCATGAAGTAATTCCCAATGATACACGAATGAAATTCGGTCCGACAGTTACGTAAATCGGGTGAGTTTTTTTTTTTCTTTTTTCTTGAACAATTTTTTTCTAAATAAAAGAAGAAAGCAGCAGCAACAACAAAAGAGGGGGAGGGGTTGGGACTGTGGGTGGGTCGAGTAAGAAACAAAAAAAATAATTAAAAACTTCTTTTCAAGAATTTTTTTTGGGGTGGGGGGTGGGTGGGTTGTGCAAAAAACCAAAAGCAAAAACTTAAATTTTTTTTGTGTGTGTTTGGGTGGGTGGAGTAAGAAACCAAAAAAAATAAAAATTCAAAACTTCTTTTCAAGATTTTTTTGGGGCGGTTGGGGGGAGGGGGCCTGCAAAAAACCAAAAACAAAAACTTTTCAATTTTTTTTTAAAACCAAAATTAATTTTATTTTTGGGAGGGTGAAGGTGGTGGGGTTTTGGGTCACGGGGGTGGGAGGGAGGGGGGTGCTGGTGGAAAAACAAAAAAAAAATTCAATTTTTTTTTGGTGGGGGTGGGAGGAGGAGTGGGAGGCTAGTGTAAAAAAAAAATCAAAATTAAAAAAAATTGTTTTTGTGTGTGTGTGTGTGGGGGGGGGGGGGGGGGCACTGGTGTGTTTTTTGGGATTTCTTTCCCACCAATTTTAGGTAATTAGGATTTTATTAAGTTGGGTCAAAGTGTTAAAAATAAAACTTGGGACAAAGTGTTAAAAATAAAGCTTAGGGTCAAAGTGTTAAAAACAAAACTATTGGGCATGTCCAAAACTCCTTAATCACAAATAAAAAAAATTATCACCTGTACTCAATAAAAAATACTCACGTTACCTCCACTTAATTACGAAACTTAAAAGTCACTTATAATTAAATGCCCCGAGTAATTTACATAAAATTACTATAGTGCCTCGATATTTATAGTAATCCTTCTAACAAGGGGCGGAGCTAGGTTGGGCCGAGGGGGTTCATCCCCTTTGACGAAAAATTACACTGTATATACAAGATTAAATTTATTTTTTATGTATATATAGTAGTGTTGAACCCCCCGGGCTTCTTTATATATTTATTTCTTTACAATTTTGAACCCCCTTAGTAAAAATTCTGGCTCCACCATTGCTTCTAACATGTACTCCCTCCGTTCACTTTTACTTGTTCACTATTAAAATAGATTTTCACATTTACTTGTCACTTTTAGCATATCAAGAAAAAACATTTTTTTTTCTATTTTACCCATAGTATTAATTACTCACTTCAAATCATTTTTCAAATCCAATAAAAATATGCCTCAATTAATATGAGTACATTGGTAAATTATGCACTTCATTTATTATTTCTTAAACAGCGTGAAAAGTCCAAAGTGGACAAGTAAAAATGAACGAATGGAGTACTTATTCTAGTACATGTACGTACTTTAATTCCAGACTTCTCATATCTCTACATGAACAACTTTCATCTTTCCTAGTTCATAAACAAACTAAAATAATAGATTAACCCTTTTAATTCATGAACTAAGATAATTCATGTATCAAAAAATCAGAAAGTTATTTTCTTCTTCCAACACAAGGTTCGCTTTTCAACAACTACTTCCTTACATTTAGCAATCCCCTTTTCTTTTGCTTCAAAGTCCACCATTTTGGGAATTGAATTTTCTGTAGTTCCTATTAATTAAAATTAACAATCATTGTCACACTTGAGTAGTACAGACCTATTAAATACAAGCATTGGATAAATCTTTTCAGCGAATTAGGGGCATGCTATAAATAACATTTCAGTGTTGTACATTTCTTTAGAAATTGAATAATGTTACATCATGAGGATCAATTGAACAATCATTATAACATTACAATAGAATCCAAAATACATGTGTTTAGAAGTTGGAGCTTGCTAGGCCAGCCTCCGAACAAGTAAAAGAACCAATAAAATTACATCACTATTCATCTTATTTTTTTCTAGGTACATATAATGCAAATTCAATATTCGTATAGAGTTTATTGCTTCATTCTGTATGTTTAATTACAAATACATTTTTATATATTTTCTTCTTATTTATAAGCAGCCAGTAAGTTCTTCAAAACCAAAAGCTCTTCCTCCAGCATTAACACATGAAGCTTTAGCTGAACCATCTTTGTAACTAAGTTTCACATCTTCAAGTGTTATTCCAGTACATGGATTCGTTTTGCTACAGTCTAGTTTCACTGCAACTTCTGTAGCCGATGTTCCATGTATGTCTTGATATGTTACATCACTTATCTTCACGCCCGAGCCCTAGAATAGAAAATGAGTAATGTAATTAGATGACGAGAACATGATCTAATTTTATCACTAATCTTATCATTATTGTGCTAAATTGAATAGCTCAAACGTTACCTGATGAGGACAACTTTCGTGATTAGGGCAGTAATTTTGGTCTATGAGGATTGGGTTTTGAACATTAGCCATAATAATATGCTGAAAGAGGACACCTCTAACAAAGCCACTGCTAGGCCTTGCCCAAGTTTTCACTCTCACACCATTATCTGTTCCGGTGAAAGTAACGGTCTTAACTGTCACATTTTGAACTCCTGCCTCTTGTAACTTCCAGCCTAAACTTCCAATGCTGCATCGAACACATTAATTCTTAGTTGATAGTAATCATTATATAAATTAAACAATTTTTTAAGTATTTAATTTCTATACATGGGTAGTATAAAGATTTTCAGGTCACTTAAAAGACAACTACATGTAAATATATGCATAAGAGGTGAAATTAGTAAACTGGAAAATAAGGTTAGTGACTTTGCTACTACAAGTTAAAATATGTTGATTGTGAAATTATCTTTATACAATCAATATATATAGGTTAAATTTTTTAACGAAATAACATACTTTAAAATGTTTATAAAAAATAGAGAGGATGTTTTAAATAGTGTACTACAAGTATTATGTGCCAAACCTGATTCCATGGCCAGGGCCACAAGCAATGCTTTCGATCCATAAGTTAGAATTTCCAGGGCCAATTGAGATGCAATCATCTCCAGTACCAATACGTGAGTTCATAATGCTGACTCCTGATGATGATTGTACATGAATTCCATCGGTGTTGGGGCTATTTCCTGGAGCTGAGACTCTCACTCCTTGTAGCTTCACATTATGGCAGCCATCAACCAAAATATGGAACATTTGACTATTTTGTGCAGTTACTCCGTTGATTATGATTTTATCCGAGTTGTAAAAGGCCAGTGCCTGCACCAAAATTCAATGCACAAAAGATTATTGTGCTAGTTTAATTTGACGTAATAACGATCCAATTCTTCTTTGGCACTACGGGTATGTTTGATGCATGAGAAACCATTTTTCCAGAAGATTTTTTTTTTTTCACGAGGAAGTCATATATATTAGCTGGATTTTTGTTTCTTTCGTACTGGGAAAATGACTTCCTTACTTAGCTTATTGATGGAAGTCATTTTTCTCACAAGTACTTTAACCTTTTAACTTCTTTTTATTTGATCATCCAATAAATAGTTACGTACTACATATAGGAGTATCAATATTTTGGATTCAAAAGTTTTGCCTAAATGCTCTCACATTTTGGAAGTATTATTATTATTATTATTATATATTTTCTATGTACGTACTAAACACTGAAAACATTTTTCATGGCAAACTTTACATACCGTAGTTCCCTTAGGACATTTCTTGCCAGAGGTCTTGCAAGCCCAAAGACCAGCACCTTGTCCATCAAAAGTTCCACCATAGATAGAAACTCCGGTGACTTTTTCGAACTTTATCCAATTTCCAGACTTGCCAATCACATTATAATCAGAAGGAGCTAAGAGAGTGCCATCAATGCGTATAGTAATAGCGTTGCTCTTGCATGTTTCGCCCCTGAAGTATGCCTTGCGAATCAAGTAACTTCCACGTGGCACGTATATAGTGGCCGCGCTAGTAGAAGCACAGGCTGCACTCCATGCACTCAAAAAAGCATTTGATGAGTCTGTTTTGCCATTGGATTTTGCTCCATAATTTTGGACATTGTAAATGGTATTTGCTGCTAATGATAAGTTGAAGAGAAAGATCAAGAAAAGTGGGAATATTGCTAAGAGACTAAGTTTGCACATCATCATTTTGCTAATGGAAAATTGCTAAAAAGTTTTTTGAGGGATTCAAAGAACTGATCAAATGGAGGTGATGAGGAATTGGAGTAGTTTAGGGGGATATTTATAGGCTTTGGATTGATGAGTTGTACTTTCATGGATAAATTTAAGTTAAAAAAAGTAAAGACTTTTTAATAGTTACTTTTACACTTCAATGAAAGTTGGGTTTTCTTTCCAAATTGGTCATGTTCGGGTTTGGGAAAATAAGACTTTAAATCATCGATCCAACATATGCAAATCACATGACCAATTCTACAATTGTTGGCAACTTATTTTAAGGAGAAAAGTGAGGGGAAAAAGAACAATCAAATGGCGAGCTTATGCTTCTTATACACTAGTAAATTTGCTCCCGCTTCGCGCGGCTTGAAAGTCATCTTAGTAGTTTTATATAATGAGATTCATGAAAATGAAAAAGTTAGATATAAAACACAAGAAATATAATTGTGGCACCTTTCATAGGCTAAGAAATCTAATTATTTTTTTCTCTTACTTTTTCTACTCATTCTTTTAGCTTTAGTATTTAGTATATGTAAAATGTGCTGCCACTATAATTAAATGAGTTTTTTCAATGAATTAAAAGTTACTATTAACTGTTTTGCATGCTACCTTTAGTATTTCCATTCTTCTTTAATAGTTTATTTAAAATTTAATAAGGTTTCATTGAATTAACGTTTCTGTATCTTAGAAAGATCAACTAATACTCTTTCACAGTCAATAAATAGTCAGTAATTATAACGTTTAATTGTATGACTGTGCGTATGCTACTACGCTTCTTATGTTTTGTCATACCTTTTTCTTTTTCATTTTTTAAATTTGTCTGGGTGGTGATTCCCTGAGCAGTAGGACTATAAATATCTTGTACTTTTTCTTTTACAGAGTAAGTTTACAAAAAATAAAAATAAAAAATAACTTATATTAATCCCAGAAAGCATTTTCGTAAAACATAAATTTCGAAACACTAATCCAACATAAAATCAAAGCGTCACCTACACGTTCATTCTAAACAATGAAGTTAAAAAGAAAGAAAGAAATAGTCACGGTAACATCATAAGTAAAACGCCAATAATTGATAATAAGCTTCCTAAGATATCGTATTTTTCCCTAAGATATCTTCTCTATATCGAGCTAACATTTTATTGAACTTAACTAATATTTGTTGAAATATCTAACTAAGCATCACTCTGCAAGTGTATGTCTCTCCCAATTCTAGACTATAGACGTTCCAAACAATTACTACCCTATTTAATATGGAATATCATAACTTCCAAATTATTACACATTAAATTTAGGAAAAATAACTTACTACCCTGTTGCGTACAAACATTAAAAAGATAGAAAAATAATGCCCATAACGCTTTGTAGTCTTCCTTTTTGCATTTAAAATAAAAACTTGTCCAACGGACTCTTAAAGAGGGAAACATAAAATAAGACACAAATTAAAAGCGCCTATTGCGACGTTTCTAATAGAATAATTAATCTAAAATAGTGTCGTTAATCCAACCACTTAAACTAAAAATAGCTGGCGATTGTATAATATATATAATCCACATTTAATATATGTATAATCGTGTATAACCAGTGTATACCGGCTAGGAAACGTAAACAGTGAATCTGACCAGTTATTTTATATTGATCCCTTTCTAAAATGCGTTTATATGTTAAATACATACTTTTCAGAAGAATTTTTTTGATTAAAGGAATTGTTGCTTCCAAGTGTTATATTCAAAGTTTTACCATTTTTTGCCAACAATATCACATGCATGGAATTAATTATGATTGAATACAAGAAACTGATTAAGTAAAGAGATTAGGGTAAAAAATTAGGTGGATTTATACTATGTTGACTTTTGTTTGTGGATAAGGAGCTTATACTAATTGCATGTGGTTCATGGATTTTTTTACGTATATAACTTGTACATGTAAAGCCACACATGTTTAATTAGGTAGTATATAACTTGTACATGTAAATATCTAGGACGGACCAATTCACCTTATATTTAGAAAGATGAACTTTAGTTTCCAGGTAGCCATGTTACAATCGTTGAAATAAGAAATGGCTGCATTCTACACATTAAACATGTCAAAGAATTTACAACTTGTTGAAAACTTGGAACCCAAATATATATTTGTCTTTCAGGCTAAAGCGCGTGTACTTGTGTTATGTTTTATAAAAGTTCACTTTCCTCTCTGATCCAATTTGTGATTCACTGAAGGTAGTGTGCAACCCTTTTTCAAAATCTTGTCAATCTAAAAGTATGTCAATCCTGCTTAATCCGCCCTCTCTAGGTGTCACATCATAGCTATGATTTATTCGTTTATTAATATCTCAAAGCAACAAATTTGTTTTCTTCTCTTATAATTTTTTTTTTTTTTTTTTTTTTTTTGGCGGAGGCCAACTATATGTAATTGGTTTATTGTTTGATTTGTTAGGTGGGGACGATGTGGTGGGCGACGGTGATGTGATAATTTATTTGGTTCACATTTCACCATTGTAAGCTAATATGAGCAGTAGATATATAATATTAATTTGTGTAATAGTTGAATTTATTGTTTTCTCACTCTATATTTCAGACTTTACGAGAGACAAGCTCATTTTTTCCTTAGACAGGTTAGGATACAATGAACTAATTCTACAAAATATATATATATACACACACTTGTTTAATTCGTCTCAATTTGTTTGACGCTCTTTTCTTACTTGTCAATATTCCTAATATTGTAACATTTTATATTTAGAAAATAATTTGTTATTTTCTTCCACCTTTTGTCATTAAAACACGATCCTACAAGATTAGACATGACTTATTGGACGTGATCCTACCAGAGACAATTTGAAGTAGTTTCCCTTATAGGGTACTTTAGTAAAATACTTCAATTCCATATGTTGACACGTACTGTTGCAGGACAACTACATTAACTCTTAGATTAGGAATAAGAGGACGTTTTGCCACACGATTTAGGAAAATACTGCCAGTAAAAAGTTCATTATAAAATGTTTATAACCACACAAATGTTATTACATATATTTGACTATAAATTTCAAAAGTTTTTTTTTATTATTATAATTTTTTTTATGTCATGTCCTACTATAACAAATAAAGTGAAACAAGAGGAGCTAGTCCTAACTGACTAAAAAAAAAGAGTGCCAATCAAATTGAGACGAATGACGTTCATTTCGATTGTAGAATTCGTTGTATCCTTGCCTACCTAACAGGAAAAAATGAACTTATCTCAGGTAAAGTCTGGATGAAGAGCAACAAAATAATACATTCAACTGTTTGAATAAATAATATCTAGTGCTCATATGATTCCCCTATCCCCCCCCCCCCCCCCCCTTCCCTGCAGCCAAAAAGGGGAAAAGAAGAAGAAGAAGAATAAAATAAGATATTAATAAGAAGAAATGAGAAATAAATTGATACTTTGCAATATTAATACACGACGAAAGTTACATAAATGTCCCAATTTATGTGGTGGTTTTCGAGAATCAAAATAGTTCTTCGACCGCGATATTTTCATATATATGTTCTTTGAATATTTTGAATACTTTGAATACTTTGAATATTTTGAATACTTTGAATATGTTCTTTGACGAATAGCCGCCTTGTCCTTCAACTGGTCTCGGGTCTCACTGAAGCGTACAAAGGGGTTGGGACACAAATTCGCCATGCAAAGCCGCTCCCCCCATTCACTGAGGCTCGTTCTTCCTTTGTTTTGGAAGAACGTGAACTTGCGGCTATGGTGTCTCACGGGTCTGGTTCGGCTATGGAGGCCTCGATCGACGACGCGCCCCTCCCCTCGAACAACACAAGCTTACGCCGAGGGAAATCAAAAAATTCCCGTCGCCAAAATTCTGGAACTGGCCGTAAGGGGGGCTCGGGCCGCGGCTCAAGCAGAGGCAAAATCACCGGTGGCCGCGGTAATTCTGCCCGAAGCAGTGGCGGTCAGCAGCAGTGGACTGCCGGCCAGTTTGGCCACTGGCAGTGGGTCCCCCAGCCCCGCTGGATTGCTCCTCCCCCCTGCCCGTACCCGACAGCTTCTTGCCATTTTTGGGCCTTCCTCCAGCTCAGCAGCTCTACACGGCGGCAGTGGCCTCTTCCGGGTCGTATGTTCCAACCGACATTGAGTCTGCAATGCACACGATGACCTTGAACTCGCCCGATCAAAATTGGTACATGGACACCGGGGCCACTTCTCATATGACATCCTCGGACGGTAATCTCTCGTCTTATTTTAATTTGAGCAATCAAAATAATGGTATTGTTGTGGGAAATGGTCATTCGATTCCAATTCGTGGTTGTGGTCATACTAGTTTGTCTCCCCCAAACCCCCTTTTATCCTTACGAAATGTCTTACATGCTCCTAAACTCATTAAAAATTTAATCTCAGTACGGAAGTTTACTATTGATAATTCTGTGCCTGCTGATTTTGATCCATATGGGTTTTCTGTGAAGGATTTTTAGATGGGGATGCCACTAATGCGTGTGATAGTCGGGGAGATCTTTATCTGGTCACCACCATCAAATATCCAACCACCACTCCATCAACCTTTGTGGCGTTGTCCTCTCCTTTTTGGCATGCTCTCTTGGGTCATCCGGGAAATTCTATCTTAGATTGTCTTAGGGTTAATAAAAGCATTGAATGTAATAAATCTAGTCTTTCTAGTATTTGTCGTTCTTGCGTTCTTGGTAAACACATTAAGTTGCCGTTTGATTCTTCTATTTCCGAAACTTTGATGCCATTTGATATTATTCATAGTGATTTGTGGACCTCTCCCGTGTTAAGTTTATGGGGTCATCGATATTATGTTCTTTTTATGGATGATTTTTCGATGTTTTTATGGACTTTTCCTTTGGCTAAGAAATCCGATGTTTATTCGAAATTCTTAGCTTTAAAAACCCACATTCATACCCAATTTGAACGTCATATCAAAAATGTCCAATGTGATAATGGGAGGGAATATGATAATGGTCAATTCGGGAAATTTTGTGAGTCTAATGGGATGTCATTTCGTCTTTCTTGTCCACATACGTCTTCACAAAATGGGAAAGCCGAAAGAAAAATCCGTTCTATCAATAATATCACTCGGACTCTTCTTGCTCATGCTTCTCTCCCCCCTTCGTTCTGGCATCATGCCTTACAAATGGCAACATATCTTCTTAATATTTTACCAAGTAAATTATTAGGTCATGTTTCTCCTCTTCAAGTGCTATACCAAAGAAATCCATCTTACTCTTATCTTCGGGTTTTTGGGTGTTTATGCTATCCCCTCTTTCCTTCTCCGACTATCCACAAATTGCAAGCCCGGTCTACACCGTGTGTCTTTTTGGGGTATCCTACGAATCCTAGAGGGTATAAGTGTTATGATTTATCGTCCCATAAAATCATTATTTCTCGTCACGTGATTTTTGATGAGAATGTCTTCCCCTTTTCCAATTTACATTCTCCCACTTCTATTACTTATGAGTTTTTCGACGATGGCATTTCCCCATTGTGGTTGCATCACTTGACTTCTACTCCGGATAGTCGGCTCACCCCCCCCCCCCCCCAAACTGCTCCCGTGCCACAGCCGACTACCCCCTCCCACCGTGACCCAGCCCGCTGCCCAGTCCCCTCCCACCGTGACCCAGCCCGCTGCCCAATCCCCTCCGCTGGCAGCCGTATACCCTATCCCACCGTCAACCCAGCCTCCCCCTTCTACCAATCCGTCCCGAATGGTGATCCGGAGTCAACATGGTATTTTTAAGCCAAAACACACGTTTAACTTAAATACCATGGTTACGAAATCCCCTCTCCCTCGTAACCCTGTGACCGCCCTTCGCAACCCGAATTGGAAAATGGCTATGGATGATGAATTTGATGCTCTTATTAAAAATAAGACGTGGGAGTTGGTGCCCCGTCCACCTAATGTGAATGTTATTTGTTCTATGTGGATTTTCACTCATAAAAAAAAATCTAATGGTGATTTTGAGAGGCATAAAGCCTGTCTTGTAGGTGATGGTAGACTCAACAGGTTGGCATTGATTGTGGTGAGACCTTCAGTCCAATGTTCAAGCCGGCTACGATCCGTACCGTTCTCAGTCTTTCACTATCAAAGAAGTGGCCTATTCATCAGCTAGATGTCAAGAATGCTTTCTCAAGGAAACAGTGTATATGCATCAACCTCTGGGTTTCAGAGATCCCACTCATTCGTATTATGTATGTTTACTCCGTAAGTCCTTATATGGGCTTAAGCAGGCCCTGAGAGCATGGTACACGCGTTTTGCAGATTATGTCTCTTCTCTTGGTTTTTCAAACAGCAGATCTGACAATTCTTTGTTCATCTACAAAAAGGGGTCCGATATGGCATACTTGTTACTTTATGTTGATGATATTATTCTTACTGCTTCCTCAGATTCGCCATTATGCACTCTCCTTGCCTCAAAATTTGCTATGAAGGATCTGGGTCCTTTGAATTATTTCCTTGGAATTCATGTCACTCGACATAAGGATGGCATGTTTCTTTCGCAACGCAAGTATGCCGAAGAAATCATTGATTGAGCTGGGATGTCTTCTTGTAAGGCTACTTCTACTCCGGTTGATACTAAACCGAAGGTGAGCGGCACATCGGGTGCTCCTTATAATGACCCGACTCACTATCGCAGTCTCGCAGGTGCCCTTTAGTATCTTACTTTCACGAGGCCAGATATCTCTTATGCTGTTCAACAGGTATGCTTACACATGCATGCACCACGACAGGTTCATATGCATGCACTTAAGCGTATCATCCATTACATTCAGGGTACACTTGACTATGGTTTGCATCTTTCTCCGTCCTTAGTTATGAACCTTCTTTCCTACACTGATGCGGATTGGGGGGGGGGGGGCTGCCCTGACACACGTCGGTCAACGTCTGGTTATTGTGTCTTCCTTGGGAATAACTTGATATCGTGGTCTTCGAAACGCCAACCTACCCTCTCTCGTTCGAGTGCTGAGGCGGAGTATAGGGGGTTGCTAATGTTGTCTCCGAGTCCTACTGGTTCGCAATCTTCTGTTGGAATTACATTGTCCTATTCGTAAGGCTACTATGGTATATTGTGAAAATGTGACTTCCATTTATCTTTCGGGAAATCCGATGCAACATCAGCGCACCAAACACATTGAAATGGACATTCACTTTGTTCGTGAGAAGGTTGCGCGCGGACAAGTTCGTGTCCTTCATGTTCCATCCCGCTATCAGATTGCCGATATTTTCACCAAGGGACTACCACAGGTCTTATTTGAAGATTTTCGGGACAGTCTCAGCGTTCGTAAACCTCCCGTTTCGACTGCGGGGGTGTGATAGATTATGTAAATATTAAATAGAATATTTTGTAGTCTACTATTTTAGGTTAGCATATTTTGTATATTGTGTAATCTCCTATTTTAGGATAGAATATTTTTATATATAAATCAATTCAAGTAATGAAAGGATTCAAGGAAAATATTTCCTACAATGGGTGCGAATTACATGTTACACACGGAAGCATAAGCACAAGATGCATCTTGCTAGATCAAAATTTTGTACCGAAAATATCCAACTTTTGGGAAGCCAAATTTTGGAGTAAGAATGACTTTGCATTGTTGACACCTAATTTTTGCTCGACGTGCTTAAAATTAACGTTTTGGGGGGCCCTAATTCGTTAAAGAGCGCGAAATACATTTTTTTATGATTTATTGATAATTATCCTCATTTAGGAGTTTTATCAATTTATTGACATTTTTCAAGAATCATTATTTTTGCACATGTATAGCGTAATACAATCATTTTGTGCAATTAATAATTGTTTCTTAACTTTATAGCAATACGTTTTCATATCTTACACATGAATATTTATATTTTTATACTTACGTTATTATTTATACATGTATTAATTAACTATATTTTAGTACAGCCCGACAGTTGCAGAGAAAATTGGAGAAATTAATTTTTAAATGCAGAGCAAAATTCGATCAAATCAAGGTCTCGTCACCTTTTTAAAAAGTTGACATTTTGAGGTGATGGGTTGGGGACAAAGGGGTATGACTTTATATTTTTTGGACAAAAAGGAGTGTTTCTTTACATTATAAGAAAAGGGGTGGTTGGTTTAATTATTTTCTACACTGACACACACTACACATCTCAACTTCAGATTTTTTTTCTTTAAACCGAAACAATTTCTCTCCCTTCATCTTCTCTCTTCTCCTTCACCACAAACCGCCGCCGCCCCTCCACGCCGGAGCTCCGGCGAACTCCAAACCACAACTGAACCTCGTCACACCCCTCTCCACCACACACCCGTACTCCTCTCTCTCTTTCCATCTCACCTTCCCCTTTCCCGTCACTGCTCCGACAAGCTAAGACCAACAAAAAACAGCCCTTTTCCTCCGTCCCCACCACCAGCCGTGAACCGTCACTACTTCTTCCTCCTTCACTTTGCAACCTCCCTCGCCACCGCTGCTCCGGCGAGGAGCTTCAAGCTCCGGTGAACCGGAGCAGCCGCGAAACACGTAACACCACCACGACGCCACTGCCTTTCCTCTCTTCCCCGCTGCTCTCTCTCGTCTCTCCCTACTGATTTTTTTTGGCTTGATAATAGCTACAACAACGACTAGCAGATCTGGTCGATTTCCCGTTGTTGTCTGGCTGGTCAGAAAATGCAAAACTCCGTTGTTGTTGCTCCGTCTTTACCATTTTTAGCCCACCTCATATTTACATGATTGTGATTGGTGGTTTTTGCTTTGTGGTGCTCTCCGAATTGGTTGATCTTTAGCTTCTGTTAGTATTCTGTTTGTCAGTTCCTAGAGTAGTTTGTTGTCCAAGTGATTTTTTTTTCGTATGCCTTGCATTCTGCCAGTTGTATTCTTGGTTGAAAACGTGGGATGTATGCTTGTTTGGAATGATTGACATTTTTGTGACTTGACTGTAAAGTTTGCTTAATTTTCAATGAGTTCTGGTAGTATATGCTTGCTCAGTCATTTATCTGATTTTGCTAATGGGCTGCTTGTTCTACGTTGCTTCGACATCGTTTGATTAATATTTTGTTAGTATTGTTGTTTTGGGCTGTTTTAACATCACTTTTTATAATAATATGATTTTGTGCCCGGAAAACACTATTCCGACGGCCAACATTACCATGTGTCGTTGACACTTTTACCCTTCTACCATTTATTTAAATTCATTTGGGCGAATACTAAACCCAAATGACCGATGAAGAAATTTTCGTCGATTTCCAAGGCCTCCCACGTACAAAAGACGGATTTTTTTATTTTAAGTATATTCATTATTTATTTAATTCATTCGATAGTTATTTATTCTCTCACTAACATTTTTACTAAGTGTTTATGCAGGTACCCGGAGACGACACTCGGAGGGAACTCGAAGATTTTATCGAATCACTGTTTGTATTTACTTTCCGCATTCTTTCTATATAACTGTACAAAACATAAACTCATAGTATAGTGGAAACTTTATTTTTGGAATGATGGGTTGATATATTTATTTACTTGTCGCCTTATCTGTTTAATTAAAATTTTCCATTCGTTTTAGGTGAGACTTAGGCCGTCAATACTTTCATAAATAGATTAAATTGACTTGGTATAAATACTTTGTTAATTAATTCACACTTTTGCCGTTTAGGCAAAGATAATAGTTCATCCTTTATTTTTTATACAATTTTAATACACATTTTCTACACACTTTTAATACACATTTTTTATAACATACATTTTACATTCTTTCGTACACACTAATATACCTTTTATTCAAGTTAAATTCACATTATTGACGCTAGGTATGTCACGACCCGTCTAGGGGCCGTGACGAGTACCCGATACTTGTACCGAGCACCCCTTGTCTATCGTTTTACCTTTACCTCTTAGCAAGCCATGTAAACAGAGCCATTTGTTTTTTGAACATTAACATTAGCGGCGTCATTCTGAACATAGACTAATAAACTTCGTTATCACTTATACATCAACATTAGCATGCCAGAACACCATATACCTAACTATACTTAACTGACTGTACATATCTGTCTACGAGCCTCTAGACGTAGTACACTTATACATAGAAAAGGCTGAGTACTGCCATGCCCGAATAAATATACACAAAATAGTACCAAGGAAGTGAGGCTCCGGAATAACTGGAGCACTGTCAACACTGCTGGTAGAGCTTCTAAGGATCAAATCCGCCTGTCTGCTGACCTGCGCGGCATGAAACGCAGCGTCCACAAGAAGGGACGTCAGTACGAATAGTGTACCGAGTATGTAAGGCATGAATAGTAATATACAGAAAATATGAATCATGTATAATGACATAAGAGAGTTACAACACATGTCTTGGGATAGAAACATAACCTGTATATATATATACCCTTGGCAGGTGCTATGCGTACTTAGCTTTCCTTTAAGAATCTTTCCTTGTTCATATACATATACATATAAAATAGGACATCTCATATTGCCGAGGCGTCGGCAGCCGATCCATTTAACCATAAATATACACATCCCGCGTCCGGGACGATATCATATCATGTAATGCCAACTGATCAGGTGGATATGCGTTCATAACGCTCTGCCCTTACCTCCATTTTCCCCGTATACACATGCATATATCATGTACATATATCAGCGTCTATAGCGCTCTAGCTCTTTTATCATATACATATACGTGTGTCGTGTAGGTACATCAGCGTCTATAGCGCTCTAGCTCTTTCGTCATGTACATGTTTTAAAAAAATATATACACATATCTTACATACATTTACATGTTTTATATGCATTTACGTATCCTATATACATATGTCTCATAGGCACGCAGGAAAGCCCAAAGAAGAATCATGTAGTCATCGGAGTGACGTAAGGTCGGTGACCTCCAATTATATTATAGAATACTCGTGATCGCTTTGTCTCACCTTGAAGGAACGAGTATTTTAAGGTGAGACTACCAACGGGGAATAATATTAAAGTAAACGTAGAATGAAATCGGGGCATCATAGATGACGGTTCATAGACTTTGAAATCTTTTAGAAAATAAAGTCATAGCTAGGAAATATAAATAAGATTCAAAAATTAGTTTATCATTTTCATGTTTACATAAGATACTTAGCTTAGTCATCTTAGTCATAGAGTCGTTCCGGTAGTACGTATTATAGGCATATTCTCTTATCTAACATCATTGTTATCATTATCGTCATGGAAGTGCCCTCGTTAGAGGAGTCATAGTATTTATCATTTGGTATCGAAATCGGGATCAAAGGTTCCCTTTGGATTCACTTCAAGTAAGTCAAGCAAGACTGTAAGGAAAAATCCGAGAATAGCGGGCCCACCTCGGGCCGGATGAGGTAGCGTATACGATTTACGTATGTTACGTGTCATAGCGTTACTTGTGAGGGTCTTAGGGTAATCGGGTCCCATTTATACAAGTTCTAAGGGTGTAGGAGGTTTTTCCAACAATTGGCACACTTTCTAGTTCAATTCTATTGAACAAAAAGTGGAAAACTTTAGGTGCGGATTACGGGGAACCGAGTTGTCCTCGAGGCTCGTACCCAACTTATTTCAACTAAGACATGCCATAGAAAGAAGGGTGAAGCCTTACATACCTCTTTCCGCTTCTTTTGCTATTCCGAATTCACGTTGCAATCTCGTCAAAATCTGCAAATTGGTCACATTTACCCAAACTTTCATTAGGGTACTTAGAGTTAGAATCTTAAGGAACCACTTGGCTACCAAAATTTCGGCAGCACTTCCTCTGTAAATATACCATCCTCAACATTCAACATAGCCAAATTCTCATCAATCACAATCCGGGAATTCAAACCCGGCCAAACTATTAACATAATTCAACAATCACACTAAAAATTCACATATTCCATTCAAGGTGCATTCCAGCACTTCAATTAACATTCTACCTCCTTCAATACTCTCCAATTCCAATGAAACAACAATAACCTTATAATACATATATTCCAACAACATCATAGTAATACCATTACGTGTCTTCCACACAAAAACATTATTTTCAATTTACACAAACTTCCAATTGCCAATACTTCACCAAACTTGTCAAGTCTTTATTTGCGATATAACATCTACAACACAACGATTAAGATATTAATTACAACTCGCTCATTATTCTTTCACAACTCACCAATATACACGACTATACATCAAGTATACACGGCCACATATACCATGCACACTCACACGGCTCCAACATGTATACACCACTACAATCTCTCCAAACTCATTCAACTTCCATTTTCCACATATCATTCACAACAATAACAACTAAACACTAATTAAAATAATTGAAGCATGACTCCCACACACATATATATACACGACCATATACTATATTTCTCTCCTTCATGAATTTCATCCATTTTAGCATACTACAACACATATAAACCATATATAACACATAAAACAAGATCAAAACTCACCTTTCTTCTTCAACTTGACAACTTGTATGATTTTGAAATTTTCTTGCTCCAACAACAACTCCACCTTGTTAATCACCCTTTACTTGGTAGAAAATGATTTTTGGAGAATTTTTGCAAATGTTTCTTGTGAAAATTGCTCTTGGCCGAAATGGCCTTCAGTTTTTCTCCTCTCTCTCTTGTTCTTGCTTTTCTTGAAATTTCTAGAACATTATGTGGAATAAGATGACTTAGTCATCTTATTTATTGACCAAATTTTATTTAATATGGGCTTGGGCCATAACCATGGCCGGTTGGGCCTCACAAATTTGGGCCTTATTATTTTTTTTGATTTTTTTGGGCCAACTCGGTTTGGTCCCGAGTTGGGCCTAGCCCACTGACCTTTCGACCTTAAAACGTTCATATCTCCTTGTACCGACGTCACCTGGGCACCCACGACCTATGGTTGGAAAGCTAATTCAATTATCTACAACTTCTAGTTCTTGGTACTTTTCCAAATTCCAAACTTATAATACCGTTTTCGCCCCTTGAAGTCAGATCACCCGAAAACGTTTTCTTAAAATATTCGTTTGGAGGACTTCCACTTTGATTTGGCCCAAGGGTCCTTCTTGAGTTGTGTTTAACTTCTCATATGTGATTCATATGAGTTTTCAGATGTCCCAAAAAAATCTCGATGTGTGGGTCCCATCTCAGCAAATAATCTGACGTTCAAAAATACGGGATACAACAAGGTATTTATTAGGCTGTCCATTTACAATTTTTTATTCTTTAAAAACATTATATATTTTCACTCATTTTTATACATAATTTCTTATATTTATTTTTTACCAATACTTTTTTTTTACAATTCGTTTGTTACCTATTCTTTTGGTAGGATATTCATTAAACAAACGCTCTTTTATGAAACGGTAGAAATAAGTCAAATCGACTTCACTTTTTTTGAATTCCTTTATTATATAAGCTCTTTACACCGATGAATACTCGGGGATTCCTTTTACATTCTTTATGCACTAATATACCTAGTTATACAATTCTTTAGAAATTTTATGTTTGATATACACTCTTTTATACTTGAAATACATTCTTTATATGTTTCATATACATACATTCTTTTTTTTACATGGACACACATTTTTTATATACTTGATATATCTATACTCTTATATTTTTTATACATCTTTTATATAGTTGTATATATTATTTACACCAATTGATATACCTTTGTGCCAATAGATATACACTTGTTTTTACTAACAAATACACTACCATACGAACGAGGTATGTTTTCTTTACACTCCATTGTACATTCATATCGATATATATTCTTCATAAATTCTTGATACTTGATATACATACATTTTTTATACACTGTATACACTTAGTATATTATCACCTAGTGTAGCTTTTCATGAAATCACAACATTTTGAAAACAAGTAATAATAATGATAAACAGATAAATAATCCTCCTCTAGTGTTCAGTTAAACTAAGTTTAAGGACTGTCTTCGGACAGGCTCTGAGGGATGCCTTATACCTTCCCTTCGGGGTAAATAAAACCCTTATTTAGAATCTCATAGGTTTCGTGGACTAAAATGGAGTAGACACACAAATACATATAGGTTTCCTAATTTTCCTAAAAAATAAGGTGGCGACTCTAACTCTTTTAAACCAGTTAGAAGAACCGTGAAATTGTAAACTATATTGGACTAGTTCAAAATAGGGCGTGACATGCATTAAGTTGGAGTCTTTTCCGAGTAGCTGAATATTCAGGTTTAGGTTCTTACAAGCAAGATATCTACTACTTTGGTGTTGTGCTTCTCGAGCTTGTAACAGGGAAGGAGCCACATGAATTGACTAGCTCGAGAAAATTTTCACTATGTATTGAAAATCTTTTGATTGAGTATAATTAAAGTAGACAACAATTTTTTTTTTGTTTCTTATCTCTAGGACTTTGATTAAAGTAGAAGTATTACTTTTACTTTATGTCTTTCTTTTACTATTAGTTGAATCAGAATTTTTAATAAGAGAATTCAAAATATAAAGAAGTTGACACATGAAAAAACCGAAACGGTTCAATATATATTATATATACTTTTCCAAAATTATCCATCTACATTTTTTTATTTATTTTTCCGCCGTAGGTGGCGTCTCCCTTGTATTGATAAAGACATAGAGTACAGCAAAGAGGCAAGGGGAGCTTAGCTACCACCCTTCCTGGGGTTAAATGGAGTTACAAAAAATTCCCCATTACCCGAAAAGTTGCAACAAAAGAATCTGTAACACCTCGTACCTTTAACGTAAGCTTTGACCATGATCCTAGACTTAGAAATCAGATAAAGAATGTGGGAATTGGAATTTCCCCGTTCCGTTGTAGGATGGGAGTTTACGCCCATGAACAGTGACCGTATTTCAGTTTACGATCCGTAATTCAAGTCGTAAACTGAAACCAAGGAATTCTAAGCATTCTGGAATTTGGCAATTGGATGTCAAATGGTTAAATACGGACCGTATTTCAAAATACGGTGCGTATTTCAAAACATATTTGGAATTTGGGAAAACGTCCTTCATGAAAGTTGTATAGCTATGAAATACCTTTCCAACGGTATATTATGGGGGTCAAACGGACATCTGTGCAAAGAGTTATGACCCGTTTATTGAAGAGACGCAGTGCAGTTCGTATTTTAAAATACGGCCAGTATTTAACTGGGCCGAAAATTTAATTTTTCCAGAACAGTATATATTCGTCCATATCATTTCAAATCATTATTTTTCATTCCTTCAAGCCCTAGAACGACCTCCTACCCTCTTCCATCATCAAGAACACCAAGGTAAGCCTACTCTAATTATTCCAACTCAATTCTAATACCTATCCTTGTAATCTAAACAAGAAGTTATCATTCCAAAACTAGGGTTTTCAAGAAAACCCATCTCAAGGTTCAAGAATTCAAGATTTTGGAAATCTTCTTCAAAGCTCAAGTCTTTAATTCAAGTTTTGGAGCGACTAAGGTATGTAGAGTTACTATCTACGTGTGGGAACATCATTGTTCTTCCCCACGCCTCATAATTCATAAAATTATGATTCTCTACTAAAACTAGGGTTTCAATACCATGCTCATGATAACCCTAGGTCCATGTCCATGATTGTATTATGTATGAATTGTTATAATTCCATCATTGAGTTCTTAATATTTCTTTATGATTATTGAGAATCCGTCCGTAATCTATGAAAACCCATATCTTGTATTCCATGGGTTCTTGCATGCATGTTTTTGACTAAGAATGATTGTTTCATAAATATCCTACATGTCTACAAGTTTTCATGCAACTGTATTATATAATTAATTTCATGCTATGATACAAGATACATACATACATACTAAATACAAGTTATTTCATGAAACCATGTTTACAAGTTATTTCATGAAACCATGTTTACAAGTTATTTCGTGAAATCATGATTACAAGACAAGTACAAATTAATTCACGAAAATCATGGGCTTCTTAGCCAATTATATTATGTTCATGTTTTTGGGAGTTGCACGAATTATCGAGAAGGCTCAGATAGCCTGAAACTACGTAGCCACCGTAGGACAAGGATCGCTCCGCCCAGTTAGGACGATACCTTAATTTTACACTGAATGGATCCATCAGGCACGTTACCACCTTATACCCTGGCAAGGTATAGGGACTCTGCTGGTCCGACAAGGTACCAGACTCCACGTATCCACGTGGTGATATCATGTGTCGGTTTATGAAATGCTCTCCCTACTTATCATGTTTTACTTATGTTATATATATATATATATATATATACTCATGCTCATGTTCATGTCCAGGTTTTCAGTTTCAGTTCTTATCATGTTATTCCATGTCCCATGTTATTTTTTTCAGTTGCTTTACATACCAGTACATTCAATGTGCTGACGTCCCCTTTTATTGCCCGGGGGCCTGCATTTCACGATGCAGGTACGAATTTACAGGATGACGCTTCTGCTCATTAGGATTTGCACGTACCAGCTTTTTGGTGAGCCCCATCTCATTCGGGGTTTAGGCATTATCTTTCTTTATCTAGTTTTGCATCTAAAGGTATGCTGGGGGCCTTGCCCCAGCAAGTATGTTACGTGTTTTTCAGACTCATGTTAGAGGTTTCATAGACAAGACAAGTGTCATGTTAGACTTCCACATTTGGTAGCCGGTTTGGTTCATTTATGATATTGTTCGCATTAATGACTTAATCAAGTATTTAGGTTTAATATTATGACTTACTATATTTTATAAAAGCTCATCATGTACGTCACGTTATATTTCCGCTCACGTATGCCTCATGATGGTTCAGCAAGCCATGTGGTTCGTTCGGTCACATGCAGCAGGCACCGAGTGCCGTGTTACGCCCAGACCATGGTTCGGGGCATGACAAAAATTGGTATCAGAGCCTAGGTTCAAGTGTCTTTAAGGAGTCTATGAAACCGTGTCCAGTGGGGTCACTTTAATATGTGTGAGGGCCCCATACATATAAATAGTTGACCACCAAGACATTCAGGATTGTCTCACTTCTTTCATATTCTAGATCGTGCAGTTAGAGAAGTATTTTTAGGATGTCTTTCTAATTCGTGCGTGTACGTATTTTCAGAAAATGCCTGCGAAAAGGAAATACACCAGAAAGGCTACAGCCACCAGCCAAGGGGCTACTGCGGAAGCAACCCGCGAAGAAACCGTTCCGACTCAGACAGCAGCCTCAACCGCTCGTACAGTTACACCTCCTAGTGATTCGGATGGGGATGTTAGGAATGTTATCAATATGCTCACACAACTGGTAGCAGCTCAGGCCCAACGTCAGGAATCTGGGTCAAGTTCAGGAGGTAATGGAGAGTCTGCTAAGACTAAGGACTTTCTCAGGATGAATCCCCCAGTCTTTACGGGGACAAAGAAAGATGAGGACCCTCAGGACTACATTGATGCTCTCCAAAAGATCTTCAGGATTATGACAGTTACAGAAACCGAAGCGGCTACTTTTGGAGCTCATCAGCTATAGGGCATTGGTAACACTTGGTATGAATCTTGGGAATTATCCTGAGGTGAGGATGCACCTGACGCTACATGGGATGAATTCACAAGTGCATTCCTGGACCACTTCATGCCAATAGAAGTCAGAGAGGCTAAGGCTGAGCAATTTCTGAAGCTTAAGCAGAATGGCAGGTCAGTTCAGGACTACTATTTGGAATTTATCAGTCTGGCTAGGCATGCTCCACATATGGTACCGGATATGAGGGCAAGAGTGAGGAGGTTTGTTGGAGGACTTGATTCCCATTTGTATGATGGGGCCAACATTGTTGCACAGAATGGGGGAATGACCATTTCCAAGATGGTTGCTTTCGTACAGGGCAATGAGACAAGGCTAAAGGAGGAGGAAGCCTTGCAGAAAGAGAAAGACAAGGAGTTCAACAAGAGAGTCAAGTCTACCGGACAGTTCAGCGAGAATGGTAACAGGAAATTCTTTAAGAACAGGTCAGCAGGACCTGCTCCGTCCACAGCAAGTGCCCCACTCCCCAAGTTCCGTAATGATAAAAAGCAGAATTTCAGGCCATCAAATTCTTACTCTCAGGCTAGTGTGGGTCAATCGACTTATACTCATCCGATATGCGGCAAGTGTAACAGGAGACACTCAGGTGAGTGTCGTGTGGGTACTGATGCCTGTTTTAGATGTGGTCAGAAGGGCCATTTTCAGAAAGACTGTCCATCAGCCAGACAGGGTACTGGAAGTAATGTGACGTAGTCCATAAATTCAGCAGCTCCTCGTCACAATCAGGCCCAGCAGGGGCGTGGAGCGGCAAGGTCCGGAAATACAGGCGGTGGTCAGAACCGTTTGTATGCATTGACAGGTCGTCAGGATACAGAGGCTAGAGCAGATGTTGTCACAGGTACACTCACAGTTTTCACTTTTGAAGTATATGCCCTTATTGACCCAGGATCCACCCTATCTTATGTAACCCCTTGTGTTGCTAAGAAATTTGGTATTGAACCTGAAAACTTGTATGAACCCTTTGAGGCTTCCACCCCAGTCGGGGAATCAGTCATAGCTAGACGTATTTATAGGGGTTGCCCAGTTTTAGTCTATCACCGTAGAACCATAGCTGATTTAGCGGAATTAGAAATGGTAGACTTTGATGTGATCATGGGTATGGACTGGTTAGCTTCATGTTATGCCACAGTATGTTGTAGAACTAAAGTTGTAAGATTCGAGTTTCCTAATGAGCCAGTCATAGAATGGGAGGGTAATTCAGTAGTACTCAGGGGTAGATTTGTTTCTTATCTAAAAGCCAGAAAAATGATTTCCAAGGGTTATATCTATCACCTAGTTCGAGTCAAGGATCCAGATGCCCAGACTCCAACTCTCCAGTCCGTACCAGTTGTAAATGAATTTCCAGAGGTCTTTCTCGAAGATCTTCCAGGAGTCCCTCCTGACAGGGAGATTGAATTTGGAATTGATCTACTTCCCGATACTCAGCCGATATATATTCCGCCATACAGAATGGCTCCAGCAGAGTTAAAAGAGTTAAAAGCCCAGTTGAAAGATCTTCTTGACAAGGGGTTTATTAGGCTCAGTGTTTCGCCTTGGGGTGCGCCAGTCTTATTTGTTAAAAAGAAGGATGGTTTCTTACATATGTGTATAGACTACCGTCAGTTGAACAAAGTCACCATTAAGAACAGGTACCCTCTTCCTAGAATAGATGACTTATTCGACCAACTTCAGGGCGCCCAATGTTATTCCAAGATTGATCTCAGATCAGGCCATCATCAGTTAAGGGTTAAGGAAGTTGATATTCCGAAGACCGATTTCAGAACCCGTTATGGCCATTTTGAATTTCTTGTTATGTCATTTGGGTTGACAAATGCGCCAGCTGCTTTCATGGATCTTATGAATAGGGTCTTCAAGCCTTATCTCTATTTATTCGTCATTGTCTTCATTGATGATATTTTGGTGTATTCCCGTAATGAGGTTGATCATGCAGAACATCTCAGAATAGTGTTGCAAACCCTTAAAGATCGCAAACTTTTTGCAAAATTCTCAAAGTGTGAGTTTTGGCTTAAGTCAGTGGCGTTCTTAGGCCATGTGATCTCAGGTGAAGGTGTTAAAGTTGATTCTCAGAAGATTGATGCCGTAAGGAGTTGGCCCAGACCCACCTCAGTTTCTGATATAAGAAGTTTCTTGGGTCTGGCAGGCTATTATCGACGCTTCGTAGAAGGATTTTCTTCTATCTCTGCTCCGTTGACTAAGTTGACTCAGAAGAAAGTTAAGTTCCAATGGTCAGATGCTTGTGAGCGAAGCTTTGAAGAGTTGAAGAAGAGATTAACTTCTGCTCCAGTTTTGACGCTGCCAGAGGGAACTGAAGGGTTCGTGGTTTATTGTGGTGCTTCGGGAGTTGGTCTCGGATGTGTCTTAATGCAGCATGGCAAGGTTATAGCTTATGCATCTCGTCAGCTCAAGGTTCACGAAAAGAATTATCCGACTCATGACCTAGAGTTGGCAGCTGTAGTTTTTGCACTTAAGATATGGCGTCATTATTTGTACGGAGTGCATGTTGATATTTTCACAGATCATAAAAGCCTGCAGTATATCTTCAAGCAAAGGGAGCTGAATCTTAGGCAAAGGAGATGGCTCGAATTGCTTAAGGATTACGATGTGGATATTCTTTATCATCCGGGGAAAGCGAATGTTGTAGCTGATGCTCTTAGTCGGTGTTCCATGGGAAGTTTAGCCCTCGTGGACGTGGATAAGAGAGTTATGACAAAGAAAGTTCACCGTTTGGCCAATCTTGGAGTTCGACTTTTGGACTCCGAGGACGGTAGTGTGGTTGTTCAGAATAGGGCTCTTTCCTCTTTAGTCGTTGAAGTCAAGGAGAAACAGTTTAATGATCCCTACTTGTTGCAGCTGAAAGAGGGGATTCACAAGCATAAGACGACGGCTTTCGAACAAGGGGATACCTTAATTTTACACTGAATGGATCCATCAGGCACGTTACCACTTTATACCCTTGCAAGGTATAGGGACTCTGCTGGTCCGACAAGGTACCAGACTCCACGTATCCACGTGGTGATATCATGTGTCGGTTTATGAAATGCTCTCCCTACTTATCATGTTTTACTTATGTTATATATATATACTCATGCTCATGTTCATGTACCGGTTTTCAGTTTCAGTTCTTATGATGTTATTCCATGTCCCATGTTGTTTTACATACCAGTACATTCAATGTGCTGACGTCCCCTTTTATTGCCCGGGGGCCTGCATTTCACGATGCAGGTACGGATTTACAGGACGACACTTCTGCTCATTAGGATTTGCACGTACCAGCTTTTTTGTGAGCCCCATCTCATTCGGGGTTTAGGCATTATCTTTCTTTATCTAGTTTTGCATCTAAAGGTATGCTGGGGGCCTTGCCCCAGCAAGTATGTTACGTGTTTATCAAACTCATGTTAGAGGTTTCATAGACAAGACAAGTGTCATGTTAGACTTCCACATATGGTAGCCGGTTTGGCTCATTTATGATATTGTTCTCATTAATGACTTAATCAAGTATTTAGGTTTAATATTATGACTTACTATATTTTATAAAAGATCATCATGTACGTCACGTTATATTTCCGCTCATATATGCCTCATGATGGTTCAGCAAGCCATATGGTTCGCTCGGTCACATGCAGTCAGGCACCGAGTGCCGTGGTACGCCCAGGCCATGGTTCGGGGCGTGAAAGAATCATATGTCCCTTCCTATAAGAACAAAGAGAAAAGATATGAAGGAGGCATATGTAGCAAAACAATAAGCACTATACAGAAGAAATCCTTAGCGGCTTCTAAATTGTATCTTAACATGCTTGCGCCTGAATAATGGCATTTGTATTAAATCAAGTCTGAAGGGGCCGAGAGCCTCTTTTGGGAGGTTATTACAGTTGTAGACGATCATATCCTGTCCCTTTGTGCTCACTTTAGCCATGGCATTCGCTACTTGATTCCCTTCCCTAAAACAGTGTTGTGCCACCACATTTATCTGAGAAATAATCTTTCTAGTCTCCTCAATAATATGGTACAGCTGCCAAGGTACAACACAAGCATAGTTCAACATATCTATGACAAACTTAGAGTCACACTCTAAAATGACATTTAGCAAACCATTCTCCTTGCACCATCGAAGCCCAAGGAGGGCAGCCTTTGCCTCAGCGTAGTTGTGGCTGCCCATATCTAAACTTTTTGCAAAAGCCATATACATATGGCCAGCTAAATCCCTGATAACACCATATGCCCCGATGTGACCATCACTGTATTTACTACCATCCGTATTTAATTTTACCCAATTCAGTTCGGGCCTTTCCCATTTAATAATGGTACATTTGAACTCGTCTCGAGAGTTCATGAGAGTATTGCAAATCTCTGGCCAGCTAGAGTCCCGGTTGATGTTCAAATCATATTTAGCCAGGATCCATTTGAGATGAAAGAGAATTTGATAGACATTTCTGGAAACATACATCTTTTTCTCACTGAATTTAGCGGCACACCTAGATTTCCACAACTCCCAGATAGTGATCATTGGTAAGACTGTTAGAATTTCCTTGTGGATTGAACTAAAATGCTTGGCGCTCTACCATTTCAACAACATAGCAATAATAGAAACATCCTCCCAAATGATCCCGAGAGGGGCCCCAAAAAATTTCCACACTTTAGTTACACAGTCCCCATTTACAAAAGCATGTAGCATAGTCTCTCTTTGTGGCATAAAACAACAATGACATCTAGAGACGAGTGAAATGTTGAATCGCAATAAAATGTCATCGAAAGACAACTTTCTTTTGAGAGCTCTCCATATTAGGAAGGAGATTTTAAAGGGGAGAAATTTATGCCAAAGCTTAGCAAGAGTGTTCATGTTATTTCTGGACTGCCTCAACATGTTCCAAGCAGATTTAGTAGAAAACTTACCTGACACTGACGGCATCCAAATAGCAAGATCTGGAATATCAGGATCACCAACCTCAATGGAATTAATGAGTTCAATAATATATTCAGGAAGTTGGTGAAGCTCAGGAAAGGCCCATTCTCCATCGATTCTGGCATCTTTCACTGGTAACTTTAAATTTGCCCCTGCTGTCTCGACCATAAGTGATAAAGCCCCTTGACCGGTCCAGTTGTCCCACCATAAACTAATATCTCCCTTATTAATCCTCCAGAGGATATTTTTTTTCAACTTCCACTTTTATCTCCATGAATTTCTTCCAACAATGAGACTGCCCAGATTGATATTTTCTCTCAACTGGTCCAACTCTTTTGCAATATTTGGCAAGTAGGAAATCTGATCATAAGGATCTGACCGATCGAAATCTCCACCATCTTTTGTAAGCAAAACTCTCCGATATGTCCATAATTATTCTAAACCCCAACCCTCCTTCCTTTGTAGGATAGCATAATTTGTCCCATGAAGATCAATGATATCGATTTTTCCCATCAGAGGATCCCCAAAAAAATTTGGCCAAGTAAGCTTCAATTTGTTTTATGACAGTCTTGGGGGGATTAATAGCAACCAAAAGATGAAGGGGTTGGGATTGCAAAACATGTTTGATGAGCACTGCCCGTCCCCCTAAAGATAAAAGTTTACCTTGCCAACTATTGGTTTTTCTTACAATTTTGGACACCACTTCATTGAATAAAACAATCTTCTTTCTTCCCACACAAAGGGGACACCCCAGATAAGTTATAGGAAAATCACTATGTTTGTAGCCAGTAGAGAGTTTGAGTGCCCGGATTAGATTATCAGCAGTATCTGGAGCCACTAAAAAGCAGCTTTTGTTGGCATTGATCAGCTGACTTGAACACTCCTCATAGAACCTAAGCTGTTGAAGGACCATCTCAATAGAAGACCGAGTTCTAGATGTGAAAATGATCACATCATCTGCATAAGCAAGATGAGTAATCTGAGGGCCACGAGGCTGCATTTGAAAACTAGAGAATTGGGGATGCAAAGGGAGTTTGTTTAACTTTTCTTGGAAAAGAAAGTAGAGGTTAGGAAAAGAGTTAATAGCAAGAATTTGGGGCATAACCCTCATCTAATAACTTGAGCTAGGAATAGGAAAGTTAAGTTCGATGAAGGGTGTCAATTACGTCCCCTTAGATGTAAACTTAATTCATTTGTTCCTCTTTTTAGTCATTGCTTAAACAAGGTCAAGAGTTAGAGAATTCACTTTCTTGTCATTGCTGACTTACGTCTGTGGCTACAACAACGAAAAAAAAAAAAAATAACAAAGAGAGCACCACTTCCTACTAAAAACAATAGTGATTCTTTCCTAGCCAAAATTTGCATAGATCAAAATATATTTCATCAATATAACTTGAAAATATATTTAAGAAGAAAAGAAAGTATAGAATAAGCAAAAAAATTCGAAAAAAGTATATTAACAAAGAAGAATAAATCCACCTGATGTGAGGCGTGTATATTTTTTTTTTTTTTTTTGTGTGGCAAATAATGAACATGTATGATACATTAAAAGAATAATGATTTTACTAAAAGAAGAGTTCATTAATTAACTTGAAAACTTTCTATAATGCAAGGTGACAAATAACATAAAAAATAATCCTATCAAAAAATAATAATACTTTTGATCTATTGGAGGTTGGCTGAAGTAAGCCAAGCAGAAAAATTAATGGATTTCTGATAGAACTAAGAGAAATAGGACAATGTGATAACATAATCTTTTACATTAACCATATGGACCATGAGACTGGAATAGAGGCTTGGCCCATCCAAAACACCCATCACGTGAAACATTCCTACATATTATTTTACTACTATATATAAGTGGGAATTAAAAGTTTTATATCCATTTGAACTTTGATCCAATGAAGCTTTTACATGTGGCTTTTGTGTCTTTTTCCTTATTGCATATTCTTATTTTTACAATTATTCTTTTTTTTTTAATGATATTTCACTTGGGCTTTGTAATTGGTTAATATTATATATAGTAACTTTTTACGAATTTATTTTTTGCTCCTTATTAAATTATTTTTACTCCTTTATCTCAAAATAACCCCTCTTTTGGAATTTTTGTTGTTGTGTTAGATGATTCTAGAAGATGAAAACATGAGTTTTGTTAATACAGGCGAAAAGAAAATACATCTTTAAAATCTTAAATGAGTTCAAGATAAACGCAAAATGAGTTTGAAGTAGGGTGGAGCTGGAGTGTCGACAACAGTTTCGATCGAACCCAATAACTTTGGTTCACAAACTTTGTATTTAAACGATAAATTATTAATTTAGTATTGAATAACTTAAAAAATAAGAATACAGAACCCATAAATTTCAAATGTTGGCTCTACATCTGAATTAAAGTAAATAATTTTGTTAACAATGAAAGTTAAAATGTTTGAGACTAGCACGAGCCTCATGAAACTAGTATGTATAAATACAACTATATCAAACTAGTATGTACAAATACAACTATATCTATATCTATATCTATACATCTGAAATGTGAGAACTGACTACTTATAAAACACAACATACAAAGAAGAGCAAATATGACGAATGCCTGGTGCATCCAGAATACGTTAAGGCTGTGAATGAAGGCATATGTTTTCAAGTTAAGGTTGGTTTTATAATATTTGTAGCCAAGAAAATTAAACTTAAAACTGACCTAGAAATGTGAAAAGGCCCCCTGAAAGTCCAAGCATCACCACACTTTAATATGTATTTAAAGGGAAATTATGAATTTATTATGAGTGCTTTTAACATTTTTGTACGTTGAATTTTTTTGGAACTCTAAGCGTCAGCAAATAGTTGATCCAATTACCCGTATTTAAGCCACTTTAATTTCTTGTGTTTAAAGGGGTAATTAATATTTTGTATTTTTGTTAATTTAGATAATTACTCCAATTTATTGCAATCCTTCTAGTAATTAAATTAAGTAGGGTAAAAATGCCGTTTAACATTTGGTGGACATTTTAGTAATTCAACATTTGATGATAGATTATTTAGTTAATTAATTATTAATAAAAGTTTTTTTTCTTCAAGAATACATTATACCTGCATATGAATCTATAAATATTTTTGATACAATAACTTGGAATATAAGAGGAGTTAAGTCCAGAGGGGCTTTCCAAAGACTTAAATTTCTTACCAAAATGGGCGAGCTTCAAATAGTTGCTATTCTAGAACCTTTTATAGATAAAGATTACATAAATCTACACAAGAGATGGATAGGTATGGATAACTGTTGCAGCAATATAAATGGTAAGATCTGGATCTTCTGGACTTCTTTATTTGAGGCCTCAGAAATCTACAATGACCCTCAACAAGTCACAATGGAATTCAAACAGAAGGATAATGCTGAAGCTTTTTGGATGACATCTATTTATGCCAAAAACAAGGAACACTTGAGAAGACCTCTTTGGGAAAGCTTACAAAACTGTAGCCAGATAATTAATGGCCCTTGGTGTTTATCTGGAGACTTCAATGTTATTATGAATGCTGAAGAGAAGAAAGGACGAAGCCCTCATAGGATGCAGAAAAGCTGGGATTTTATTGACTGTATGGAAGAATGTGGCATGGTAGATGCAGGTTTCTCAGGTCCAAGATTTACATGGTGTAATGCAAGGGACAAAAGGCATAGAATATGGAAACGATTAGACAGGGTTCTAATGAATCAAGGGTGGACTGCAAAGTTTCCAAGAATCAGTATAGAACATCTAGCAAGCACAGGATCTGATCACACTCTGTTGCTAGTTAAAAGCTCCAATATTGAATTCCAAGGAGTAAAATACTTCAAATTTCTTAATTTTTGGACTGAACATCCTAATTTCAAGGCTATTGTGGAAGAAACCTGGCAAGAAAGTATTCAAGGAAACTCCATGTGGAAATTCCAACATAAGCTGGAAACTCTTAGTAAAAATCTCAGCAAAAAGTCAAGGGAACAAATTGGTAATATTCACAACCATGTCAAAGACTGGGAAAACAAGATGCAGGCTTTTGGAAGAGAAATACATTGATAACAACAGGATTGAGGCAAGAGAAGAAGTACATAAGGCTCAAGCAATGTACACCAAGTGGCTCAAATGTGAGGACTCCTTATTGAGACAAAAGGCTAACATAAGATGGCTAGAAGAACGGGATTCAAACACCAAATATTTTCACTCTGTTATCAAAGACAGAAGGAGGAGACTTACTATACATAGAATGAAAGATCAAGAGGGTCAGTGGCTAAATGGAGACAAGGATATTAGTGATGAAGCAATTAGACATTTTGAAAAACTATTCAAAGAAGATGGAAGTCCAAATTTACAATATCTAGACTGTATCAATCAGGTTATCACCCAGGAAGAAAATCACTCACTCATTATTATTCCCACAAAAGATGATATTAAAACTGCAGTGTTTGGACTTAATCCAAACAGTGCTCCAGGTCCAGATGGGTTCAATGGTCTTTTTTATCAAATCGTTGGGAGATTATAAAATATGATCTCATAGATATGATCCATAGTTTCCTTAAAGGTCCCAACTTACAAAATTCTTTTCCAGTACATGTATTGTTCTCATTCTTAAAGTAGAGAACCCCTCTTCCTACTCTGAAATGAGACCAATCAGCCTCTCAAATTTTTCTCACAAAGTCATTTCCAAAATATTGAGCAACACACTGGCACCAATACTTCCAAGACTTATATCAGAGAATCAATCAGGATTTGTTCATGGAAGGTTAATCACTGAAAATGTATTACTTGCTCAAGAGATAACTCATGGTATTAGAAACAAAAAGAAGGGTGAAAATGTGATTATCAAGTTATACATGGCAAAGGCATATGACAGAGTAAATTGGCAATTCATTATGGCTGTTTTAAGAAGATATGGGTTCTCAGAAATATGGGTAGACTTCATTTGGAGATCTATATCGAATATCTGGTACTCTATTCTAATCAATGGTACCAGAAATGGATTTTTTCACTCTACTAGAGGCTTGAGGCAAGGTGATCCCTTATCCCCAAACCTATTTGTTTTAGGTGCTGAGGTATTATCCAGAATGTTAAACAGACTCAAGGATAACCACATGTATACAGGCTTCTCAATGTCAAGGTTTGGACCCCAAATATCATACCTTGCATATGCAGATGATGTTATTATCTTCACTTCATGGGATCAACTATCTCTTAACTTGGTTAATCATGTCCTACAGAATTACAGTAAATGTTCTGGGCAGCTGATCAATGATGATAAAAGCTTTTTTCTTGTCAGTCCTAATACCAAAACAGAAGAGCTATCCAGAATCAAAGAAATTTCAGGATACAAGCACAAAGAATTTCCTTTTATCTATCTTGGATGTCCTATATATGTCGGTAGAAAACTCAATTCTACCTTCACTGATTCTGTTACAAAAGTGGTGAGAAAAACATCAGGTTGGCAAGGAAAACTTCTATCTACTGGAGGGAAAGTTGTTCTCATCAAACATGTTTAACAATCCCAACCTATCTACCTTCTAGCTGCTATGACACCTCCCAATGATTTTTTTTCTTCAAATTGAAAGATATATGACTAGATTCTTTTGAGGATCAAGTGATGAAAAGAAGAGACACCATTGGAGTTCATGGGCAAAAATGTGTTATCCTATTAGAGAAGGTGGACTTGGTTTCAGAAAACTGAAAGATATCAGTGATGCATTGGCTATGAAAAGATGGTGGAGATTCAGAACTGCTAATTCTATTTGGGCCAACTTTCTCAAAACAAAATATTGTAGATTGGCTCATCCTGTTGACAGAAAATGGAGAGCAGGTTTATCTCATGTATGGCAAAGTATTCTAGCAGTAAAAGGCAAAGCTGAAGAACAAATATTATGGAAGGTTAATTCTAGTTCATCAAGTTTATGGTGGGACAACTGGACAGGTTTTGGTGCCATTGCTCAGATTATAAATCATAATGATCCTAACACACTTCAAGTTGTTAAGGATCTAATTGAAAATGGGCACTGGAACATTGACCATCTGCACTTACCTGAATATTTAGCAGAAGCTATTCTCAGTATACCAATAGGGAATCCACAATGTCTTGACACACCAATTTGGATGCCTTCTACTAATGGAAAATTCTCAATATCTTCAGCATGGGAGATTAACAGACAGAGCAAGGCTCCAGATCATTTTCTTCATAATATTTGGCACAAAGCTACACCTTTCAAGATGTCCTTCTTAGAATGGAAATTGTTAAAAAAACAAACTCCCATTTGACAATATAATTAGCGGAATCGGTATTGAGGTGGATATTAAATGTTGTTGTTGCAATGAGGCTAAGGATGAAACTATCCATCACTCTTTCATAGATGGAGACCAGGCAAGAGTTATATGGAATTATTTTGGGACCCCTCTTGGAATACCGTGGGAACTAGGTGTTGACACCCAATTTTGTCCCTCTTTTATTTAATTTACTCGGGTTTCTAAATTTACTGACGAGCTAAATACTTTATTTTTACAATATTTTATTGCTACTACTATTAATATCACTATTTTTTATTTTCAAACATTACGAGCATTACTTTATCACAAATTTGAAATGTTCGTCATCGTTTCATTTTTCGGGTTTGGAATCGTTAAATTAATTACAAGACAACACTTTGTAAATCCTTACTTTCTATATATATTAATTGCTATTTATCTTCGCATAATAAATATTGTACTAGTTACTAAATTAGAAGCCCGAAAATAATTAAAATAGCGGAGGAGGGACCAATATTTTTCAGCAAATTAATGGCTTAAAATACATATACAATATTATTTCCTACCCAAAACAAACAACCCACATTTCTATACCCAACCCACATTTTCAACCCATATTTAAATTAATGGACCAGCCCAAACGGACCAGCCCACTACCATTTTTTTTTCGAACCAGCCCATTACACCCGACCCGGCCAATTCGTCCATTTCTTTTTACCCTAATCCCTCCTCACTCTTCTTCTTTCTTTCCTCTTTCTTTCCGCCTCCATCTCTCTTTAACCTCACCTCTCTCCCTCTCTTCTTTCCCTTTTCCTCCTTTTCTCTCCCTTTTCCTTTTCCACCGCCGCTCCCCTTTCCCTGATTTTCCTCCACTCTCGCTCTTCAGCTCCCTCTTTTCCGCTCCACTTCCCTCTGTCCCCCACTATTCTCTTATACGCTCCTCTCTCTCTTTCTCAAACCCGAATCGAAACCCTATAAATGGGATGGTCTGGAGACGTTTAAGGGGGGGCTGACACAAAAAAAGAAAAAAAGGGGATCTGCTTGGCTTATGAACGGAAAGGGGTTCGGGAAATCAAAGAGTGAAAACAAAAATCAATTCAAAACAAAAATAAGAACAAGTTTTAGAAACAGATCGGAAATCCCCCCTAAAAATAACCAAATCAGGAATTTACAAACTCCCATACAAAACTCGAGATTCAGTAAATCATTCGGGTCTGCCGGGAAAGAAGAACTTCTGGGTTGGTAATTCGGGTTTCGCAATCATTCGTCGTATTCGAGAATAGATTCAACGCTGTCGACGCCCCAGTTCATTGCACACAAAACAGGTAAACTTCAATACATTTATTACTTCAAGTCTTCAGTATCTGGTTTTAGTTAAATTTTTAGTGGTTCTGCTATTTTTATGTTATGTAATTTCTCTGTCGTCATATTATTTTTTTGATATCTGGGTGCTATTAGGATAGGATGCTAATTTCTAAAAAAATGAATTTGAAAGATGTATATTATAGTCTTGGATGCCTAGACTGAATTTCCAAAACTTAGAATCCATTTGAAATCAAATATACATAGGATATACAGTGGGTTACCAAGATAAGAAGAAGATATACATTCGATATACATCTGATATACATATCGTGGTGGATATATTTTAGGTATCATGTTTGTACTCTGTTGAATCTTATAATATTGTTTGAAGTCACCTGTTGATGAAATCTTTAGTCATGTGTCGTATGATCTAGACGTGATTCTGTATGTTTGTTTCATTACATGTATATTTGTTTGCTTCTGTTCGTGTCTGTTTAGCTAGAACTGATGTGTAGACTTTATGGAATTGAATAAATCTGAATGCTGTCTGATCTCAGTTCAGTAAAAGAACTTCCTGTAAGAACCTATGTGAAAAAGAAAGTTAGTCTCAAACATCCATTTCATCTTGTTTGATATTTAATCTTTGTTTTGTGTTCGTATGATTGGCTTAGCTCATTTGGTAGATGTTGTCTAGTTTGGCATGAAGTGTGGATCTATATGACTATAATAACATCTATTTCGATTGTTCAAAACAATCTGATTTGAATTCTTGGGTTTAAGCTGGTAATTGTCCCTACACCATTCCTTGGCTATGTAACTCATATATTTCTGATTCTGCCCTGCTACATCAGAGTATAGTGTAATACCAAGTTCTTTTGTCTGTGATTCTAGCTGTAGAAGAAGACATGTTTGGTTCGGCTGAAAAAATGTTTACTGACTGGGATATAAATAATATATCTCTGTGTATGATGTCTTATTGTTGAGGTGTCTGACTTAATAAAGAAAACACTATATTCAAATCACTTTGAGAATCTGGGTTGATTAACTTTGAGAAGGTTGACTTCTTCCTCAGTTTCTCTATTAATAAGTTGAGGTTTGCTTGACTTTATTCATATGTTGTTATCCTGGAAACTGAACTTGCTCTGTTGTTTTGGGTTGCTTGAATGTCTTGAACACGATTTAGATCTGAACCTGTTTTTCCTCTAACTATTTTTGTTGGTAGTGGGCCTTACTGCCCATTTCGCTATAAATCTTAGTGTTTTGCATTGTCAATATGATGAATATGAACTGAAAATGTGTGCCTGAACACCACAATATTCCCCTGGACTGCTGTAGTGTTTTAGTCGCTGTTGTGTTTAGTTTAGGCAATCCTGGATACTATTTGCTGTGTTGTTTGGTTTATTTGGTGCTTCATGCGTTTAAGCATTTGGATGCCTATTTCTCGCTCAGTATAGCATCATGTTGTTAGTCATGGCATTTTAGTTCCTGCTTCTTGTTAGATGAGTTTATCGTGTTTAGGTGTGGCTTTAGATTTCTTGCTTTCTGTTTATAGGTAAATCGAGCATGTTCAGTTATAATGTTTCCTCCTATATTTGCCCTTTCATGTGATCTGCATATTTCTTTTGATCTGAGTCAAATTTTGGGTCTATCCAGATCCATGCACCACTAAGAATAGCTTTATCTGTGACTATTGTGGGACCAGCATCCTTTCATGCCTGGTCTCATTTCTTGTTGTGTCAAAACACCCTCAGTGTACAAGAGTCCGGCTATTGAACATTGTCTGAATGAATGATCATTTTAAAACACGTCAAATGACGACACCTGCTAACTAGTCTACTAACCATGTTGCCGCATTGTTGTGACGCATTTGGACATTTTTTTAGCCCTGTCTCGGTTTCATTCATTCAAATATACATGGTATATACACAGCCTACTTTGAGTTTATATTTTATATGTTTAACATTATTCTTTGATTATATACTAATCCTTTTCCTTTTCATTTTTTACGCATGACCTCCGCATACGAGTCCAAGGGACTTGTCTTCCACATTCGGTGTTGGACTAAAAGCCCAACAATATATTCTTCTCGTGTCCAGCCCATTTGAAAGAGTTCCTGAAAATGTTGGGCTGAAGCCCAATAGCGGCAGTAACAGACAGCAGCAACACATAGAAGTTGTTGTTGGGCCGAAGCCCAGCTGCAAGCAGACCATAACAATTCTGGAAAGTGGGCCGAGCCCATTTATATTACATTTATTTTATTTTGTGCGTATTTAATATGTGTTATATGACTAACATTTTGTCTGCTAATTTAGATAAATTCTAGTACATTAAGGGTTGTAGTTTAATAATGGGTAGTTAATTCCATAAATTTATTTCCACCTCTAGTTATGTTCTAAACTATTAATGGTATCTATAACATTTATTCGAGTAATTGATTTTCAAATAGCATGACTATATATCTCAAGTCAAAGGAATCATACTTTATTTTACTATCTTAAAATTCACAAACGTCACTAATATATAAATATTAATCCGAGTATTCTCTATAAGCATTAGTTTTAAGACGTATTCAACTATGCATATCTTTAGCCGAATTGGCTAAATAAGTTAGTAAGAAATGAAATTCACCTCCTTTGCCTCCTATTAAGAATACAAGTCTAGGCATTTTTACACCACCATATTCACATAATATCATCTTTATCTAAATATCATATTGTCAAATCATATTTTAAAAGGTTTTTATTCATAGGTAGATTATCTTATTTTCCGCAAACCATGTTTTTTGAATAACATTATTATATTTTCATTTAAGGTCTTAGCAATATCTTTAAGTCTCATTTAACATTTAGAATCTTCTTCTACGCAAATTGTTGTGTTTTCTACAAGTATTATTTTAAACAAATTATTATACTTTCGTTTAAAACTTTAACAACATTTATAAGTCGTATTACAAAATAGCATTAAAGATACACTTTTCATACAAATTATTATTTTTCCACAAATCTCATTTTTTTTAAACAACATTTTTTATATCTATCTGTAACTTTAACTATATTTACCAAGTTATTTTTTTATAGTACTATATTTACACTTAGCCTAATTAATCATAAGTCCGGTCGGTTAACCATTGTTAATGGGTCTTAAAGGGTGCCTAATACCTTCCCTTTAGACTAATTGAACCCTTATCCAGAATCTTAAGTTTCGCAGACCTTAAACAGAGTTAACTTTAAACAATAACTTTAATAAAATTTAGGTGTCCTAATTCACCATAAATAATTAGGTGGCGACTCCTTAAAAACAACAAACAAAAAATAGGAATCTCCAATACGTCATACTTCTACTCTAACCTCCGGGGTAAAAATGGGGTGTGACAGCTTGGCGACTCCGCTGGGGAACTAAACCTAGGTTCTAACCATAACGAACTTAGATTTAATTAGGCTTTGTGTGCTAACTTAGTTACTTTATTTGCCTAAACTGTTTTACATGCTACAAATTGTGTGCGTTATTAATTGTTGTTTGATATAAACTGTCTAAGTGTTACTGCTTTGATAAATTGTCATTCTGTTCATATTTCTTCCACTTCTGGAAAACTCACACTATCACACGTACACGCGAGGTGTGTTTTGCGCACCCGCAAATTTCTTTCGTAGAATCCAAATTTTAGGAGAGTTGGCGTATGCGCGGGGTGCCCGAGTAACGGGGACCGCGTAGCCTTCTCACTCGAGTAGTCCGCTTGGGAACCTTGTGTCTAGTAAACCCACTCTTAGTAAACCTAGGATAGAGCTAAACCAACACCCTTTATTAAGAGCATACATCTCATAACCTAGGAGGTTTAATACCCTTGGTGTATTAAACCCATTAGACGACTTTACCCAAGCGTCCAAGCGGGTTCACAACCCCAAGTGACAATAATCATACTTTATATGCATGTTTGAAGGATAACTGTGCCTAAATATTGACTATTTTCTCTAATTAATTAAACTTTAGGAAGGAGGGAATGACTAACGTTTCTATGACAGGTATGCATTTGCATCGGAGTACAATAAATGACGAAGATCAAGGGCATCACAAATGGAGCTAGAAGTTAGACATAGAAATTTTATTTACTTTATTTAGATTAGGAAACACTTTATGTTGTATTCATTTGACATGTAATAAATATTACATTACTTTTGTACTTTATTTTTTGGGAAAATAGAATTTGTTTAATTAATCAAAGCAACAGGATGACGTATTATGGCACACTTTACCCTTCAAACAAACGTTAGGCCTACCTCTGGCACAAAGAGGTCACATGCATATTAGGACGCGTTATTGTTTGATATACTCATTTACATTTGTTTGACAACTTTATGAACTATTTGCTACATGACTTACTTGACTCTATGTGATCATGACTTTACCTAGATATGTTGTGAGACTGACATCATTTTGCATTTTTATGTTCTTATATCCCTAAAAAAGTTGATTCGGGTCGACACCGAGACACCGACCATCCAGGATGCCGAACCAGGAGAGACTTTGAAGAATTGGATTCTTACTCCACGAGTCTTGGTAGTTTGAACATGTAGAAAACTTTTGAAATAGCACAATTTTAAAATTGAGGTTTGAATCATGCTCAAGACTTTTGTTGTTTTGCCTCATCTTTTGAAAACTTAATCGCAAAATCTATGCATTTCTAATTTTCCTTAATCATCTGTTATTGTTATTTTCTACTATAATTATCAAATCTGCCAACTCTACGATTGTGACATGAAATGAACAAATAAACAACATACATCCCGAGAGAGTAACAAAGAAACTAGGGGACAAGACAAGATTCCGCTCAAAAGAATTGAAATAGTCGATAGGTGATGACATAAGCCTGAAAGCTAGCAATCCAAGAAGAGATCAAAGGACGACATTAGGTAAAACAACCTAGCTTGCAACCTTTCCTTTAACAACCAGGTGTGAACTACGCTTGACCTGATTCCTCGGTGGATACGTAGGCAACCCACATAGGGACTCGGTCATACTAGGTTAGAATTTTTCCCATTTGCATACGTACGAACTACGTTCCAACCTGATTCCCATAGTGGGATACGTAGGCAGCCCACATAGGGTTCGGTTGCAGTATAATAGAAAATAAAAAATCATTTAACAAACGTACGAACTACGTTCCGACCTGATTCCCGTGGTGGGATACGTAGGCAGCCCACATAGGGTTCGGTTGCATTTAGAACAAAAAGTCCAAAATACCTTATGCTTACGAACTACGTTCTGACCTGATTCTCATGGTGAGATACGTAGGCAGCCCACATAGGGTTCGGTTGCTTTATAACAAAAAAATCCAAAAATATCTTATGCGTACGAACTACGTTCCAACCTGATTCCCGTGGTGGGATACGTAGGCAGCCCACATAGGGTTCGGTTGCATTATAACATAAAATCAGAAATCCTTATATAAGGAGGACTATGCTCAGCCTGATTCCCTCGACGGGATTCGTAGACTATCAACATACAGGTCAATCATATTTAGATAGAAATCCTACAAACCTTTAGCCAGTTACATAACAGAAGTTTCTGACCTGATTCCTTTGGAGGGATACGTAGGCAACCTATACAAGTTTCGGTCACACCGCAACATAAATTTAGCATACTCTTCTGAACCCAAAACTGGGGCATATTTTGAAAAGATATAGGCAAAAGAACAGTTGTGCATCGACAAGATTAAGGCTACCAAACAGGAAGTATTATAAACCAATTACTTTAGTAGTGTCACAATCCGAAGTTGGCAGAATATTTTTTACAACTTACATATATATCTCTCCTTACATACATACGTATTTCACAACTTATATACATATAGTTACATTTCCTTATACATATACTTACATACCTACCTTTCAAATGAAATACTTTCTTTCAATAATTTGTTTTTTCACTACTGGTCATCTACCGAGGCTTGAACGGAGATCACAAGAGTCAAACAAATAAGACGAATGGAGCAGCAATAACGTCAAGCTTCGAGTCAACGCGAATCAACTTCCCCCTCCCAAACTAAGAATTTTTCTTTGAGTGCAGGAATTAAAAGACCGCGAGATCAACAGTCAAGTCACGACCTAAAAGCATCGCCTGGCCATTGTGGCCTCGCCTCAAAATCCATACGGCTTTACTTCCAACCTTATCTTTTAATTTATTTTTATCACAATAATTTTATGACTTTATACACCTGTTTTTTGTAGGCTGACGAGATTGAAGGCGAATTAAATCAGGATTACGTGTCCTGAATTTGGCCTGTCACGACACCATCAACATCATGAGCCAGACGGCTATTCCACCACTTTACTCCATACTTATCAATTATTTTATCATATACTTTATCAGCTTTAACCATTTTACTCTAAACTTTGCAGGAATAATTGTTAAGTTTCCAAAAACAGCTGGAGGCATCTCCGAAGACAGCTGGAGGCATCAATATCATTATTCACAAACTAACAACATTTAGGATCGTCCGCCTTTAATAGGACACTTTAGGCTCGTCCGCCTTTAATAGGATATCATTTCTTTAAATGCCTCACACGACATATGCATCATGTCCTCGAAAACAACCGGAGACATACTTGGGTTCGTCCACCCTAAAATAGGACATATCGGGTTCTTCCACCCTAAAATAGGATACTTGGGTTCGTCCACCCTAAAATAGGACATATCGGGTTCTTCCACCCTAAAATAGGATACTTGGGTTCGTCCACCCTAAAATAGGATACATTGGGTTCGTCCGCCCTAAGATAGGACATATTGGATTCTTCCACCCTAAAATAGGATATCGGGTTCTTCCACCCTAAAATAGGATACATTGGGTTCGTCCACCCTAAAATAGGACATATTGGGTTCTTCCACCCTAAAATAGGATATCGGGTTCTTCCACCCTAAAATAGGATACTTGGGTTTGTCCACCCTAAAATAGGACATATTGGGTCATTCTACCCTAAAATAAGAATTCACGTATTTATCTTGAATTTTACAGGATTAGCATCAAGTCCCCGAAAACAACCGGAGACGTAGCATCAAGTCCCCGAAAACAACCGGAGACATATCATTAAGCCTCCGAAGACAACCGGAGACATATCATCAAGTCCCCGAAAAAAACCGGAGACGTAGCATCAAGTCCCCGAAGACAACCGGAGACATAGCATCAAGTCCCCGAAAACAACCGGAGACGTAGCATCAAGTCCCCGAAAACAACCGGAGACATATCATTAAGCCTCCGAAGACAACCAGAGACATATCATCGAGTCCCCGAAGACAACCGGAGACATCGCATGGCTACATGGCCTCATCAGCATATCATTGAGTCCCGAAGACAACCGGAGACATCACATGGCTACACAGCCTCACCTGCATAAGTCAAACGGCTACATCATTTATCATCAAATCCCTGAAGACAACCGGGGATATATCATCGAGTCCCCGAAAACAACCGGAGACATCAAATGGCTACACAGCCTCACCTGCATAAGCCAAACGGCTACACACCTACTTTGCCTACTTTCACAATTTTACCTTAAAATTCGCAGACATCATCAAGTCCCGGAAGACAGCCGGAGGACTTATCATAATCATCTTCAAATGCAACTAGAGATATTATCACATCCTCAGCATACGCATCACGCATTCATTCAAGTCCCTGAAGACAACCAGAGACAACATTGGCCACACGACTTCATTTTCATTCCCACACTCATATTTACTATCATTTTACAACTCTTTATAATTTTACACTCTCAACGTTATTACTAATTTTGACATGAATTTCAGTTTTAGCAGAAAGTACAACCTGCAGAGACGCAATACAACGTGGAACTTTATCTTACGCAGTGAACTGGGGCAAATTTGCTGAAGAGGAATACCAAACTCACAAGCAAAAGTCACGAATCTACTCTCGAACTCAATTCCGCCTATGTCCACAAACATATACTACATAGGTTAATTTCTCTTTCACGTCCCCCATTAAAACTCTATTTCAATCAACTCTTTTCACAATCTCATATTTCTTTCTACATCCCCAGCGTCTCCATAACTCAACACTGGGGCATTTTTTGGAGAATTTACATCGTGTCTAGTAGAGTCCTACTTAAAGGTGTATTGCGCGCCACATTTATAACTAGGAGGCTATAAGCATATGTTCCTGTCACGACCCGACTAGGGGCCGTGACGAGTACCCGATACTTGTACCGAGCACCCCTTATCTATAGTTTTACCTTTACTTCTCAGCGGGCCGTAGGAACTGTGCCATATATTTTGTATTTTTTTTCGTTACTGAACATTAACATTAGTAGCATCATCGTAAACATAGACTAGTAAACTTTGCTATCACGTTATACAGCGACGTGAACATTCCAAAATACAGCACATCTAACTGTACATATCTGTCTACGAGCCTCTAGACATAGTACACATATACATAGAAAGGGGCCGAGTACTGTCGTGCCCGAGTATATACACAAAATAGTACCAAGGAACTGGGGCTCCGGAACAACTGGAGCGCTGTCAAATGCCGCTGGTAGAACTCCTAAGAATCAAACCCGCCTGTCTGCTGACCTGCGCGGCATGAAACGCAGCGTCCACAAGAAGGGACGTCAGTACGAATAGTGTACCGAGTATGTAAGGCATAAAAGATAATACAAGCAGGAACATAGAGTACGATTAACAATATCATGAGGTCGTAGGACATATAATGAGGCTAGAAAGTGACCTGTACGTAGGAACGCCCCTTTCAGGCCGGATACCGTGCATGCTTGTCCTTCCCTTTTTAAAACGTTCCTTTTTCATAGGCATAGAAAATAGGGTTTATATCATGTCGTGTTTTATCATATTATATCCTATCATCTCATAGCGTGTCGTATCATATCATGTCGTAGCATATCATATGATAGTATATTATGTCATAGCGTATCATGTCATAGCATAGCGTGTCATAGCGTATCATGTCATAGCATAGCGTATCATAGTGTATCATGTCATAGCATAGCGTGTCATAGCGTATCATAGCATAGCATAGCATGTCATGTCATAGCATAGCACCGAACAATGTCGGCTCGCCCACATAGCGCCGAAATACCGGCTCGCCCATATATCCCGCGTCCGGGCATCCCGCGTCCAGGATGATAAGCCAGCTGACCAGGTGGCAATGAAACATGTTTCCCTTCCCATTCCCCCATGTATCCCTTCCCCCCATCCCATGTTCATATACATATCTTATATACATATACATATTTTATATACATTTACATATCTTATATACATTTGTCATTATCATCGCCACACTTTTCCATCTTAAATCATTTAGGGACTTCATTGCTCGTATACACCGAGTTCTTGATTTTCATGCTTGAATATGACCAAATCCTATGTCCTCAGTAAAATTGCTCATGTTGGACGATTCAATTTCCTGGTCCAAAAATACGGGATGTAACAGTTCCATTCTTGAACGTTCTCGTCACCTGTCTACAACCCCCGCAAGATTATGAATCCATAAAAACTTTCGAACTACACATGGCCTGATTCTCGTGCAGCCCGAGATATGTAGGCAACTCGAAACTGAGATTCGGCCATAATTTTCCATAATTCCTTCGGTCCTCATAATATTTTCCATCAATTTTCCTAAACCGTACTTTCTTACAAATTCATATTCATTGGTCCAAACAAAATTGGCTACTACGTCAACTTCTTCGCCCGAATATTCTTACATCATCTCCGGTCGAAGAGGGGCATCTGTTGACACCCAATTTTGTCCCACTTTTATTTAATTTACTCGGGTTTCTAAATTTACTGACGAGCTAAATACTTTATTTTTACAATATTTTATTGCTACTACTATTAATATCACTATTTTTTATTTTCAAACATTACGAGCATTACTTTATCACAAATTTGAAATGTTCGTCATCGTTTCATTTTTCGGGTTTGGAATCGTTAAATTAATTACAAGACAACACTTTGTAAATCCTTACTTTCTATATATATTAATTGCTATTTATCTTCGCATAATAAATATTGTACTAGTTACTAAATTAGAAGCCCGAAAATAATTAAAATAGCGGAGGAGGGACCAATATTTTTCAGCAAATTAATGGCTTAAAATACAAATACAATATTATTTCCTACCCAAAACAAACAACCCACATTTCTATACCCAACCCACATTTTCAACCCATATTTAAATTAATGGACCAGCCCAAACGGACCAGCCCACTACCATTTTTTTTTCGAACCAGCCCATTACACCCGACCCAGCCCAATAGTCCATTTCTTTTTACCCTAATCCCTCCTCACTCTTCTTCTTTCTTTTCTCTTTCTTTCCGCCTCCATCTCTTTTTAACCTCACCTCTCTCCCTCTCTTCTTTCCCTTTTCCTCCTTTTCTCTCCCTTTTCCTTTTCCACCGTCGCTACCCTTTCCCTGATTTTCCTCCACTCTCGCTCTTCAGCTCCCCCTTTTCCGCTCCACTTCCCTCTGTCCCCCACTATTCTCTTATACGCTCCTCTCTCTCTTTCTCAAACCCGAATCGAAACCCTATAAATGGGATGGTCTGGAGACGTTTAAGGGGGAGCTGACACAAAAAAAAAAAAAAAAAAAAAAAAAAGGGGATCTGCTTGGCTTATGAACGGAAAGGGGTTCGGGAAATCAAAGAGTGAAAACAAAAATCAATTCAAAACAAAAATAAGAACAAGTTTTAGAAACAGATCGGAAATCCCCCCTAAAAATAACCAAATCGGGAATTTACAAACTCCCATACAAAAATCGAGATTCAATAAATCATTCGGGTCTGCCGGGAAAGAAGAACTTCTGGGTTGGTAATTCGGGTTTCGCAATCATTCGTCGTATTCGAGAATAGATTCAACGCTGTCGACGCCCCAGTTCATTGCACACAAAACAGGTAAACTTCAATACATTTATTACGTCAAGTCTTCAGTATCTGGTTTTAGTTAAATTTTTAGTGGTTCTGCTATTTTTATGTTATGTAATTTCTCTGTCGTCATATTATTTTTTTGATATCTGGGTGCTGTTAGGATAGGATGCTAATTTCTAAAAAAAATGAATTTGAAAGATGTATATTATAGTCTTGGATGCCTAGACTGAATTTCCAAAACTTAGAATCCATTTGAAATCAAATATACATAGGATATACAGTGGGTTACCAAGATAAGAAGAAGATATACATTCGATATACATCTGATATACATATCGTGGTGGATATATTTTAGGTATCATGTTTGTACTCTGTTGAATCTTATAATATTGTTTGAAGTCACCTGTTGATGAAATCTTTAGTCATGTGTCGTATGATCTAGACGTGATTCTGTATGTTTGTTTCATTACATGTATATTTGTTTGCTTCTGTTCGTGTCTGTTTAGCTAGAACTGATGTGTAGACTTTATGGAATTGAATAAATCTGAATGTTGTCTGATCTCAGTTCAGTAAAAGAACTTCCTGTAAGAACCTATGTGAAAAAGAAAGTTAGTCTCAAACATCCATTTCATCTTGTTTGATATTTAATCTTTGTTTTGTGTTCGTATGATTGGCTTAGCTCATTTGGTAGATGTTGTCTAGTTTGGCATGAAGTGTGGATCTATATGACTATAATAACATCTATTTCGCTTGTTCAAAAAAATCTGATTTGAATTTTTGGGTTTAAGCTGGTAATTGTCCCTACACCATTCCTTGGCTATGTAACTCATATATTTCTGATTCTGCCCTGCTACATCAGAGTATAGTGTAATACCAAGTTCTTTTGTTTGTGATTCTAGCTGTAGAAGAAGACATGTTTGGTTCGGCTGAAAAAATGTTTACTGACTGGGATATAAATAATATATCTCTGTGTATGATGTCTTATTGTTGAGGTGTCTGACTTAATGAAGAAAACACTATATTCAAATCACTTTGAGAATCTGGGTGGATTAACTTTGAGAAGGTTGACTTCTTCCTCAGTTTCTCTATTAATAAGTTGAGGTTTGCTTGACTTTATTCATATGTTGTTATCCTGGAAACTGAACTTGCTCTGTTCTTTTGGGTTGCTTGAATGTCTTGAACACGATTTAGATCTGAACTTGTTTTTCCTCTAACTATTTTTGTTGGTAGTGGGCCTTACTGCCCATTTCGCTATAAATCTTAGTGTTTTGCATTGTCAATATGATGAATATGAACTGAAAATGTGTGCCTGAACACCACAATATTCCCCTGGACTGTTGTAGTGTTTTAGTCGCTGTTGTGTTTAGTTTAGGCAATCCTGGATACTATTTGCTGTGTTGTTTGGTTTATTTGGTGCTTCATGCGTTTAAGCATTTGGATGCCTATTTCTCGCTAAGTATAGCATCATGTTGTTAGTCATGGCATTTTAGTTCCTGCTTCTTGTTAGATGAGTTTATCGTGTTTAGGTGTGGCTTTAGATTTCTTGCTTTCTGTTTATAGGTAAATCGAGCATGTTCAGTTATAATGTTTCCTCCTATATTTGCCCTTTCATGTGATCTGCATATTTCTTTTGATTTGAGTCAAATTTTGGGTCTATCCAGATCCATGCACCACTAAGAATAGCTTTATCTGTGACTATTGTGGGACCAGCATCCTTTCATGCCTGGTCTCATTTCTTGTTGTGTCAAAACACCCTCAGTGTACAAGAGTCCGGCTATTGAACATTGTCTGAATGAATGATCATTTTAAAACACGTCAAATGACGACACCTGCTAACTAGTCTACTAACCATGTTGCCGCATTGTTGTGACGCATTTGGACATTTTTTAGCCCTGTCTCGGTTTCATTCATTCAAATATACATGGTATATACACAGCCTACTTTGAGTTTATATTTTATATGTTTAACATTATTCTTTGATTATATACTAATCCTTTTCCTTTTCATTTTTTACGCATGACCTCCGCATATGAGTCCAAGGGACTTGTCTTCCACATTCGGTGTTGGACTAAAAGCCCAACAATATATTCTTCTCGTGTCCAGCCCATTTGAAAGAGTTCCTGAAAATGTTGGGCTGAAGCCCAATAGCGGCAGTAACAGACAGCAGCAACACATAGAAGTTGTTGTTGGGCCGAAGCTCAGCTGCAAGCAGACCATAACAATTCTGGAAAGTGGGCCGAGCCCATTTATATTACATCTATTTTATTTTGTGCGTATTTAATATGTGTTATATGACTAACATTTTGTCTGCTAATTTAGATAAATTCTAGTACATTAAGGGTTGTAGTTTAATAATGGGTAGTTAATTCCATAAATTTATTTTCACCTCTAGTTATGTTCTAAACTATTAATGGTATCTATAACATTTATTCGAGTAATTGATTTTCAAATAGCATGACTATATATCTCAAGTCAAAGGAATCATACTTTATTTTACTATCTTAAAATTCACAAACGTCACTAATATATAAATATTAATCCGAGTATTCTCTATAAGCATTAGTTTTAAGACGTATTCAACTATGCATATCTTTAGCCGTATTGGCTAAATAAGTTAGTAAGAAATGAAATTCACCTCCTTTGCCTCCTATTAAGAATACAAGTCTAGGCATTTTTACACCACCATATTCACATAATATCATCTTTATCTAAATATCATATTGTCAAATCATATTTTAAAAGGTTATTATTCATAGGTAGATTATCTTATTTTCCGCAAACCATGTTTTTTGAATAACATTATTATATTTTCATTTAAGGTCTTAGCAATATCTTTAAGTCTCATTTAACATTTAGAATCTTCTTCTACGCAAATTGTTGTGTTTTCTACAAGTATTATTTTAAACAAATTATTATACTTTCGTTTAAAACTTTAACAACATTTATAAGTCGTATTACAAAATAGCATTAAAGATACACTTTTCATACAAATTATTATTTTTCCACAAATCCCATTTTTTTAAACAACATTTTTTATATCTATCTGTAACTTTAACTATATTTACCAAGTTATATTTTTATAGTACTATATTTACACTTAGCCTAATTAATCATAAGTCCGGTCGGTTAACCATTGTTAATGGGTCTTAAAGGGTGCCTAATACCTTCCCTTTAGACTAATTGAACCCTTATCCAGAATCTTAAGTTTCGCAGACCTTAAACAGAGTTAACTTTAAACAATAACTTTAATAAAATTTAGGTGTCCTAATTCACCATAAATAATTAGGTGGCGACTCCTTAAAAACAACAAACAAAAAACAGGAATCTCCAATACGTCATACTTCTACTCTAACCTCCGGGGTAAAAATGGGGTGTGACACCAGGCTCCATCAGAACCCAAATGATGAGATGGTGGACATTCAAGCCCAGAAATTGCTTACACAAAGATCTACTCAAAATTATTCCTATATTTATTTAATGGGAAATATGGAAGGCTAGATGTGCCTATAGATATGGAAAGAAAAAGGTTTCAAACATCAGAATCATTACCAGATCTTTTATCATATAAAATGGATAGTATCAAAGACCAACTCTACTATTCAATGGGTATGGAAATGGAAAGATCTCACCAATCAAGTTATGAGCAGCTCACACAAGATTGATTACGTTATAGTTAGGTGGATCCGACCTCCAATGGGTTGGATAAAACTCAATACTGATGGCAGTCACAATGCAGCTGACTCTATTGGAGCGGGAGGAATAGTTAGAGATAATAATGGAAAAATGATCATGGCCTTTGCTAAATACATGGGAATGGGCAGCAGTAATTTGGCAGAAGCAAAGGCTATAATCTATGGCTTACAATGGTGTATTTCACAGAATTTTCAAAATATTGTTCTGGAAAGTGATTCCCTAATCATTGTTAACATGATAAAGGGCAAAAGCAACACAGCTTGGCAGCTTCAAGATGCAATAGATGATATCAGTAGAATGCTCTCTCAAACTTCCAACAAAGTTCAACATTGTTATAGGGAGGCAAATCAAGTTGCAGAGGCTCTAGCCAAATGGAGCATGTAGGATCGGGATTTTTTTTTTTATGATACTAAAGATCTTCCAAAACAAGCTGGTGGCGCTTACTACCTAGATTTTCAAGAGACAGCCTCCACAAGACATAAACAAATAAAGAACATGCTTATTTAAATAGTTTTTTTTATCTTAAATATTTCTCCCTGTGAATTAGACTAAGGAAAACTTCAGGGGTTTTGTCACATCTAACCTCTATTATTCTGTAACCGCTCTTTTTGTGATGAAATAAAAGGAAGCACCTCCTTAAGGTGTAAATTACATTAAAAATAAATAAATATTATAAATAGTGTTTAAGTGAAGGGTAAAATGGTTTTATTTTAACTTTTGAAGGGTATTATTGTAATCTAACTTTCAACTATGGAGCTTCCCACTTTTAATAATATATGATGATATGATGTATTTAAGACTTATTCTGAATTGACTTAGTTTCAAATTTAATTGTCAATTTTCTATGAGTATTATGCTGAAAATAGCCTCGACCAAACATAATCATAGAACCCAAAGGACAAATCCAAAGATTGTAGAACTTTTGAAGTCTCAATTTGTATGCTTAAAGTGGTAGAACAACATTCATATATAATTAGTCATTAAAATATACTTATAAGTTTTCAGATCATGACGTTAACATCTTGCAGTTTCTTTATTTAGATAGCTTTTATTTGCATCTTGTAAATAAGAGAAGTCGACTATAAGTATGTATACTAATAGAATAAATCACCTTCTAAAAAAAAGGGGGAAACTGAGGCAAAATTGTCAACAACTGGATACACTTAAATATAAGGAGAATTGGAGAAATCATTGGTATTAAGTAGTTGACTTCATTGTGTTACATATGTAGGATTGACTCAACAATATACATGTTAGAATATTATGTAAATATTTAGTTAGATGGTAACTAAATATTTACATAATATTCTAACAATACAATCATATTATTGACAACTTTTCAGATGGAGAAAATTCTTGGAAAGCAACTATACGATTGCTTAGTTATTTTTTTATTTTATTTTTGTACTTAACCATTAACTGTAAATCTTATATATTGCTCATTTCCTCTTTATAAATTCTGTTTATTCTTGTTTAATACAATTCTCTTGTTTTATAATCTCCCAGAGTTCCATCCATTCTTATTTGACTATTCGCTTATCCCAATTTCCATATGTTTGAAGCCTTTAAGCCGAGAACATCGAACCATGAAGTCAAGAATCATCAATAAATATAGACAAAAATTGAAGCTTTTTCCATTGCTACAATTGGTATAAAATTTGAAGTATAATCATTCTTCAGAGAGATTTTCTATGCTGAGGTTCAAGATTTTGCAGGAAGTTTCTCAAAATATGCAGAAAACCAATTTCAGAACAAGACCTCTCTTTTTCAGTTGCTTATTTCTTGGCTTTCTATTGATATTACTTAGCACAATTTGTGTCTGCAGTGCAGCAGAGAGTGATTTTTATTGCTTGAAATCGATAAAAGATTCATTACAAGATCCTTTCAATTCTTTAGGCTCCTGGGATTTTAGAAATGCTATCGAAGGTTCCATCTGTCATTTTGCAGGAATTCAATGTTGGCATGATTATGATAAATAGGGGGTTAAACCTCAGACTTTCAAACTTAGGACTAATAGGTGAGTTTCCTCGAGGGATTCAAAATTGTACAAGCTTGACAGGTTTAGATCTTTCTGGCAACAAGTTGTATGGAACTATCCCTTTTGATATTTCAGTAATAGTTGAACATGTTACCACACTTGATACCACAAGTAACCTATTTTCTGGCAATATACCGCCTGATATAGCTAATTGTGCATACCGTAACTTTCTAATGTTGGACAACAATAATCTAAGAGGTGAAATTCCAAGCAGAATAGGATCTTTGCCTCGCCTTAAGATATTCAGTGTAGCCAACAATTACTTGACTGGGTCAGTGCCATCATTTGTTAACGTACAAATCACAACTGACAGTTTTGCAAACAATTCTAGGCTTTGTGGGAAGCCCTTGAAAGAATGTGAGTATTCTGAGGACTTTGAGGATTCTTGGATATGGAAAAATATTGATTATGCTTCATTCATCCAAGCATTTGTGGTCGGTTTAGTACTTTTCTATGCATTAGTTTTAGTATTTTGCTTATTTCAATTTCCTACCAAGGCTATCAACAAGATAGTTTCATTGAACAAATGGAAGTTGAGGAGAAAGGAACATTTAAGTCCACGAAGTGATTCACCAGGTGACGAGGAATTAAGCAGCCACTAGAAGGTAAAGATTTTTCTAGCTTTTTAGCTTTTCCCCTCTGCACTGTTAGCTACATATTTGTTGCTGTAGTTCTAGTTTAGTGATTGGTCATTGCAAATCCATCATGATACATATACATTCTTGACTGGAGAACTGAATGGAGGTAAAACTTTTTATTCGATGATTGATGAGCATACATGTTATTTTAGCAATGCATCCAGACAAAAGAGGGGGTGAATTGTGTCTTCCCCGATTTTCCCGAGATAAAGAACCTGGTTCTTTAACATCAGTAAACTAGACACAAACTGAAAGTGAAGTGCGAAAATTAAAGTACACAAGCAGTTTTACATGGAAAACTCCTTGCTCAAGGGAGCAAAAAACCACGACCTACCCTCATAGGATTTACCTCAAGACTTCACTATCTCCAAGAGCAGTTTTAGGTTACAATTCTATAACCAAAGGGACTAAATCTAGTACCTTAACCCCTGCAATCAACTTTGAATGTAGCTACCCCTTTTAAGACTATACTCCTAGTTTAGAAAGCTAAGCAAACTTCACCATTGATCAGCTACAACAATACTTCTGACAAGTAAAATCGGTTACAATTTAGAACCAAATACTCAAGCCTAACCAACTCAAGAACTAAGACAGCTTCTTCCTCTGGAACAAGTTCTTTAATTGATTAGCTTGAATCCTTCACAATGACTGCTATTTGCTAAGAGTAATCTTAGTGTTTGTCCGAAATAACACGAGCCTCAATAGCAGCAATGCGGTGCTTTATATAAGAGTACCGTTGGCCGAATTCTTCTACACTTATTCCCCAAAACTGAAAGTATTTTGGTTAAGGAATCAATCCCACTTGGATTTGGTTTACTAATTTGCTTCGACCTCCACACGGTTTCTCCTATTTCCTTACCTTTTTCCTTTATGCAAGTGTAACAATATTTCCTTGCTGTTCACGAATTTCTTGATGCAATGCGTGTAGCCCATAAGTATAATTTTTCAAGAAATCCAACTTGCACTTGAAATCAGCTTCGCAGCTTCTGATCAGCAGTCTTCTAAGAACCTGATTCTTTCGATATCTACATAATACTCTTGCAATCCATTTAGTAGCATAACCAGTATCTCTAAGAGACGTCGTTCTTTTTAGTTGTTTGTTAAGCATGAAAACCAATTTAAGCTCAGCTCAACAATACATGACAGCAACAAGCTTCTCAAGTTTCTGTTCTGTTTCTGTATGTTCAAATGATTCAACTTGCTATTTTTCAGATATTAAAGCTGGAGAAGTTTGTTACTAGAATGAGTTTCATGGAGCTGCAAACAACGACTTTTGATTTCAGTGAAGAGTGTTTAGTAGAAATTGTAATGTTAGGAAATGTGTACAAAGCAATTCTACAAAATAGCTGGACGCTTGCAATCAAGAAGCTCAATGTTAGGGAAAATTTGGAGGACGAGCTTGTCTTTGAGATTACAACTCTCGGTGGTTTGAGGCATCGGAACCTATTACCTCTTATAGGTTTCTATGTTGAAAGGGGAAAAAGACATCTTGTTTACAAATACATGCATCATGGAAATCTTCATGAATGGCTGCACTCAAACGAGGATAAGGCCAAGATTTTGGACTTCCCTCTTAGAGTTAAAATTGCACTTGGGATAGAAAAAGGACTGGCTTGGCTTCATCATGGGTATGAATTACACGTTACTCACGGAAGCATAAGCACACAGTGTATCTTGCTAGATCAAAATTTTGAACCAAAAATATCCAACTTTTGGGAAGCAAAATTTTGGAGTAAGAATGATACTGCATTAAGTTGGAGTCTTTTCCCAGTAGCTGGATATTCAGGTTTAGGTTCTTACAAGCAAGACATCTACTGCTTTGGTGTTGTGCTTCTCGAGCTTGTAACGGGGAAGGATCCACATGAATTGACCAGCTCAAGAAATCTATTTGATCACTCGCCTAGTCTACTTGATGCAGATAAAGATTTGCTTGGGAAAGGAATCAATGATTTAATCCTCCAATTTCTAGAGTTAGCTTGTGACCGTGTGAAGTTTTTTCCTAATGAAAGGCCGACGATGCTGGCAGTGTATGAAAAACTCAAGACAATTTCTCAGGGTTGAAACGACCAGGTATAGGAAACTCCCTTATCAACTGCCATTTGAAGTCTGTAAGACTAGTACTATTATTGTTTATTTGGTTAGAGCACATCAATTTAATAGCATCAAAAAAGCTTTGTGTTTTTACATTGATAGCTTTTGCTGCAGCTGTAATATCTAAGACTTGCATATAATTTACAACATTGGAAAGCCATATCGATTGCATGCTTCTAAAAGAGCCTCAGCAGACTAATGCTGCACTTTATAGGCATTTTTCTGAGAGTTGTCTTCAGAAATTGGCCTAAAGCAGTTTCTCAGAACATTAGTATTTTATCAAGTGCAAATATCTCATTTCAAACCATAACCATGATGTTCAAACCAACTACAACACCTGATCCCCCCTGCTGTTTCAATCTAAAATTTGATTAGTTGTAATATTATATAGATGCTTATTAGATCGAGTCTATTCATTCTGTATACTAACTAAAGTCATTGCAATTATATTTCTCATAACTTTTTTCTCTAGAGTAAGGTTTAGTGAGTCAGGAAGGCTACTTATTACTGACAATTTGAGGAAGATTAAGGTCATTAATTGTTAGGATTGCAAACAGGAATAATGCATTAGGCTACTTTCTAGATGCAAATGATGAATATCTAGCAAAGTCCAATTAAAAACAATGAACAACTCACAAGTTTTATGGTGTATTTGGAGCAAATGATGGATATCTAGCAAATACAAAAGGAGATGTGTGAAGGAATGTATGGTAAATAATTTCTCTACTCTTAATCAGAGGTTCTTTCTAGTTCGATTACCGGAAATGAGGTCACTTTTGGTAAAGAGCACTAAAGATTTTACCATGAGAATTCAAATTGTTCGAGCTAGGTTGTGGATTCTGAACACTGAATGACAAAGAAAATGACATCAACAAATGATGTCATGTTCAAATGGTGCACTGTAACTTATTTCAGTTGTACTAAAAGGTGCACTTTTTGGTATACCAGGTCTCTCTTTTGGTGATGAAAAAGGAAAGGTCCTTTCTTTTGGTTAAGCTTAAGCAATTTGAAGCCCCAACTTGCATCTGTATATCCATTTTTAGCATGTTTTAGAAAGAAGTCCAAGCTAAGACCTTTGGACTTTATTGACTTGACATGTTTTCTCTTCTTCTAAATGTAACTTGACGTGTTCTACGTCTATTCCCTGCCATCATAATTCATAAACTTTGTCGGTCCAACAAGTTCCATAGGGATAAAGTTATTTGTATTTCGTGTCTGAGTGGAATTTCGAGCCAAAATTATAACGAGAAAGATATGAATGAGCCCAATTTCCAGTGAAGGGTATAAAATTAGATCATTTTGTTTAATTTAGGAATAAAACGGAGGACAAAGTTAGTTCCATTCATCATCAAGGGGAATCTTGTTGTAAATAGTCTAAACATAACGTATTTCCTATATCACCAAATAAAAAAACATAATTAATTAGTTGAAGGTTAAATATGCTAATTTAGTCAACTACTACAAAAATCAGGAATAAGAACTTACCAGTTACCAATACACTATATGAACTAGATTAAAAGTACTCCCTCTGTCCCATATTAGTTGTTTTGTTTCGCTTTTTGAGGGTCAAGTTGACTAATCATCTGAGATAAATTGGATTAAATCAATTCAGTATTTTAAAATTTTAGTTTAGATATTCAAAAACTACACGAAAAGTACTACAAATTTTAATTCTTCTCATATTAATACGATGAAAAAATATATCTTAAAATATTGATAAAAATTTATACAGTTTGACTTTTATAAAAGAAAAGTGACAAGCAACATGAAAACGGAGGGAGTAATTAACTTCCTACTTTTTTTATGCATGATATTCTTGTGTTTGCTTACGTGAAATTGTTGATTGAATTAGCAACGAGCTAAAAACAAATAAAACACACATTTCAATGTTGGACAACGTTGACAATGGACGTTTTGAAAAATTGATTGTAAGTTACTCCCTCCTTTCCAAAATAAGTGTCCTTTTAGATTTTTTATTTTATTTCAAAATAAGTGATGCTTTAGGATTTCAAGAAGAAATTAATCTTATTCTTTCAAACTTACCCTTATTTATAATCAAGAATCATTAAATAACTTTTCTTTTTCGAAACACTCATTAGATGTAAGTTGGTAAAAACATTCATAATTTTCTAGAAGTGAGCAATTTCTTAAGGGGTGTGCATGAGCTAAAAGAGACACTTATTTTAGAATGGAGGGAGTATCATATATTAACCTTTATACACTATCAGTCTGTCACCGAAATTTAACCAATTATAACATTTTACTATTTTATTTTTAGGTGATCATGCATGTCGATCAGACTTATATATTAGGGAAAGTGACTTGTTTTTATATATCTGCTTACCATGATAGTGTTAAAAAATTATACATGACTCTCAATACACATAACTTAAATCTAAAAAGTAACTTTTGGTAAATCCGTTTTTTTGTTTTCTTAAGAGAGATGGAAATTCCTTCTCCGTTATTGGCTAGTGGTGTAGCCCCCCACGTTGCATCTTCGACTTCTTCTTCTTCTTTTTTTTTTTTTTTTTTTTTTTCCTTCTTTTTTTTCTCTTTTTTTCTTCTTCATTTTTTACATCTGCATCTTCAACTTCTCTTTGGACAACTATAAAATTGTGAGAAAAGAATAACAAGCTAATTCTACTTTCTCTCTTAGGGAAAAAAGTTCTACTTTCTTAATTTAATTCTGTCATTTAAAACAAATTCTAATTGGACTTTAATTTTATGTTTTCTTTTTTCACCATAGGTTAAATGTTATTAGACATTTAGACTAAACAAATAAGTTTCACAATATTTGATGCCCCGGATATCATCTCGAGTTGTGGCGATCACATTTATATTGATAACAAAATCAATTAATTTATGCACCCTTAAATATTAATTCCAAATTAAATGTCATTTTAACTTCTTCTTTTTTACTTTTTTTAATAGGTTTTAGAACATCAACTTTTTCAAATTCAAATAATATTCTTTTGTTTTTGCTTTGAAAGACGACTAAATTGTAAACTTTCAAATAAGATAAAGTGGGGGAAATGTCAAAAGCAAGGGCAAAGATCAAAGAGAATTTCTGTTTCATTCTCTTGTATAATTATCACCGTGAATAGGCATAGGCACAATGTGTTCATATATTCCCAACAATATTAAAAATACTAAAAAATGACAATAACATGTTTATAAAGCTAGCTTGTTTAGCATGTATGTACTGACACTGCCAAAATTATTTACACCGTCATTTGAAAGATAATTTTAGGTAACTTTATTTAATAAATATTACTCCATTTATAACCTAGATAAATGAAATATAACATGCTATACTATAGTCTATTTGGTCAAGTTTCCAGAATTTGCTTGTTTTGAAAAATATTTTTTTTGTTGTCCGAAGTGCTTTTGAAAAAGTATTTTCGAAAATTAATAATTTGTATTGGACAAATCAATTTGAAAAATACTTTTGTCAATATCAAATCAACAATTTCTGTTTACTCGAGCTTTCCAAATAAGCATTATTTTCTAAAAAAAAAAAAAGTTTTTAGCTTCCCAAAAACTTAACCAAACACACTATAAATCAAATAAATAGTGTAAATGAATTCACACTGTAAGTGTAACTTAATTCCAAAGCTTAAAAAAAAAAAATCCAAAGCTAAATGGTTCTCCTATAATGGTGTAACCCTGTCTTGCCCATGTACGACTATAAAATAGGCTTTTTATTGTTCATGACAAAAAGTCAATTAACTGAATAAAGATTAGAGAACTGTTTTATGTGAGGGACCTTTTATTTCCCTCTCTTGCTTGAAGAAATTTATGTTAAATCTTTGATAACCAACTTTCAGTTTCTGTCATCTAAAAATTCTCTGTTCTCAATTTTTTTTCTTTCTGTTTATTAATGAACTGAAAAAGAAAAAAGGAAAACCAGTTTCAGGTCATCTATATATAATATAAAGCTAGGAATAAAAAAGGTGATGTGACACCTCTCTTAGGCCTCCATTGGTATTCATCTTTTATCTCATTTTTTTGGCATTTCTTATTTAATTAACTCAATTTACCAAATAAAATAATCAATAGTCCATCATAATAAAGACTCCATATTAAATAGCAATTAGGTTATATATTTCACATTCCATAACAGTTTTTCCTAATTAATCACTATATTTCTAACAGTTTTTTGCGTTTATTAATCCCTTACAATTGCACTGATAATTAATCCTTAATTGTGCCTCTTAATATTCTTTGCATTATATATAGATTGGAGGTGATTCTTTGTACTTACTCTAATTTGCATGCTCTAACATGTTTTCCGTAGGTTTTTTTTTTTTTTTTTTTTTGACAAGGTTATTGAAAATGAAGAGTTGAAGTTGATCTTCCTATCATATATAATGAGGTAATTTTCAAAGATACAATCTCAGGTATATCTATTAACCAGAACCTTTCTATTTACTGAACCTTCAAATTTGTCATTAGAACAAACTTTTTCCTGTGTATCAAGTGTTTTATGTTCTTTCGTTGAACATTTTATGTTACTTTCTCTGTCCTAAAATATTTCTTATTGTTTCGCTTTTCGAGAGTCAAGTTATATGAACTTTAAATATTTTTTGAGATGTATTTTTTCATTATATTATATATGACAATAATTGCAACGTATAGTATTTTTCGACCTATTTTGCACCTCTCTTTTCTTTTGTTGATTTTTGTCACGACCCAACCGGAGGGCCGCGACGGGCACCCGATGCTAACCCACCCGGGCACCTCTTATCATACTTTCACATTTACATCTAGGTGAGCCACATAGCTAAACCATACTTTCCATCCATTATTCATGCTATTTCCATTAGGCAACAATTTATATATATCATCATCAACAACTATGCCCACAACAATGTACATAAGCCGACGAGGCTAACAAAATAATATCCAAAATGTAGTCCGACAAGGCCAAATTCATCTAACCATATACATATGTCTACGAGCCTCTAAGGAGAGTATGTCATATCATATAGGCGGGACAGGACCCCGCCATGTCCATAAGTATGTACACAAAAGAATAAATACCAAAAGTTGTAGCTCCGAATGAGATGGAGCTCCGCTATGTAGTCCCTGAGTAATAGCGCTATGGATCAAGCCTGTCTCCCTGACCACTTGCGAGCATGACGCAGCGTCCACAAAAAAAAGGACGTCAGTACGAAGAATGTACTGAGTATGTAAAGCATGATCAACATCATTATGAAAGCATAATAGACAACATAAGAAATAGCATAAGATAGGAGGTAGTAGAACCATCGTCATAACACTTACTTGCTTTCCATAGGGACCTTCCATTTCTAACGCGTGATTGTGTACATACATCCATATCCGTATCCGCACTCATTTACATTTTGTATCCATATTCACATTCGTATTCATAATTCATTTACATATTCATATTCATAGCATACCCGACCATGAAGTATCGATGTTTCACATACCCGGCCATGGTAAGGCTCGATGAGTATACATACCTGGCCCTACCAAGGCTCAGTGTTATCCATACCCAACTGCAGTGGTGTGCGCGCGATACATAACATACTCGGCCATATAAGCTCGATGTTACATAATAGTCATACATAGGCGCACACACACACACATATATATAAATATAGGAGCTCATAAGCATCTTTGACATCATTACTATCGTCGTTCATTACATCTATCCCTAGAGGATTACACATCATATAAGGAATTTAGTACAATCGTAACATATTGAGAATCATGAGCTTAGTAGCTTTTAAAGATAGAATCATTTGGAGGACATCATAGGCTCATAGAAGAATAGATATTTGGCCAAGGAACCATGCCTTATGAAAGAAGGGTTAGCCTTACATACCTTTCCGTTCAACTATTCTATCAGTTGCACATTCTCCTTCAATGCTCACGTTTCTACCTTCATTAGAGTTATACTAACATTAGAAAATCAATAGCTTAGCATACTTGACTAAAGCTAGAGAAAATTGAACAACATCTCCTTTATTTATACGACTTCCTCCATATCATATATCAACTCCCAAACATATATAATAGCATTCACAACATCATAACAATAGTCTATTCATCCATATTCCTCCATTCACTTCAAATCATCCATTTCCATGGTGATAGCACACTATTACGTTCATTCATATAAAATGTCTATCCCATGTTCTTAACATCATTTATAACATAACCATAATCACAACATATCAAGAATCATGACTCAATCCAAGCTATTACTCAAAAATGACACTATTCCCACATTCATGACCTATTTTCTATTTCCTTCTACAATCCAAGTCTTTCAACCTCTCAATACCTTAAACAACATTGAAATACCATAAAACTTACCTTAGATGGTGTAGGAATGAACCTTGGGTGGAAACACTTCACTTGAACAAAACCCTACTTCCACCTCCACTTGGATTTCTTGTCTTGGATGAACTTTAATGGGTTTCTTACACTTGATTCTCTTGGTTTGATGAAGTTGATCACTAATATTCCTTGAATTCTTGTGGGAGAAGTGTGGAGAAATGTTCTAGAGAGAAGGGGAGTAAAGGGGAAATGAAATGAAATAACTTGGACCCCTTATTAATAATACTCAAATTTGTCCCGCTCCAAATCTACGGACCAACATACGGTCCATATAAATTTCACTGACCGTATGTCTGGCCGTAGATTTGGTCCAGTGAGGCTGACCATCTGGGCTAATTATACGGCCAAACATACGATCAGTATAATTTATACGGCCAGTTATTCCGAACTCATTCTCGTCGACTCGTTTGATCTCCAATCCTTATGGAACCTTCTTAACACTTGTTTATCACCTCATTAACAATCTAAGGAACGTTATAACTCTTCTTCAAAATATCATTAAGTCATCATTAACTTGTTACTCGTAATTCCTTCCCGATACATATCGTATGCCTTGCCTTCTCTTGGCAAACTTTCTTCTCTTACCTCGAATGTCTTTGAAATCTCAATTAGGGTCATCAAATGTCATTCCTTACCTATTGAAATACCGTATACTTCGTGCTCTTCGTTATTCTATTCACTGTGCATTAACGGAAAATTTTCCGAGGTGTAACAATATTGTTAATTATTCTCTATCATACAACGTTGGTAATTAGTTGATCAACGAAAAGTAGATAATGGAAGGAAGGCAAAAGGTGGGGTTATAGAAAATTCAGGGCTGTAACATCAACTTATTTCATTCATCTTGATCCCTAGGTTTAGCTACGAGTTTATTGTAGTAGTTTAACACTAAGCGAAATCTGGAAGGGTCGACATCATCTAAAAAGGCATCTATACATGTATGCCTCTTTAGCAATTTCAATGGACATTGCTTTGCTTGAAGATTTAAAGAGTGATACTAATTTGATAATTGTATCTATATTCTCTTATAGCTATTCCATTTTTAACTTTTTCATCACTCAATAGTATAAATTGGAAATAACTCTACAAACTCACACACACACACACACAAAAAGAAAAAGAAAAAAAAAGACATAATTAAGATGAAGACAAAGAAAAAAAAAATCATTTTGATAAGCTCGTACGCGTATAATAATTACATATTTGCAGCTCCAATGATTGTTTCTTTTCTGAAGTGGAAATTTAAATGGTGGGACAGGGGAGGCGCTAAAGAAATAGAGCGACACAGATATGAATTTAGTGTTTATTACCTCCGAAGTCCGAAACAAACTAACAAAGAATAAGTGCTTTGAAAATCCACATTCCATAGTATGAATCTAATATTTCTTATTGTTGCTTAGATGACTAAATTTGCTTTGTAGACTTATAAATTGGTTCTTGAATATGCATACATCTTACTTTTGAGTATTTCAAAATAGTTGAAAAAAACAAGTTGAGATTGAATAGTTCAACTCATGGTACAAATATTATTCGGTCATGTAATTTTGCAAAATTATAAAAATCGATTGAAATATGTAGGTGGATTTTGCCGAAGAAGAGTGGTTCAACTCCTAAAATCACTTAGTGTTTTCCTGTGTAAGTGTTGCCTGAAGAAAAAGACGAAGACATATGTATTGTAAGTGGTAATAACCTCACTTACAAAATGGGGTGAAATTTCTTATATGTAAATATTCTCAAAAAGTGAACTAAATCCGACTCAAATGAAAGTTTAATTATATATATGAATTTGAAATATTTATAATTTCACGAACACATTATAATAAAGTAAATTGTTTATAAGTTCAATCATCAATATAATTTTCATGTCCGTGCTAATTTCACAAACACATTATAATAAAGAACACACATTATAATTATTTAGAAGTTCAATAATCAATACATTTTCTCCTTTGCGCGGACAAATTTCCTAGTTAACATATTATGCCAAAAAACTTCCATAATCCACATAAGCTCAAAGTGCTTCCTTTAGCTTCTTGGAAAAACTTTTAGTTAGTACTAATTGTTTTTTTTTTTTTGTAGCTATAGTCTTTAACATGTGAGCAATATATGCTAGTGCCTTCTTGTTCTTTCTCAAATTTTTTAGATCTTGAAGTAAAGTAAGTTACATTTTCGAGCTACAGGAAAAACAGTTTTCTTGCTTTTTATTTCACATGTATTTCACAAAAAGATAGTAACTCTTTTTACTAAGTGTAAAACTGAATAATAAAAAAGAAAGAAGCAAGTTGTACATTAAAGCTCAATTATAAATATGCCTCAACTCAAAAACTGCTCAACCACACTCATAGCATATCTCAACTCTTAATCTTCGCTATTTTGGTCTGTAATTAGTCATTTCATATCGCCTCAAGAAAGATGAAAATAGAGAACCCCGCATCTTCTATTCTTCTAATTTTACTTCTCTCCATCTTTTTCACTGAATCCATAGCTGATATTTGTCCATTCAATGTTGCAAATTATGGTGCAAAACCAGATGGGAAAACTGATTCATCAAATGCTTTTTTAACTGCTTGGGACTCAGCTTGTGGCTCTTCAAAACCAGCCACAATTTATGTACCACAAGGAAAGTTCTTAGTTAAACAAGCACATTTTAAAGGAAAATGCAAGAACAAAGCCATAATGTTTCGAATCTATGGTACACGTGTGGCGCCTTCCAATTATAATGTGATTGGAAATGCCAAAAATTGGCTTCTGTTTGAAGGTGTTGATGGAGTTTCCATTCATGGTGGTAGACTTGATGGCCAAGGATCTGGTTTGTGGGCTTGCAAAGCCCACAAGAAGAATTGTCCGAGGGGCGCCACAGTACGTTTTCTAAGAAGAATTTAACCTATATACACTGACGGTATAAATGACATAACTATTTTATTTTATTTAAGCAATTAACCTGCTTTGTTAGCCATGTTACGTACTAATCTCACTATTTTTATGAACTGTTACATGTAGTTATCATTTAGATAACCTGATAGTGTAACTTATTATAGTATACATTATTCAAAATTTCATTCCTCTTTAGCAAGAGCTGCCTCAGTGACGTCAAGGTACCTATTATAAGAGGAATTTAACTTATATACACTGACAGTATAAAGAACGTAACTATATGTACCACCAGTATATTTTATCATGTCGCAACAAGTAATCTGCTTTATTATTCAGGTTATGAATTGTTACATATTGTTATCTCTTAGGCAATCTATAGTGTGCAATAGACAAGTTCAAAGGCTGTTCATTTCTCAAAATTAGCAGTTTTCTTTATGAGTTGTAACGTTCCCTTCAAATAAGGATAAACATGTACTTTATGTGAATAACCGTGCAAGCATTTTCTACCCTGGTATTATTATGGTTATTTAATTTTTTCTAAGGCAGTATTAACTTCTTTACTGGTAATGAGCTATGACCTTAGACCATAGAAATCTTAATTAAATGCTGCCTTTAAACTGAAATGAAAATCCAATTGCTTATTATTGAGTTGGATGCTGACAAATTGTTATATTGTTTTCTTGCTATTTGCAGACTCTGGGATTTTCCAATTCTAACAATGTAGCAATAACTGGACTAACTTCATTGAACAGCCAAATGTTTCACATTGTCATCAATGGGTGCAAAAATGTGAAGTTGCAGGCTGTCAAAGTTTTTGCCCCAGGAAAAAGCCCGAATACGGATGGCATTCATGTTCAATTATCGTCGGAGATCTCAATCTTGAACTCGATAATTAGTACGGGAGATGATTGCGTATCCATCGGTCCAGGAACAACTAACTTGTGGATCCAAAATATGGCTTGTGGCCCTGGACATGGAATCAGGTAAAAGTAATACCCCTCCGTTCCAATTTATGTGATGATATTTGACTAGAGACGGAGTTTAAGAATATAAGAAAGACTTTTGAACTTTGTGATCTAACACAGTCATAAATAGCTGTGTGGGCTATAAATCATCTCATTAACGGTAAATTGGAAGATTAAAGACGGCTATAAATCATCTCATTAACGGTAAATTGGAAGATTAAAGTTTAATTATTACTCCCTCTGTCCCAATTTATGTGGCACCGTTCGGATTTCGAGAGTCAAACAGTTTAATTTTGACTGCCAATCCGCACATGAATCTTTAAGTTTTTTGAAATAAAATATAAATATTTGAAAACTATGTAAAAAGTACTATAATTCACAATAATTGATAATTCAAAATACTCAAAAGATTAATGAAAAATTTACGGTCGAAGAAAGACTTGTTTGAATCTCAAAATCCGAAAAATGTCACATAAATTGGAACAGAAAGGTGTCATTCTTTTTTAACTTACTACAAGTAAGGAGTGTCATATAAATAATTGGGACAGGGGGAGTAAAAGATAAGCACATGTACCTGTCCATAATAAGTGAGATCAGTAAACATGGAAATAAGACGGATAACTTGCTATATAAAAGAAATGTGGCGAATTTTGTGCAGCATTGGAAGTTTAGCCAAGGATTTTGAAGAAGCAGGGGTGCAGAATGTGACAGTGAGATCAGTTATATTTAAGAACACAACAAATGGTGTGAGGATCAAAACATGGGGCAGACCAAGTACTGGCTTTGTCAATAATGTTCTTTTCCAGCACGCCACGATGATTGACGTTCAAAATCCAATCGTTATCGATCAAAATTACTGCCCGTATAACAAAAATTGTCCGGGCCAGGTCTCAGGTGTGAAAGTAAGTGATGTCACATATCAAGATATCCATGGAAGTTCAGCAACACGAGTTGCGATGAAATTTGATTGCAGTAAAGAGAATCCATGCAGAAGAATAAAATTGGAAGACGTAAATCTCACTTATAAGAATGAAGCAGCTGCTGAAGCTTCATGTGCTACTAATGTGGCAGGAGCAACTTCTGGCATTATTCAGCCTACCGGTTGTTTGTAATCGAAAATTCAAGAAAACGGTTCTTCCCTGATTAATTTTGGTATATTTAGGTAGCTTTTTATTTAGATTAGAGAACCAGTGGTTTAATTTAATTGCTTATACTAAGTATCAGTAGCTTTGTCATATTACTTTGTTGAAATTAGAAGTGCTTGCTTGAGCCCGTGGGGCGATTTGAATGCCCTACTTAGCAACCCAAAGAGAAATTGTCTTCTCACTATTCATTGTTAAAGAATGTCTTTCTACTTTGGTCTATTCGAAGTGTCAATTACATGCTTTATTTGTCACATTTAGGCAAGTAAAATGTTCAGTATTCATATTAAGAATTTTGACATGACAAGAGGGATTGCTCAGATAGTAAGCATCCTTCACCTTCCAACCTGAAGGTTGGGGGTTCGAGTCACCAAAGGAGCAAAAGGGTGGAGCTCCTTGGGGGAGGCGTAAAAAAAAGAATAAAAAAGAATTTTGAACTTCTATAAGTTCCAGTAATCTTCTTAGTTCTGTAAAAGCATCTGGTTCTGTTTGCTCGAGGCCAATTTCAGCATACAACTCTCAGAAATTGCCAATAAAATTTGGAACTAAGTCAATTCAGCGTAAGTCTTCCATATATTCTTCTAAAAACTGCAAATGCAGTTAGTAAGGCTTCCAAATGCAGTAAAATAGATACAGATTCTTAAATCTTACAGCTGTAACAGAAGCTATAAGCATACAGACTCGTAACACAGGTTTCATGCTTTAATTTAGAGTATTCCTAATTTGTTTTGCTAAGTAACCGGATAAACTGTAGCCCTAGTCATTTAGACTTGAAATATCAGTTGATAATGGTATCTTTTGTATCCAGTCCCTTCGACCTTGAGAAATATTCTTGAGTGTAAATGACTAGGGCTACAGTATTGTTAGCCTCTGCATTGTTGGCCTCTCATTCAGAAAGAACTTCACACAGTTGCAAGCCAAGTCAAGAAATTGGAGGATCAAATCATCGACTCCTTTTCCAAGCAAATCTCTATCTGCATCAAGTAGACAAGGAGAGTGATCAATAGATTTCTCGAGCTGGTCAATTCATGTGGTTCCTTTCCAGTTATAAGCTCAAGAAGCACGACACCAAAGCAGCAGATATCTTGCCTGTAAGAACCTAAACCTGAATATTCAGCTACTGGGAAAAGACCCCAACTTAAAGTAGAATCATTCTTACTCCAAAATTTTGCTTCCCAAAAGTTGGATATTTTGGGTTCAAGATTTTGATCTAGCAAGCTATATGGTGTGCTTATGCTTCCGTGTGTAACATGTAATTCGTACCCATGATGAAGCCAAGCCAGGCCTTTTGCTATCCCAAGTGCAATTTTAACTCTCGTAGGAAAGTCAAAATTCCTGGCCTTATCTTCATTCAAGTGCAGCCATTCATGAAGATTGCCATTATGCATGTATTTGTAAACAAAAAGTCTTTTTCCCCTTTCAACACAGAAACCTATTAGAGGCAATAGGTTCCAGTGCCTCAAACCACCAAGAGTTGTTATCTCCGAGACCAACTCATCTTCCAAATTCTCCTAGTCATTCAATTTCTTGACACCAAGTGTCCAGCCATTCGGTAGAATTGCTTTTTACACTTTGCCCAACATTCCGTTTCCTACCAGATAGTCTTCACTAAAATCAGAAGTCGTGTTTGCCAGCTCCTTGAAGCTCATTCGCGTAACAAACTTCTCCAGCTTTAGTATCTGTAAAAAAGCAAGTTGAGCTATTAGACCATACACAGAACAGAACAGAACAAAACTTTGAGAAGCTTATTGCGGTCACATTCTAGTATGCGATGAACTAATGCGGTGTTATTACTCTGTATCCAATATTATAAAGTTAAACAGAAACAGAATCTGGAAAAATTTCAGAAAACGTAAAACAGAAACTGAAATAAATATGAACAGTATCTGAACATATATGGAAAATCAAACCGAGCCCACTGAATTCACAGTGTGTCCTTAAGGAAATTATTCCCCTCAATGTAGCCGAGGTGTTGGAATCTTTCCTCCCAGGATAGAACGATTTACTCACCAAAATAGTTGTACAGTAAATTTTGATGACGATGAACCACTCGAAGGCAGTATATCACACAAGATTTTAAGAAGTGCAGAAAAGAAGAATAAGAATATCAGAAAATTTCGTAAGTAAAAATTCTGAGGATCAACGAAAATATATAGTCATTGAAGCACTGATTGGGAAAAGGTTTGCAACCTTTCAGAAAAGGCTTGCAACCTTTTAGAAAAGTCACAGTTTAAAAAAAAAAAAAACGGAGGCAAATTTAAAAATAATCCGGGAAAGAAACGGGTCGCCGGTCAGACACGCTGATCCGGGTCACTAACCGGTCAGGATCAGGATAATTTAATTAATTAATTAATTAATAATTAAAGAAAATTTGGTCCAAAAAGACTATCAATAAGCCGAGCTGAGCGATGACGACGGCGCGAGGGGAGACCCTCTTCTTAACCCTTTAGCAACAAGGAGTGTTTCTACTCTTAAGTAGGAGAACTTTTATTTCCACTGCCAATGAGAGACAAATGCTTATTTCATAAAGTAAAAGGGAACAACTCATTTTCCCTCCAATTTCCCATTCAACCTATCAATTAAACCCAACATGCGGTGCAAGCAAAAAATACAACTTAACAATGCAAGGGGAAATCTGATAATTCAGTATGATTTTTACCTTCTGGTGGCTGCTTAATTTCTCTTCACTTCCTGAATTTAAATGTTTCTTTGACCTTAGCTTCCATTTGTTCAATGAGACTATCGTGTTGCTAGCTTTGCTAGGAAATTGAAATACACGAAGGATTAAAACCAATGTAGTGAAAACTACCCAACCAATCACAAACGCTTTGATGAACGAAGCACGATCTATATGTTTCCATATCCAAGAATCCCCACATCCACTCAAGGGCTTCCCACAAAGATCTGGATTGTGCAAAATTCTCAGCATTGATTTGTTTGCTAACAAATGATGGCACTAGACCAGTCAAGTAATTGTTGGCTACACTGAAAGTCTTCAGACGAAGCAAATTGCCTATCCTGCTTGGAATTTCACCTTCTATATCAGGCGGTATATTGCCAAAAAATGTGTTATTTGAGAGATCAAGTGATGTAACATATTCAAGTATTACTGATATATCGGAAGGGATGGTTCCATACAAGCTGTTGCCAGAAAAATTTAATCCAGTCAAGCCAGTACAATTTCGAATGCCTCGAGGAAACTCACCTATTAATCCCATGTTTGGAAGTATGATGGTCAGTACCTTATTTTCATTCTCATGCCAGCATTCAATTCTTGTAATGAATTTTTTATTGATTTCAAGCAATAAAAATCACTCTCTGCAGCATTGCAGACGCAAAATCTGCCAAATAATGTAAACAGAAATCCAACAACAGTGTAGATGAAAAAGAAAGGTCTTGTTCTGAAGTTTGTTTTATCCATTATTTGAGAGACTTCCTTCTAAATCTTGAATTTATGAAGAAGGAAATATTTGCATTGAACCTGAAGAACTTATTGTAGCAATGGGGTCAAACTAGTCCGGCCAATCAGTCAACTTCCTAGAAGCAACTTGGAAAAAGCTCAATGTCTTTACTTATTGATGATTCTTTGACTTAATTCATTGTCTGACGTTCTCCGCGTAAAGATTTCAAACATGTGGGAATTGGTATATATATATATATACACGCACACGCACAGGGGCGAATTTATGCATAAATTTTAGGTCACATGGTCACTCGACTAAACTCGATATTTTATGCGTATAATTGTGAAAATATATCTAATATTAACTAAAGGAACACATGGTCAAAATAGGCTGAGTAGAGCACTGGGTAGAGGCTATGTTTACATCCTTAAGGTCACGGGTTCAATCCAAGTGATTTAAAGCCACACAAATATTCAAGACTTATTTTGAACCACAAGTTTCAAAAGTCTTCACTCTTTCTTAAATATCGTGCCCAGTCAAATGAGTTCACATAAATTGAAACGGAGGAAGTAGTACATTCAAGGTGTTATTAATTATGGTTGCTATGTTTATTTGTGATGAACTGCTCTATTGCTTGTACAATATTACTCTTTGTAAGTAATCTAATAATGTGAAAAAGTTGTAGCTCACAACTGTACAAGGAGAGAATAAGCTTTGAAAGCCTTCATCAGGTAAGCGACATGTTGTGTTTTGAATACTCATGACATTCAATTATTCCACAAGATTGAAAATACATGAATACTGATCTAATAAGTTTGAGATCAAATACGAAAATACTCTCAATTTTTATGATATTAAATGTGCTCCTGAAGCAGTATTTACGGAAAAAAAAAAAGTTTTAAAATATATTATGAGATTATTTTATGCCTAGTTGTGACTAAACAAAATTATGTTACATTCCTTGAAGTGAATGAGAAAAATTGTGATAAACATTATATAAGGGTAAGATGGTGGGTTCAAGTCCAACGCACTATAAGGGTAAGATATCGTGTTCGAGTCCTGATGCACCGTGATGATAAGATGTTGGGTTGGGTCCCAACACATTATGGTCTCACATAGCTTTATGAGGGAAAGACATCAGGTTCAAGTCTGGTGCTCCACGATGAGAAGACGTTGGGTTCTAGTCCCAACGCATTATGGCCTAGCACGCCTTATATGTATAAGATATTGGGGTCGCGACCCGATGCACCATATTGATGATATAATGATGACTAAGATAAAATTATGCCTTTCTGAGGAAATACATACATATATATATATAGCGCAACGCGGTGTGAGAAAATACATACATATATATATATATAAAGCATGCACAAGAGAAAAATTATGAAGCCCGTCCCGCTGAATCTGCTCCATTCTATGAAGCGAATGTGAGAGCGATAGATCAAAAGTCTGAAAGAAGACTAAATAATTATCAGGGTCGTATGAATGAATGTGGGCGTGGCAAATAACAAAATAATAATCGTCACCGTGGTGGTAATTACAAATAAGAGAATAATAAGGATTCTCAGGAATAATCCTTCAAAAGGTGAAGGTAATGTCGGCCAACGATGTGGTATGAAAGGGAATTGGGCACATGACTGCCATTCGTTCGAACATTTTGTCAAGCTTTATCAATCCTTCATCAAAAGAAAGAAAAACAAAGTGAGGCGACACTTGACCTTTTGATGTTGAGGCGAGGCCATATGAATAATTATGAGAAATGCTTGGGAAAAAAACAATAAGCTCATGAGACATGTCTAGATGATTATAATTCATTCTAGAAGTCAATATGGCCATATGCATTAAACTTATGAACTAATACATGCTTATGGTTGAACAAATACCACAACTCACCTCTAGTGGAGGTTTCAAAGAAATAAGGAAATAGTTTGGCATAAACGGTCATTGGTCACATGCTTTTAGTACGTCAAAAATATTGTGGTATGTCTTATGATGAATCACCAAAGGGAAAAAGCAAGAATAAGTCTTGCCTATAAAGGAGACGTCCACCATACTAATTGTATTATGAAATATGTGGTTGCACATAATTAATTGGTGTTCCGGATGAGCTAATGTGTTACTACCCGGAGGAATGAAATTGTTCAAAATATTGGGCTTGTAGTAAGTCTCAAAAGAAACTTATTAAGTTTCAAAGGCAATGAATTATATTGAGACTACAAATTATGGGAAGATTTAATCTTCATGTTACTATATGCAGAGCGGGTTATAAATAATTATATGAAAGGTTACCCGACTTTTCCTCCTGTTTGAACTACACAAATATGGGCATGATGATGGAATCACACGCGATAGTAAACTAGAAGTTTACTGAAACAAATATAAGTTGGCATGATGTGAAAATAATTGAGACTTCACGTGGTTATATGTCACGACCCGACTAGGGCCGCGACGGGTACCCGGGGCTAACCACCGAGCATCGCTCGTTTCCTCACTCGTCATAACCATTTTACATTTCTTTATCATTCATAATCTCATAATCATAAGACAACCATTTTTCATTTAAAAAAAAAAACACAAATGATTTTATATACATGTGCCCCTTTAGGTTATCAAAATAACATATACAAATATAACATAGTAATCTTGTGAGACCATCTAACCCACACTGCGCGTCTACGAGCCTCTACTGACATATTATACATATAGACGGAACAAGACTCCGGCGTGCACGAAATACATATATGAACCAAAAGAATAAACATAAGCACCTCCGAACAATGGAGTGCTCTCAATCAGCTGACAGCTACTAAGAATCTGGATCAAGCTCACCTCCCTGTCTACCTGTGGGCATGAACACAGCGTCCGAAGAAAACGGACGTCAGTACGAAAATTGTACTGAGTATGAGAGGCATAAACAATAACAATATATCAATGAAATAGGAAGGCATCAATGAAATAAAGAGGCATCAATAAAGAGCAATCTGTACTGGCTGTCAAATATAAATGAAATAATGCATGCTGACTTACTCATAATCATTATCATGTCATGTATGTATACATATATAAGCTGCCCGTCCATATAGGTACGGTGTGATAATGTATAAGCTGCCCGTCCATGTAGGAGCGGTGTAATAATCATAGCCTGCGTCCAGGCCTCCCGCGTCCGGGGTATAAGCTGCCCACTATAGTGGTGTGCACATCTACGTGCCTGCCCAGCCGACTATAGCGCGGCGCGGTGTGAGAAAATACATACATATATATATATAAAGCATGCACAAGAGCCCAATCAAAAGCCATAACTATATCGGAGTGACGTAAGGTCGGTGGCTTCCGGCGTCATCATGGAACATTCGTTGACATCCTGCCTCACCTTGAAGGAATTAGCATATAAGGTGAGTGTAAGCAATAAATAGCATCATTAACATCATAGGATCATCACAACATGAGTATTGGGATTTCTATACTTTACTCATTACCTTGTGTGGCTAATTATGGACATAGACTCATATTTTCCGGAACTTAAGGAAACTCATGGATAAAAAGAGAGTCAAGCTATAAGATTCATGCCATAGAAAGAAAGGACTAGCCTCACATACCTTGAACTCTATCTAATGTCCAACGTCTGCTTCTCGAGCTCGCAGGTCTAAAATTAAGATAACATAGGCCACAATTAGATTATCCACATCACTTACCAACCAATCCAAGTACGAATGAAACTTAACAAAATTCGGGCAGCATTTCCCCTGTAAACTTAACAATCCTCGAAATTCCAACTTAGCCAAACTTCAATAAAAATACCAACAACAACAATACCAACAATTTCATATCAAACTAGAATTAAATTCATTCTTAAATTACTTTCAAAACAGCCCAATATTAATATACATTCCTATACCGATACTTGTATACACTTCCTTATTTTTGTATATACATAGTATAACAACAAGCACAACCACAACAACTACAGCCAATTCCACGATATTCCAGTACACCAAACAATTTATAACAACCACCAAACAGTCCATATGATAACAATAACAATTTATCCGATTTTCCGCAATTAGTTTCGTAGTTCCCGTCTCACAATTTGACTATGACTTGGACGAATTTGAATATATCTAGTAGAGGAGAATTCTTACCTCATATGCCAAGAAATACTCTTCTTCCATATTACTTCATCTTGAAGAAACCCAGATCCCACTACACGATGAAATGGAATAACGTAGCTGCTATGTGTTAAGAAGAGAATATTGCCATGTTATTTGAAGAAAAACGTTTCTGCTACATAATAATGAAGAATACGTTGGTCTACTATTGAAGAAAAATGTTTCTATTCCTTAGACAGATCACTCTTTAATATGAATTCTTAAGTGAATCCTATGCTTTGGCCGTAGGGCCTACCTAATTCCACATTTTAGTATGAAACATTCTTACCCCCACTTATAAGCACCATACCCACTTAATTGTATGAGTCATATTTTTGTTTCCTTGTAATGCATACACATGGCCATGCCAATACACTTGTCCGTTTATTCATTTTCTTATGAAACTTGCTTACTTTATCTCGTGCAATTTAATTCCTTGCTCCCAATTTATTTACATGGACCACTTTTAATACACTTCGTATACTCATTATCATAATCATGTCGTATAACATAATTTACGTTCATAACAACGTTTACATAACCCACAAAACAGTCCAACAAACAGCCCATGAGCCAACAACAACATCAAATACAATTTACGGTATAATTTTTGTATTTCTCGTCCCACAATTTAGCTATGACTTCAATAAATTTAAATATACTTAGAAGAGGATAATTCTTACCTTATATACCAAGAAATGATCTTCTTCCACTTTACTTCCCTTCGAAGAAAACCCGAATTCAACAACGTAACAAAATAAAATAACGAGATCGAAGGGGTGCGCAAAGCCCGCATGTTTTTCTTGAGACAAAGAGTACACTTTTCTTCCTTGAAATTAAAAAGAAAGGCTTCCACATTTGTAGACCAAATAACGTTGCTCATTCTTAGAGCAAACTGATGCTTACCATTTTTCCTTAAATAAAAAAAATGATGACTACTTCAAAGATAAAATGATATAAATGATTACATGACACTTTCTTGTTTCACACGTGGACCACCTGAGTACATATCTCTTTTGAAATCATAATATAAGTTGCCACCATAACATGTACAGGTGTTATACTTATCCTCATAAATTCACGAGTAGGACAAAATAATTATTATCCACTTAATTTATTTCTTGACCTCAACTCACTTTAAGTAGTAATCATTTTTAATACACTTCATATACTCATTTTCATGCTCATGTGACATAGCACTAGTCCATACCCCTTCATTAGCCACACATAAAATATAATTTTCAATCACCGTCATCACACTTGTTAAGGCCCAAATTATTTTTGGACTTCATTCCTCACATATACCAAGTTCTTGTTTTTCATGCTTAAATATAACCAAATTCTCCGGACTCGGATAAATTTCCTCATGTTGGACAGTTCACTTTCCTAGTCCAAAAATACGGAACATCATAGCTTGAACCGTATTTCACTCAAATAAATTTTAAACCTCGACGAAACTTATTTTCTTTGATTTGTTTAACTTCTAATCCTTACGATACATGTGTACCATCACTTTAACAACCTATAAGCTTGGGGGATAACCTCGTGTCCATTACTAATATCATTTAACTCGTACACTTTCCAACGCATGAGAACACGGGATGTAACATTATATATTAAAGAAATAAAAGATTCTTCAAGAATTCTCATGTGCTGCTTATTCTCATGGTAAATTGATCATTGTACCAGCTAAGGTTGGGATTGTATTCCCTGATTTTTGAAACATATAAAAGGTGAATATGGGCCCGTTTACCTGCCATGTGGACCACTTATTATTATATGGTATTAATAGATGCATCTATGGTTGGTCACATGTGCATTGGTATCTTGAAATTGGAATGGGCAAGGTTGTTTGCTCAAATTTTTAAATTAAGAGCACAATTCTAAACTATGATATTATGTTGATAATGCTAATTTATACCCAAGTTGGTTTAGCAGAAATTGTATGCCTTTAATTATAGCTAAACCATTGTCTATGAGAATAAAACTCCCAAATGAAAATTTGGTATGAGATGTGTTGTTTAATATGTAGCAGCACTTGTACGCATCAAAACCAACAAGGTTCCCCTATATGGTTGGTTTCAAGGACAGGAACCAAATAATTCCCATCTAGATATTTAATTGTGCGGTATATGATTCAATTGCTCTACAACAACGCACAAAGATGGATCCTCAAAGAAAATTGAGAATATATTATTAACTATCTTGAACCAATCACAGGAGATTTAATTTGTTTACGATCAGATTTGGTGATTGATGTTTCAACGAATAAGTTTTCTCAATATTATGGGTAGTGATGGAGCCAGGATATTTACTAAGGGAGTTCCAAATATGAAAAAGTAAACACACGAAGAAGTCAAAGGGGTTCAACGTCTATTATATTATACATAAAAAATATTATTAACCATGTATAAACAGTATAATTTTCCGCCGAAGGGGGTTCGGATAAACACCTTTGGCCCTTCCTACCTCCGCCCTAATTATGGGGGAAAAAATAAGCAGCAGGAAAATGAGACAGATTGAAATACATTATCACAGTCTTATATGGGTTCTCGTAAAAATCAGTGAGATCAAGAGGTTCGAGAGATCATTTATTTGCAAGATATTGCAAAACAATTATCAGACGTATTATTGACCAAAAGCAAATTATATATCATGATCTTCAACAATACAAACTATAGCTGCTACATCTTCAAATCATGCAAAAATATTAGCCATGAAGCTAGTCGAGAATGGTTATGATTAAGATCATGACTCAACATATTTTGCAACTGCGTGATCTTTCTTTGAAGAAAGATTCTAACAATATTGTAATAAGACAACACTAGTTGTATAGCTCAATTGAAGGAAGAATCCATCAAAGAAGGCAAAACAAAGTACATTTGACCCAAATTCTTTTTCACACATGATTTTCAACAAAATGGTGACATAAATGTTCAACAGATGTGGGCGAGTGATAATCTTGCAGATTTGTTCACTAAAGCATTACCAACATCAACCTTTGAGAAGCTAAGATACAAGATTGGAATGCGTCATCTCCCAGATATCAAGTGATGTTTCTATCAGGGGGAGCAACGTACGCGTTGCACTCTTTTTTCCTTAACCAAAGTTTTGTCCCAATTGAGTTTTCCTCATAAGATTTTTAATGAGGCAGCTAGCACTCAATGCGTATTACAAGATGTGTGTATTCTTTTTCCTTCACTAAGAATTTTTCTCACTGATTTTTTCCTAGTAAGGTTTTAACGAGGCACATTATCTATGGACATCCAAGGGGAAGTGTTGAATACAATGAACTAAAGTGGCTGTCAATTTAATTCTCAGAGATCACATACATGATTCGCTTGAATTCATATGTATGTATTTGATTTGTAACTTCATTCTTGCCTTTAATGATGTACTCTATAACTATAAATAGAGCTCTTTTGACTCACGGATTGTACACTTGAAATAAGAAGAAAACTCTTCACCTCCTCTCTACATCTATTGTCTCTATATATCTTGTTTTATATTATTTCATTTGCTCTCAATTTACAACGTTCTTCAATTTATTTTCATTTTTCTGCGGTTATTGCCACTAAAGAAAATGACAAATTTGTGACGGACAAATCCGTCAAAAATCATTGATTGTGACGGATTTGTGCCAAATTTATTAAAAAAAATTATTTAAGAAAGGTTGATCCGTCACAAACCCGTCAAAATTCTGTCACAATTTGTGGCAGAATTGCTCCGTGTCAAAAATTCCGTCACAATTTTGACATTTTCTTGTAGTTGCAAAGATCTAATTTATGTCTATTCATTGTCAATGTCAATTGGAGAACATTGTTGTAACTCTTGTTGATTATAGTGGAGCTTTTGTGGGCCGGAGGTCCCGTGGATGTTTCCTCTTCACCTTGAAGGGGTTTTACCACGTAAATTTGGTGTCTCTTGCAATTGATTTATTTTTGCGTGCTTTGCTATTTTATTGTTAGTATAGTTGCTGCCCGGATTTCCGTTTGTGCTAGTATTTATTGTCTTCTCTTGGTTCAAATAGTGTGGGAAGTTTTGACTTGGGTATTTCTTCCGCTGTTATCTCATCGTGCAATTTGGTTATTGCTTGTTTCTTCCCAACAAAATGTTACATGAGGATCAATAGAACAACCAGTATGTTTAATACAAAAGAATCCAAATACAGTTTATAAATTGGAGCTTGCTAGGCCAGCCTCCGAACAAGTAACAGAAACAATAAAATTATATTATTAGAGTGTCCAGCTTCGTTTTGTATAGTAATTATCAGCTTTATTTTCACTTTGTAAATTAAAGTATGCAGTATGATATTATACAAATAAATTTATAGTATCTGTTTTCTTCTTATTTATAAGGCGCAGCCAGAAGTTTCTAAACCAAAAGCTCTTCCTCCAGCATTAACACATGAAGCTTTAGCTCGGCCATCTTTGTAACTAAGATTCACATCTTCAAGTGTTATTCCACTACATGGATTCGTTTTGCTACAATCTAATTTCACCGCAATTTCTGTAGCCGATGTTCCGTGTATGTTTTGATACGTTACATCACTTATTTTTACACCGGAGCCCTAAAAAAGAAAAAGAGAAGAATAATATGTTAGATAGATGAACACGATCTTTAATTTATCATAATAATTCGTGTCATCATTGTGCTAAATTTAACTGTTCAAACATTACCTGATGAGGACAACTTTCATGATTAGGGCAATAATCTTGGTCTATGATTATTGGATTTTGAACATTAGACATAACTAAATGCTGAAAGAGAACACCTTTAACAAAGCCATTGCTAGGCCTTGCCCAAGTTTTCACTCTCACACCATTTTGAGTTCCAGTGAAAGTCACTGTTTTAACTGTCACATTTTGAACTCCAGCCTCTTGCACTTCCCAACCTAAACTTCCAATGCTGCATCAAACATATTAATTCTTAGTTGATAGTAATTAAATCATTATAACTTAACGAATTTATACAAGAGTTTAATTTCTATACACTGACAGTTTAATAAAGATTCAAGCCACTTAAAGACAACTACATATAAATGTGCATAACAAGTGAAACTAGTAACCCGGAATAATAAGGCGGGTAACCTGCTACTAAAAGTTAAAATGAAATTGATTGTGTAAAGTATTTTTATACTATAGGTACATATAAGTTAATTTTAACTATGTTAAATAACTAAGATATATTAAAATGTTTACTATAAAAAAAATAGAGAGGAAGATTTAAATAGCACTACAAAGTATTATGTTCCAAACCTGATTCCATGGCCAGGGCCACAAGCAATGCTTTCGATCCATAAGTTAGAATTTCCAGGGCCAATTGAGATGCAATCATCTCCAGTACCAACACGTGAGTTCATAATGCTGACTCCTGACGATGATTGTACATGAATTCCATCGGTGTTGGGGCTATTTCCTGGAGCTGAGACTCGCACTCCTTGTAGCTTCACATTATGGCAGCCATCAACCAAAATATGGAACATTTGACTATTTTGTGCAGTTACTCCGTTGATTATGATGTTATCCGAGTTGTAAAAGGCCAGTGCCTGCTCCAAAGTTCAATGCACAAAAGATTATTGTGCTAGTTTAATTTGACGTAATATCGATCCAATTCTTCTTTGGCACTACGGGTATGTTTGGTACATCAGAAACCAATTTTCAAGAAGATTTGTTTTTCCACGTGGAAGTCATATATATTATCTGGATTTTTGTTTCTTTGGTACCGTGGAAATGACTTCCTCACTTAGCTTATTGATCGAAGTCATTTTCCTTATAAGTATTTAACCTTTTAACTTCTTTTTATTTTGATCATCCACTTAGTAGTTACGTACTACATAGAGGAGTATCAATATTTTGGATTCAAAAGGTTCGCCTAAACGCTCTCACATTTTGGGAGTAATATTATTACTAAATATTTTCAACTTACTTACCAAACACTGAAAACATTTTTCATGGCAAACTTTACATACCGTAGTTCCCTGAGGACATTTCTTGCCAGAGGTCTTGCAAGCCCAAAGACCAGCACCTTGTCCATCAAAAGTTCCACCATAGATAGAAACTCCGGTGACTTTTTCGAACTTTATCCAATTTCCAGACTTGCCAATCACATTATAATCAGAGGGAGCTAAGAGAGTGCCATCAATGCGTATAGTAATAGCGTTGCTCTTGCATGTTTTGCCACTGAAGTATGCGTTGCGAATCAAGTAACTTCCACGTGGTACGTATATAGTGGCCGCTCTAGTAGAAGCACAGGCTGCAGTCCATGTACTCAAAAAAGCAGTTGATGAGTCTGTTTTGCCATTGGATTTTGCTCCATAATTTTGGACATTGTAAATGGTATTTGCTGCTAATGATAGGTTGAAGAGAAAGATCAAGAAAAGTGGGAATATTGCTAAGAGACTCAGTTTGCACATCATCATTTTGCTAATGGAAAATTGCTAAAATGTTTTTTTGAGGGATTCAAAGAACTGATCAAATGGAGGTGATGAGGAATTGGAGTAGTTTAGGGGGATATTTATAGGCTTTGGATTGATGAGTTGTACTTTTATGGATAAATTTAAGTTAAAAAAAGTAAAGACTTTTTAATAGTTGCTTTTACACTTCAATGAAAGTTAGGTTTTCATTCCAAATTGGTCATGTTCGGGTTTGGGAAAATAAGACTTTAAATAACAATCCAACATATGCAATCACATGACCAATTCTACAATTGTTGGCAACTTATTTTAAGGAGAAGAGTGAGGGAAAAAAACAATCAAATGGCGAGCTTATATTTCTTATACATTTGAATATTAATTAAATGTCTTAGAATGTTAGCAATGTAGTTGTGTTCTGTTGCAATTGCATACAACCAGTAAGAAGATAGAAAAATAATGCCCATAACGCTTTGTAGTCTTCCTTTTTGCATTTATAGTAAAAACTTGTCCAACGAACTCTTAAAGAGAGAAACATAAAATAAGACACAAATTAAAAGCACCTATTGGGACGTTTCTAATAGAATAATTAATGTAAAATAGTGTCGTCAATCCAATAACTTAAACAAAAATAGCTGGTGATTGTATAATATATATAATCCACATTTAATATATGTATAATCATGTATAATCAGTGTATATCGGCTAGAAAAATTAAACAGTGAATCTGATCAGTTATTTTATATTAATCCCTTTCTAAAATGCGTTTATATGTTAAATACTTACTTCAGAAGAATAGTTTGATTAAAGGAATTGTTGCTTCCATGTATTATATTCAAACTTTTACCATTTTTTGCCAACAATATCACATGCATGGAATTAACTATGATTGAATACAAGGAACTGATTAAGTAAAGAGATTAGGGTAAAAAATTAGGTGGATTTATACTGTGTTGACTTTTGTTTATGGATAAGGAGCTTATACTAATTGCATGTGGTTCATGGATTTTTTTACGTATATAACTTGTACATGTAAAACCACACATGTTTAATTAGGTAGTACACCTCTCCGTCAACATGCCTGTTTCACCATAAGGTTATTTTTGGTATTCTGTGATATTTGTGCTTTACTGCTGTTGTACATGAAGGTTTCATGTACATACCTTTCCCATCTTGGACAACATATTGGACCTGTTCCAAGAAGTACAGCACAACTCCTTTTGCAAATGTGGGCCCAACTAAAATTTTTATTTTACGCGTATCAATTGATAGCCTCTGTTTTGCTGATGTTGATAGCTGATGCTGATATTTAAATGCACAATCTAAGTTAGTGAATATTTGTAGATAATATCATGTTTTCCAACACATGATTTTAAGTAAAATTAGATAGTAATGAATCCATATTTTCAAGATTTACCCTATTTAGCCTATTTTTATACACTTTAAAATTCTTTAAAAAAAGATAAGAATTTCTTAATTTGTGATTATAATTTCTGATATTTTTATGCTTAGAAATTGATTGAGGATGTGTGAATTAAAGTGAAATTTTACAACTCCATTTCTTGGATTCTTAAAGGCTGAAAAATATAAGTGACTATGTGCTGATTTTTACATACTTTTAGCAAAAGGTCAACCTGAAAGTAAACATGGAATCCCAAAAACAAGGATACGTGCATGCATGAAATTAAATATGCTGTAGTAATCCCCTTTGCACGTCTTCTTTCTGCATGCAACTGGTGAACAAGATAATAATGGTCATACGTCATGGTCCAAGTCTATGGCACGTATTGTTCACTTTGAGTCTAGATCTACACGAATTTGTCCTTCAGGCTAAAGCGCGCGTACTTGTGTTATGTTTTATAAAAGTTCACTTTCCTCCCTCATCCAATTTGTGATTCACTGAAGGTATTGTGTGCAACTCCTTTTCAAAATCTTGTCAATCCTGCTTGATCCGTCCTCTCTAGGCGTCACATCATAGCTATAATTTATTCGTTTATTAATATCTCAAAGCAACAAATTTGTTTTCTTCTCTTACAAATTTGGGTTTTTTTTTTTTTTTGGCGGAGGCCAACTATATGTAATTGGTTTATTGTCTGATTTGTTGGGGGGACGATGTGGTGGGAGACGGTGATGTGATAATTTATTTGGTTCACATTTCACCATTGTAAGCTAATATGAGCAGTAGATATATAATATTAATTTGTGTAATAGTTGTATTTATTGTTTTCTCACTCTGTATTTCAGACTTTACGAGAGACAAGCTAATTTTTTCCTGTTAGATAGGTTAGGATACAATGAACTAATTCTACAATATATATATATATATATATATATATATATATATATATATATATACACACATATATATATAACACACTTGTTTAATTCGTATCAATTTGTTTGACGCTCTTTTCTTACTTGTCAATATTCCTAATATTGTAACATTTTATATTTAGAAAATAATTTGTTATTTTCTTACACCTTTTGTCATTAAAACACGATCCTACAAGATTAGACATGACTTATTGGACGTGATCCTACCAGAGACAATTTGAAGTAGTTTCCCTTATGGGTACTTTAGTAAAATATTTCAATTCTATATGTTGACACGTACTGTTGCAGGACAACTTCATTAACTCTTAGATTAGGAATAAGGGGACGTTTTGCCACACGATTTAGGAAAATACTGCCAGTAAAAAGTTCATTATAAAACATTTATAACTACACTAATGTTATTACATATATTTGACTATAAATTTTAAAAGTTTTTTTTTTTTATTATAAATTTTTTATGTTAAGTCCAACTATGACAAATAAATTGAAACAAGAGGAGCTAGTCCTGATTGACTAAAAAAAAAGAGTGCCAATCAAATTTGATGTTCATTTCGATTGTAGAATTCGTTGTATCCTTGTCTACCTAACAGGAAAAAATGAACTTATCTCAGGTAAAGTCTGGATGAAGAGCAACAAAATAATACATTCAACTGTTGAATAAATAATATCTAGTGCTCATATGATTCCCCTATCCCCCTCCTCCCTGCAGCCAAAAAGGGGAAAAGAAGAAGAAGAAGAAGAAGAAGAAGAAGAAAAAGAAAAGAAGATATTAATAAGAAGAAACGAAAACAATAAATTGATACTTTGGGATATTAATACACGACGAAAATTACATAAATGTCCCAATTTATGTGGTGGTTTTCGAGAATCAAAATAGTTCTTCGACCGCGATATTTTCATATATATGTTCTTTGAATATTTTGAATGGTAAATTATATATTATCACTTAGTATAGTAATTTTACGTAGTTTTCAAGTATATAAATTCTATTTCAAAAAATTTAAAGATTTTATGTCTAAATTTGCGATCAAAATTGAGAAGTTCAACTCTTGAAAATCGAACTATGATACATAAATTGGGATAAGGGAGTATTATCTTGTCCAATATGGAACAATTGCGTGCCGAAAGGAGACGTGAAAAGGGGGTTATTGCATATTTCATGCATGCACGTATCCTTATTTTTGGGATTCCATGTTTCAGGTTGGCTTTTATTAAAGTATGTTAAAGTCAGTTAAATGGATGATGTGAATATAATTCAAAGCTAGTAGCCACATAGAGTTAGGAAAAATTCAAAATTGCCATTAGATCTCTTAAGTCTACCTTTGCTCAATTGTTTGGTTTCTAAGTTTTCAACAAGTTGTAAATTATTTAACATATTTAATGTGGAGAATGCAATCATTTCCAGTTTCACCATATTCAAATATTGTGACATGACTTTAATTTTCACTGGAAACTAAATTAATGCATCTTTCTAAATATAGAGGTTAATGAAGCGGATTCATGAGCAGCTTGAGGACGTTGCAGATTTAAATCCCCGGTGTAGATAAAAATAAACTGGGCGATTTCTTTCTCCTTTTCAAGGTTTGGTAAACAGAGATTTACCTAATATCTATGCTAGTGGGAGGTAACATGTATCTCATAAAATTAATAAAGGTGCGCGCTAACCGGTTCGGATATGAAGGTATTATAAAAAAACAACATATAAAGATTAATTGGTCCTTCCTAGTTTTTTACATGTAGAAGTTACATACGCCAAATAACCACGTGTGGTTTTGTTAAAGCTCAACTATATAGCTCCCAATACCTAGTAGACTATCTACGCCCCTATTGGCCTAAAACAATGCATAACTTAACAGTCAACTTAGGATAAATCCATTCGAACTTGTAATAGTATCCACCTAATCTATTTTTTGACTCTATTCCGGCCTTTACCTAGTTCCTAAGTCAAGCGTAATTAATTCCATGCGTGTGATATCGTTGCCAAAAATTGGCAAACGTTTGAATTTATCAAATGGAAACAACAAGATCCCTTAATCAAAATATTCTTCATAAGTACATATTTAACACATAAATGGATTTTAGAAACATCAAAATGGGTTCTCTGTCTTCTTTTACGTTTTCTGTTTTTGAGAATTTGTTGGACGAGTTTTAAATTTAAATTGAAAAAGGAAGGCTACATAGCGTTATGGGCCTTATTTTTTCTTTTTATGTTTGTTTGTATGTAACAGAATACAACTCCATTGCTAACATTAAAAGTCATTTAATTAATATTCAAATGTATAAGAAATATAAACTCGCCATCTGATTCAACTTTTTCCCCTCAGTTTTCTCCTTAAAATAAGGTGCCAACAATTTGTTGATTTCCCCATGTGTTTGCTTATGTTGGATAGTTATCTGAAGTCTTATTTTCCCAAATCCCAGCATGACCAATACGGAAGAAAAACCTAACTTTCATTGAAGTCTAAAAGCATAAAAATCTTTACTTTTTTAACTTCTTTTTATTCATTAAAGACTTATTTTCCAAAATCCAAAGCCTATAAATATCCCTCTACACTACTCCAATTCCTCATCACCTCCATTTGATCAATCCTTCGAATCCCTCCAAATTGTTTTTAGCAATTTAGCAAAAACATGCTGATGAGCAAAATGACTCCATTTGCAATTTTTCAACTTCTCTTCATCTTTCTCTTCAACTTATCATTAGCAGCAAATACCATTTACAATGTTCAAAATTATGGAGCAAAATCCAATGGCCAAACAGATTCATCAAATGCCCTTTTGAGTGCATGGGCAGCAGCCTGTGCTTCAACTAGCCCGGCCACTATTTACGTGCCGCGTGGAAGTTACTTGATTCGCAACGCATACTTCAATGGCCAAACATGCAAGAGCAACGCTATCACTATACAAATTGATGGCACTCTCTTAGCTCCCTCTGATTATAATGTTATTGGCAATGAAGGAAGTTGGATAAAGTTCGAACAAGTCACCGGAGTTTCCATTTATGGTGGAACCTTTGATGGTCAAGGTTCTGGTCTTTGGGCTTGCAAAACCTCTGGCAAGAATTGCCCTAAGGGAACTACGGTACGTAAAGTTTTCCATGGAATCTTTTTTTCATTGTGTGATTGATGAGTAGACATAAAAAAAAAAATATTGTAATAATAATATATTAGCAAATGCGAGAGTATACTATAAAAAATAGGAATTAACGCGCAACAGATAAATTCTATAGCTAAACAATAAATTCGTTTGATAATCCTATTTAATGACAGATTGTCAAGAAAATTTGTACCTACGTACTAAATAACGACAAATTAGCGATGAATTCGTAGCTAATTTCATAGTACTTTTTTTTTTTTTGTAGTTTGATGAAACTTTTGAATCCTAAAAATCAACAATATGTAGTGCCTAACTGTCAACAATTCCGCTTTTCCCATCTTGACATATACCAAAGTCCAATAAAATCATGACTTTCTGGTGAAAAAAAAAATCCTGAAAAATGATGTCCTTGGTACCAAATATATCTGTAGTGCCAAGGAAGAATTGAATATCATTTCAAACTAGCACAATAATTTTTTTTACTTTAAATTTTGGTGTAGGCATTAGCATTTTACAACTCAAACAACATTGTAATCAACGGAGTAACTGCACAAAATAGCCAAATGTTCCATATTTTGGTAGACGGATGTCATCACGTAAAGCTACAAGGAGTGAAGGTCTCATCTCCTGGAAATAGCCCCAACACAGATGGAATTCATGTACAATCATCGTCAGGAGTCAGCATTATGAACTCAAATATTGGTACTGGAGATGATTGTATCTCTATTGGCCCTGGAAATTCTAACTTATGGATTGAAGGCATTGCTTGTGGTCCTGGCCATGGAATAAGGTTCGGAACATAATAATCTAATACTAATTACTATTTAGAGAAAGTTGATTTTGATTTTAATTGGTTTATCTTTTCAACTAAAATGTATGTCCAAAACTTGATATTTGTGCAGCATTGGAAGCTTAGGTTGGGAAGTGGAAGAGGCAGGAGTTCAAAATGTGACAGTTAAGACCGTGACCTTCACTGGAACAGAGAATGGTGTGAGGGTAAAAACTTGGGCGAGGCCTAGCAATGGCTTTGTTAGAGGTGTTCTCTTTCAACATATTGTAATGGCTAATGTTCAAAACCCAATCATCATAGACCAAAATTACTGCCCTAATCACGAAAGTTGTCCTCATCAGGTAATTTTTGAACAATTAAATTCAGCCCAATGATGACAAGATTAATGATTAATTCAAGATCATACTCCCTTAGTCTAAAATTTCTTTATTTTGTTAGGACTTGGGCATGAAAATAAGTGACATAACGTATCAAGACATACATGGAACATCAGCTACAGAAGTTGCCGTGAAATTGGATTGTAGCAAAGCGAATCCATGTACTGGAATAGCACTTGAAGATGTGAATCTTAGTTACAAAGATCGTCAAGCTGAAGCTTCATGTGTTAATGCTGGAGGAAGAGCTTCTGGTTTAGAACAACCTACGGGGTGCTTATAAATAAGAAGAAAACAGATACTAAAAATTTATTTGTATAACATTATATTGCATACTTTAATTTACAAGTTGAAAATAGAGCTGATAATTACTATACAGAATGAGCTGGACACTCTAATTAATAATGTAATTTTATTTTTTATGTTACTTGTTCGGAGGCTGTCCAAGCAATGCAAGCTCCAACATTTAAGTTGTATTCTAGATTCTTTTGTATTGTATTCTAGATTCTTTTGTAATGTATTAAATATACTGGTTGTTCTATTGCTCTTTAATTCATGTATGATGTAACATTCAATGTCTAATGAAATGTACAACACTGAAAGCTTATATATTTATGGCATGCCCTTCTCCGAAACTCGGGAGTGCTTTTTCCTTTGCAAGTTTTATGTGGCGCGACTTTAAATTAATCAGAACGGTAAATTTCAAATACGATACGAAAAAATTCTCTAGATTATTGTCTTCAATCGAAAAAAAAAAACATCAAACTAATAAAAAAAATGGTAGCAAACTAAAAGGCTTGAAAAACTCTCCATTTTTCGTCAGCTTCATTTATTAAGACATCAAGTTTTTCAATAAAATAACCCTAGAGCTTAAATTAAAGATATCTTATCGAAGTTGTCAATAAGGTCCTTGGGAGTTGGGACCAAAATAAGTATCCATGCAAGGTGGATAAAGGACCACCAAATCCTAGTTTTTTACATTATTTGTTATACAGGATATGGAGTCAAGTCCTTATTTCTTAATTGTTTGATTTTCTCATTCCACGCCCGGTATCTCTTTTGGACTTAGACTAATTCAAAATTCTCCTGGATTCTCAAGGCCAGGAGAATTTTGCATGAAATTTCTGTCTCGCGAATTTAAATTTTATTTTGTGACTTTTTTAAAAAAAAATCACTGAACGAGAGTTTAAATCCAAAATCAAATTAAAGGTTCTAATAAAGGATAAAAATTAAAGATCACTAATTTTATGGGAAAAATTAAAGACTACCCCAAAATAAGGACATTCCTGCAAATTGCCCTTTTAAATTCGTGTCTAAAAATTTCACATACAAAAATAACTTGTTTATTAAAAAGGACTTCACTCACACAATTGGAATCCAAAACGCATAGGTTAAAATGTTGAAATACTAAATTCCGCCCACCACAACTTTATTGAGGGTTGACAAGGGTCAGTCATCTACATTTGAAGTTTGAGAAAACTAAGGCCCCGTTTGTTCATAGATAAAAAAAAAATCATTTTTTTTTAAATTTTAGAGTTGGAGTTGTGTTTGGCCATAGTTTTTAAAATTATAATTTTTGGTGAAATGTAGTTATAAAAAAGTGATTTAAAAAAAAAAATTGATGGTATTCCGGAATACAACTTCAAGTTGTATTCGAAAATATCATGACCAAACACTGATTCTGGAAAAAAGTAAAAAAAAAATTTAAAAAAAAAAGTGAATAATTTTTATGATCAAACGAGACCTAAATTAAGTTTTGGTGGAAAGAGTTTTATCCTCTAAAGTGAAATTTTTAATATTAATTAGGTTTAGTCGAGCCCAACAGACAAACAAATACTGTGTGAAAATTCATAAAAAAAAAAACTAAAACTTTCTCCCTTTCAATTTGAAAAATAATTTATCTCTATACAATAATTTATACTTACATAAAATATACAATTTGTTTAACACTACAAGAATTTGTTTTTGGAGAAAAAGTCAAAAGGTTCCACTTGTAGGAAGATCCCACCATCGCAAAAGACAGAAACAGTTAGAAGCACCTAACGCCCAACCATTATAGTGATGAGAACAATAATTCAACAAGATAAAAATCGTCCCCACATTAATTTCACATGTTTCATACTTTCTTCTTCACAATAGCTTTTCAAGATTCCACTCCAAGCACTGAGAAATTAAAGTTTTTTCCTTGAACATTTATTTGGATACATATAGTGATATAGAGAGAGTACTCAAAAGGAAGAAATTATAGTGGAAAATGGAGGAAGTGAGTAACAAACAGATTTTACTAAAGAATTATGTAAATGGTGTCCCTAAAGAATCAGATATGGAATTGAGAATTAGCACTATGAAATTAAAGGTTCCAGAAGATTCTAATACTGTGTTGGTGAAAAATTTGTACTTGTCTTGTGATCCTTACATGAGACCTCGTATGAAGAAAACAGAGGGCAGTTACACTGATTCTTTTACTCCTGGCTCTGTAAGTCTAAGTTCCTCTTTTTTATTACTCCCTCCGTCTAAAAAAGATTGACTTAGTTTTCTTATTAGTTTATCCGAAAAGATTTATATATTTCTATTTTTAAAAATAATTTAATTTTATAACATTGATTTATAATCATATAAATATTTAAGGTTGATTTTGGACCACACACTCCTTTGTTTTTTAAATTCCGTGTCAGATCTTTTTAATAATAGTATTGTGGGTTTGCCAAATTGAGTTTGTTCTAAGATATTTGATGTTTTAGACAAATAAGAATGATTTGTCACTTTTTGTTTTCTTCAAAATTCACCCTTACTGATTTGGTTAGTGTAGTGTCAATTAAGTGAGGCATTTAAGAAAGACAATATAGGGTAATTTAGGTAAATACTTTTATGATAGAGTACTAAATGTCTATTTTTAAGAGGTGTAGTAAAAAAATATTAGTAATACTGACAGGACGTAGTAAAATATTATGATCAGAGGTGAATTCAAAATTTTGAGTCTATGGATTTTGCATTCTAGAAAAAGCAGCTTATTTATACTAGTATATATTAAGTGTATTTCTTAACATAAATAAATACAAGCTTTTGGCCAAAGTTACCGGGTTGTACTGAATTCGTAACTAGAACTCTAGCTCCGCCGCTGATTATGATACACAAAGGTAGAGTTAGGATTTTAAGTTTATGGGTTTTAGATTCTAGAAAAAGTCAGCTTACTGAGTTCTAGATAAATTTAATGGATTTTTAAACACATATACAAGGTCAGAGGCAAAGCTACTAAGTTCAACAGAAACCGTAAACAGAACTGTAGCTCCTCCCCTATGATACATGGTGCCAAAACAACACAACTATAACAATGCTTGCCTATATGAATCCTTATTGATCATGTCGCTTCATTTAAAAGTAACTGGCCAAAGTAACTATCTAACTTAAGAAATGATATAATTTGAACAAGGAGGATAAGTGTTTAAATAGTTGGAAAATCAATATATATAGTGTTGGTAGATATAGATGTTTTTCTTTATTGTTCAAGTTTCATCAAGTCAATTTGAAGGATTACAAGTTACTATTTACTAATGTCTGTCAGATTCTTCAATTTTCGCATGAATGGCAGTTGAATCCTTTCTGATCTTGTTGTGTAGCCTATTGTGGGGTTTGGAGTTGCTAAAGTTGTGGATTCAGCTCATCCAAAATTCAAGAAAGATGATTTAATTTGGGGAATAACTGGATGGGAAGAGTACAGCATCATCAAAGCTCCTGAGACTCTCTTTAAAATTCATAATACAGATGTGCCTCTTTCCTACTATACAGGAATCCTAGGTAAATTACTCTGTCAAAGAACATCACAAGCACCCTGCAGTTTCAAGTCTTTATATGTTTTATTGTTAGAATTGCATAACTATCTTATCTAAAAGCAGATGGTCACAGGCTTTAATATGGTGTCAGAGTCGGACTTCTTGATTTTTGGTTTATCCATTATTGGGCGCTCTTGTTATATTGTCCACCGCAAGAGATATCCTGATCTGGATTGTTGTTGTTTTTTTTTTTTTTTTTTTTTTTGGGGGGGGGGGGGGGGGGGGGGGGGGGTTAGATTATCAAACGCATTAGAATTTATATCAACAAAATAAAAAAATTGCTCCTGTCTTCGCCGAAATTGATCCTTTTGCTTTTCAACATGTGCTACGTGGCAACAATCCAATGTTTGTCTTCATAAGAAGATTTTCCTTTTCATATTGCGTATTCCTATTTGAACTGGAAAAAATCTTTTTCTTCTCATTGTGAAGGCAGAGGTCTATTTTATCCACAAAGTTCACACATTGGAAAGAGAATTATAAAATGTTTAGTGTAAAAACAATAGAAAGATAACCAATGCTATTGTATCTTAGGGATGCCTGGAATAACAGCTTATGGAGGTTTTTATGAGCTATGCTTCCCAAAGAAAGGAGAAACTGTTTATGTTTCAGCTGCATCAGGTGCTGTTGGCCAGCTTGTTGGACAATTCGCTAAGCTATTAGGTTGCTATGTTGTTGGAAGTGCTGGAAGCAAAGAAAAGGTAAACTTAATTTCTTCAAGAACCACTCTTCACTACAATGGTTGATCTGCTAAATGTGATTAATATCAAATCTTGTTTGGATCTTGATTCATGTTAGTTAATGTCAACCGGCTTTCATTGCCCCTTCATGAACAGGGGAATCAGGAGTGAAGTTCTATTTCCATTGCTAGTCATCTCTTAGTTTAAGGTGTTTGTTTCTTAGTAAATGCATGACCTGTAGTGTATATTCAAGAACATCATTCCCCAAGTGAGAGGTTTGAGATCCGATACCACGTTGAATTTTAATGTGGTATACGAGATTGTCAAACAGTTCCACATGGTACCAGAACAGGCAGGGGTTTTGGTCCGAATCTCACTGCCACTAAAAATAAAGCAAACATATCTCCACGTGTTCGGTCCAAGAAGAAAAGAATCAGGTTTACACGTGAGTGGAAGGATGTTGAGACATCTTATTATTAAGAAATTAAAAGTGTGCTTCCTAACATATGAAGCTTTAGCTGAGTCGGTTACACAGTTCAACAAGATGAATAAAGTATTAGTGTCTTGACAGCTAGAAACTAGAGTTGGTTCTTAAAGATACCTTTCTGGCAACTCGTGACTAAATTAAACAGAATATGATATCGCGTGTATAAGAAATGAGAATTTTTATTCATTTTTTAGCTGGTTTCATCCCTCATAACAGTATGTGACATTTCGTGTTGTCCGTTGTTTACGCAAAGATAAACTTATAAGTCTAGGCAGGGACCGGTACTACTGATAAGGTCTCAATGTTTTCGTGGTTTTTCATTTCTTTTTTTAGGTTGAACTGTTGAAGAACAAATTTGGTTTTGATGAAGCATTTAACTATAAAGAGGAACAAGATTTAGCTGCAGCTTTGAAAAGGTAAATATCATTTTTTTTTACTTTTTCCTGAGATAAGACTCATTCTGGCCTGGAAGATGGAGTAACTAGTAGCAAAAGCCTATGTTTTTCATGAAAAGTATACATCCCTTAAAATGAATGGCATTTTTTCCTTCAATTAGAAGTTAGATTTTATTCCTTTCTCCTTAAGATTTTCTCATGGAATTCTAGGTTCTTTTGGTGTTATTAGTTTTTCTACAGTAAGAAAGATACCCGACATAAAAAACATACATTTCTCACCAAATGTTGATTCAGTTTGTTGAAATGTGTGATCATCTCATCCGTAGCTTAAGATGCTACTACAAAGAACACACTTCTAATTCTTTATTATATCATGTGTGAACACAACCAGGTACTTCCCTGATGGAATCGATATTTACTTTGAGAACGTTGGAGGAAAGATGCTTGACGCAGTTCTTCTCAACATGAGACTTCATGGCCGGATCGCTGTATGTGGGTTCATCTCACAATACAACCTCGAGCAATCTGAAGGAGTTCACAACCTGTTCTGCCTCATCTCAAAACGACTCCGTATGCAAGGTTTTCTGGCTGTTGATTACTTTCCCCTTTACCAAAAATTCGTAGAAATGGTTACTCCACACATAAAAGAAGGGAAGATAAAATATGTGGAAGACATAGCTGAAGGAATTGAAAGTGCACCAGGTGCTCTAGTCGGCCTCTTCTCCGGTCGTAATGTTGGAAAACAAGTGGTGCTTGTTGCTTATGAATGAACTTATAGAGTGTGTTTGGTACGACGGAAATCATTTCCCCCCTTTTGATGGAAATTATTTTTCCTCATGTGACTAAATGCCAGTAAATGACTTTCTCATGGAAATCATCAAGATTGATGTGTTTGCTCTATCATATAAACATATTTTATCAAGTATGCAAGTCTGCGCCAAAAGTTGATTTGAGTTTTGTTGTTAGTGGACTTTGTGTTGCAATTAAGTTTTGTATTTTGCAAGTGTGTCTGCTGCTTAAATGTGAAGGGGAGCCTTGGAGTAACTGGTAAAGCTACTGTCATGAGACCAAGAGGTGAGGGGTTTAAGTCGTGAAAACAGTCTCTTGCAGACATGCAGGGTAAGACTGCGTATAATACTCTTGTGGTACGGCCCTGCTCCGGACCTGGGGCTTAACGGGAGCTTAGTACATTGGACTGCCCTTTGTCTACTTAAATGTAGTACTACTAGCTAGTTGTAACTTGAGATTTGTGTGCTGCTAATTTATAATATTACTTTATGAGCAATATTTAAAGCAAGACATTTTGAATGGCAAAAGGTCAGGGAAGTTTGGGGGAAATAGAAGATCCTGTAGCGGCCTTGCAAAGTTTAAGTCTGGACCACACTATTTTTGTTTAATGGGTTCTTAATAGATTATTCGTATATATTAAATGAATTTTTTAACTCAAATACAAAGTTTGAGTCAAAGATACTGAATTCCGTCGAAACCTCGGTAGTGATAAGGTGGCTAAACTGATACAGGGTGAACGCTATAATGAACCTTATGTGAGAGATTTATTACCACAAGGTATTATTGATCATGTGGTGCAGCACTGGAAAATTGACAGTTGACAAATGAGTAACCAAGCCTAGTCATTTGTCAGCACTGGAACTTATATCCCTCTGCTAGACGGCCTATGCCTGTGCTGCGCACGGGTTCAACACTTTAGATTATAGTGTATTTATGTGTATGTAGTTATCTTTGAATAGTGATATATATATATATATATATATATATATATATATATATATATATATATCTACGTCTATTACCTCACTTAACTGTTGATTATTTTCTTCTGGGGTTCTTCTATTTAAAATTCTTGATAAGAAATTATTACCTATTCTATTATCTGAAAAATTTATTCTTTGCCTTTCTTGCCTTTCTGATCTTCCTTCGTTTCTTGGTCTAGTTGAAAGAAGGTCCATTTTTGTGGTTTTCTAAGTACTTTAACTTTATCTTTTTGAGGTGTTATTTCTACCTTTTTTAATTGGTCTATTAATTCGTCAACTTCTTTATTTTTAAGCGTCTCTTTATTTTTTTCTCTTTGTTGTTCAGTCAACCACGAAATGCGTTCGTCTAATAATTCTAACCTTGGTACTATTTTTTCTATTTTCTTTATTATTTCTAATATTAATGAAATTATAGTAGTATTCTGTTGTATTATTATTTGGTCTGATTTAGCGTTAGGTATATAATCTTTATAGTCTGCTGGTAAAGGTATAGATTTTTCTATTAATTTCGAGGCTTCTTCTTGAACTAATGTTGGTCTACTCATGAAAGAGTGATTTCTTTTAGTTCTGCTACTGTCTTTTTTAATTCTCTAATGTCACTAGTTAAAACTTCTACTTGTTGTGTTATTTTAGAGACTATGTGGGTTGTTTTTAGTTCTATTTCTTTTGGTTTTTCTATAATAACTTTAACTAACTTTTCTATTTTCGTTTTTGTAGGTAATTTTTCTAGATTAAATTTATTAACTAGAGTCTGAACTTTCTTTTCTAATTCTAATTCTTGTGTTTTTAAGTAATCTAGGTTTTGTTCTAATTTTTCAAAGGTTTTCTTTTGCTTAGTCTGAGATGTAGCTACTACTTCTAATATTCTAGTGATATCTTTATTATTTTCTTATATTTTTTCACTGAAATTTATGACTAAATCTACTAATGTATTTAACTGTTTGTCTTCACTATGTAATATATGATCTCCGTTACTAAAGTTACACTTTATAATACTATGGTCTGTTAATGCTCTATACTTTTTTTCTAGGTATATTTTTAAGTCTAAGTATTCTAGATTTTTTAAGATATCTATTTCTCAAGCTTTATTTATTATCCTAACGGGATTTTTATTTTACAAACTTGTTTCTGATGTTCTATGCTAGTTGTAGGTCTTTCTATATCTTCTCTTATACCGTGTAATTCCCAAGTTATAGCAGAGATTGTTTCTTCGTTAATCTGACTTTGTAAAAGTCTATTTTGTATTAGTGATGATAATGTTTCTGAATTTATTATTTCTAAATATGCACTTAGGGCTTTTTCTACTTGTTGATTTTCTCGTCTTTTCTTTATATCTCTATATAAATACCAATGATTAATTTGTATTTGTCTGACAAAGGGTAGTGTTCTCATACAATCAATATGGTCTAAATCGCTTTTGGTTTTTTAAAGTTTTTCTAGATTTTATATATCGTAGTAATTTATATTCTAATCCTGATATTATATCTATTAACTCTTGTAGTCTTAACTGGTTTTCTTTGGTATTACTTAATTTAGTATATTCCGGATATAATTTTTCTAACTTTTGTTTTACAGCTAAATAATTATGTTTCATTACCCAAAAAAAAAAAATTAAGTGAAACTAGTTTGTATTTTTGTCTAAAATATGGCTTTAAAATACAGATTTAGGTCCAAAAATCTTCTTGCTCTGATACCAAAAAGGGGGTGATAGGGGGTTATATTTTTGTTTCAATAGATATATAAGTTCTAAATATATAAGTTTTAATTTTTGTAGAAAGAAAAATAGTAATATTATGTGATTTTTTACTTATATGTTAAACAATCCTACTCAGTACTCCCTCACTCCTTGATTCTTCTTATCATGTAGGTGTATTTCTTATTTTCTGCCTATTCTCCCAATTTTTATAATTTTTATAATTTTCGGTTTTTTTTTTTAATCTGTTTAGTTATGAATCTTTATTACACTGTTCATCTCTTTCTCTTAATCTTGGTTCTTAATATCCTTCTTCTTTAACCACACCCCGGTTACCATGGCCAATATCGTCCCTTAATTTGGACATTAAAACGGTCTTTCAAACACGTAGGAATTTACAGGTTATTCCATCGAGTATATCAAGAAATTAAGAGAATAACCATATACTAAGAGTAATAGATTCATAACAACAGGTAAGTAATTACTCAAATATTATCAACATAATATTTTAATTCAACATAATATTGAACATAAAATAATTTACATAGTAGGGAGATTAGTACAGAAAACATAGATAAAACTTACATGACTGGAAGATAGAGAGAGGTTTCCCTTTCGGGGAACCCGAAAAACTACTTCACACTAAAAGAAAATTACTGGAAAGCTTAAAACTATTTTACAGGGAAGTTATATTACAAAGGTTTTTATTGGGAAAAGGAGTTGGGGCATTTGTTGAAAGGGAAGAGGAATATGGAGTGGTTGGCTTGTGAGAGAAAAGTTAGAAACTTTCTCGTTGATGATTTTGCTGATTTGTTTCTTGATTGATTGATTGTCTCTTGATTGATGCCTTGCTTCTATGCAAACACTGCTATTTATAGGAGTCTTGGCGGACCTCAAATGCGGACTTCAAATTTATGAAGAATCTTTTGAGTTCAGTCGGGTACTCTTTGGGCCCCATCGTCACATGAAACTTTTCAAAAGATACTTTATAATTTGTCCGTTTGCTGAGCTGTCCCATTTCTAGATAAAACTACTACTTTATTAAAGCTACTTTAATAAAGTCTAGTCTCCTTTTTCTGAAATATCCTTTTCAATTTTCTCCAAAGTTTATTTGTTATTCACCGAAGTCTTCTTACTCTTTAATGTAGTTGTCTTATTTTTATCTCAAAGATGTCATTTTTAAATGTCCTTATCTCTTTCCAATGCCTTTGTCTTCTATTATTGATGCTTTTGTCATTTTTTAATGTCATTGTTTCTCTTTTCTATGCTTTTGTCCTCTTTTCTTCATGTTCCACCGAACTAAATCTTCCAAGTCTTTTCCTTTCTTTCTACTTCACCTTTTTTGTCAAGTCTTTTCCTTACCTTCTACTTCACCATTTTTGTTTTGTCTGGCTAATATCTTCGATCCTTGTATTATTTCTTCCATTAACTGATCTAAGTGTCTAAATTGTGTAAAGCAATTGAATCAAAACTCATGTCTGAGTCCACATCATTTGGATCTTGCGAGTCTTGAAATGCACTGTCTTGAAAATTAATATCTTCTCCTTCAAAATCTGAATGGACTGGTGACATCCCTTGTCTTGGAGATAATTCCGAACTAGGATCTTTAACTATATATTTGTCTTGTTCTTTTGTCTGGAAATTTTTTTCTAGTGTCTCTTTTACTATATTTTCTATTTTTTCATTTTTATTCTTTTTTGCAAATGTGCTTTTCTTTGTAGAAGTCGCCCCTTGCGTAAGTGTCTTTGGTAGTCTTCGTCTAGTTTGGAGAGATGAACATCCCTCATCTTCACTTTTTGGCAAAGTGACAGCCATCAACGGATTTGATAAGTCTTTACCGGCTACCGTTTGAACCGGACTAGCTGTATCCTTACCCGATACAGTGGGTCTAATTGCATTCATTGGGGAATGCACACCCGTCTCATCCATTTTTTTCTGAGATGGAGAACTCTGAGACTGTATCAATTCGAACTTTACTGCTTGTAGTCTTTGTTCTAATGTCTTCACCTGATCCAAGAGTTGCATTTTTTCTTGAACCAATGTCTCTTTCTGCTGGTTTAATCTTTTGACTACATCAGTCATGGTAGAACAATGGTCACAAAAGATTATTTTGTCTGTATCTTTTTGGACGTTGTACTGAGGGATTTTGTCTGGATTTTGTCTAAGGGCTGGAGAAATATAGTAGTTTGGACTCAATACTCCCCTAGCATAGTCTAATGCTTCAGTAAAATTATTAAATCCTTTAAAAAGAGGTTTTCTCATGTCTTTTATAGAGTCTAAAACTTCTATCCAAGTTTGAAAAATACCATTAGTTTTACTGTGAACTACAACATAAAATTTAAATTTTTTGTCTAAATTTCGGTCTGTAAAATACTGACAAAGTGCATTTATAGTAGCTACAAAATGACTAGCGCCGTCTTTTTTATTACGCGAAATCCATAAATTATCCACTAAGCATCTTTGTTGTCTATCTATTACATATTCTGGTAATACTTTAAAAGTCCAATTCGATGGCTGGTAAGCTACTAAGTTATTGGCTCCGAATTGTATTCTTTCTTCCATAGCATTTCTTTCTAATAAAGATGTAGGTCTAAAATGAAGGTTACCTAATACTGTCTGTCTGTATGTGTCTTGGGTTGAGGCTATGCCTTTCCCTTTGTCTGCTATCTGAGAACTGGAAGGTCTCATGTTGTTCAAATAAAAAAAATTTAGTTAGCAGTAATATTTAATCTACTTAATTGATCTGCTAAATTATTATTTTTTCCTTTTATATGTTCAAATTTTAAATTATAAATTGAAATGGTATCTAAAAAATTTAGCCATCGCCTTCTACTGCTATTTTTATCATTTATCTTTTGATAGAATTTAACTATAACTTCACAGTCTGTTCTAACCAGTATTTCTGGTTTATTTAGAATATATAGTCTGAAACTATTTAATCCATATATTACGGCTAAAATTTCTGCATCTATACTACTCATATTTCCTTTTTCTTTATACTTACCACTTTGATAAGCACATATCTTTTCTTCATTTTTATTACTATATTTACTAGGTTTTGCTTTTAGTACTGCTCCCCATCCTTCAAAACTACCATCTGTCTCTATAATTAAATAGTCTGTTTCTAGAGGCATATTTAAATCGGGAATGTTTTTTATTTTCTCTTTTATTTTTTGTACTAATTTAATGTCTTCAGTATTAAAGTGTTTTTGACCATTTGATCCAGTCTTTGAATATAATGGTCCTGCTATTTTTCCTAGATCTTTTATGAAATTTCTAGCATAATTGACTATTCCTAAAAAAAATTGTAATTCTTTAACATTGTCTAACTTATCTGGCATTTCTAAAGCTTTTTTTGGCTATATGAGGTTGTAATTTTATCTTACCTTCTCCTAGTACTACTCCTAAAAAGTTTATATAATTTTTACATAATTCCATTTTCTTCTTACTAATTATTATCCCATTTTCTACAAATAGTCTAAATACCGTTTGTAGGTGTCCTAAATGTTCTTTAATATCTCTACTAAACACTAGTATATCATCTACATATACTAATACAAACCTTTTATATTCTCCAAATATACTATCCATTTTTCTTTGGAAAATTGGTGGAGCTGTCTTTAATCTAAATGGCATTACTAACCATTCGAAATGTCCTTCAGGACAGGTAAATGCTGTCCATTCTATACTATGTTCATGCATTCGTACCTGCCAATATCCTGATTTACAATCAAATTTGCTAAATATTTTCTTTCCTTGTATTCTATTTATTAGTTCTGTTTTGTCTGGTAACTTATATCCATCTGTTCTAGTGTTATCATTAAGTCTTTTATAGTTTATTACCATTTTTGCTTTTCCTCTTACTATTTCGCTATGATTTCTTACCATAAATGCTGCAGATCTATGTTTAGAAGTAGATCTCCGTATTACTCCTAAATTCAATAGTTCTTTTATTTGTACTTTAAAATCTTCTACATCTTGATTTGTTGCTTCAATAGATGCTGTTTTAATTATATAGTTTGGATTTATTATATCTAATTTACATACAATCCTATTATTTTTCCAATGTTTTAATGGTTTTTCTCCTATAATTTCTATTTCATCTAGTATTTTTATTATATTATCTAGGTCTTTTTGATTTTTTATTATTCCTATTCTTTCTATTCCTATTTTAAAATTATATAACTCTGTCTCTATATCTATTAAAGTATAATCCTTTTCTAGCATGTCTTCTTCTCCTAGAATTTCTTTTTTCTTCTAGAGTTAAATTTTTTATTTCTGATTTGTCTTTACAACATGTATTCTTTTCTTGACATTCTTTACAACAACTATCTTTTTTCTTTTGCAGGTCTGTGGTAGGGATCTTTTTATGACGAATCTTTGTTTCAGTCTTAAGAACTTGTACTGGTGTATGAGTAATATTTTTTAAGAAAATTACTCCATCTCTTGTAATCATACAGCTACCATTATTATGTAACATGAAGTCTAACCCTATGACAAAGTCTACATTTATATTAAGGTCTCTTACCCATATCTTATCCATTTTATAACTTGGTTTGTAAAACTCTGAACATGTATTTATAAAGCTAATGTAGGCTTTATGAACATAATGTCTATATATATTATGGGTTCCATCTATTTGCATGGCCGCAACTGGTTTTTCCAGAATTTTTATTAAATTAGGTGGAACTATTCTTTTTATTTATTATGCACTTTGTGCACCCTGAATCTACTAATGCTAACGTTTCTATCTCATAATCATCTATTTTAATTCTTGCAAGTATTTTTATGGTTCCTAATTTTTTATCTTCATTACATACTAATGCTTCATGGTCTTCTATGCTCATTAATTCTGCTTGAGATTCTTCTGGTATTATTGTTAATGGTTTCATTATTGGTTGTATGTTTGATAATCTTATTTCTTCGTCTTCACTATTTTGTTTTCCTCTTTCTAGGTTACATAATCTAGCTTCTAATTCGTTTATTCTTGTTTCTAATGTTATTATTCTTAGACTAATAGTAGGGTCTTCAATTTTCTTATGAGTTGTTTCTTTATTTATTTTTGTTTTAAATTCTTTTTCTATACACACTGTACATCCTTCTATGTAAAAATTTTTACATTTAGCTCTTTTGTCTCTACTAGGATACCATTTACAAAAGAAACATGCATTACTATCCAATCCTTTATTTCGTTCAAATTCATGGTTACAGTCTTCGGCTATATTTGCTAAATTATCCATTGCTTCTAAGTCTAGATTTTCTAATTCTATTTCATTAATTAATTCGTCTGCTTCTGAGTTTGATGAGTCTGCTTTGATTTTTTCTTCAGTGTCTACACTTACTATAGAATATATGCTTTCTGTATCTGACATATACTCGTCTACATTTATTAATGTTTCTTGAAAATCTTCAATTAGCTGGGAATTTCTTGTCTTATTATTTATTTTTTTTGGACATGTATTTGCTAAGTGTTCTACACTTCCACAAGTGAAGCATTCTAATTTATTTCTATAATTTCTTTCTGTTCGATATTTTCTTACATGCCTATTTCTGTCTAAATAAGGTTTTCTAGCTGCTGATTTTCTAAGATAATATTTCTTTCTATTATATTGAGGATAATTTTTATTATACTGTGTTCGGTATTTTTTATGCCTTTTCTTTTTATAATTGTCTTTATCATAACTTTGTGTCGTGTAAACTACGCTTTTATAAAAGTTCATTTCATTTTCTTTTAACTATTTTTGTATTTGTATATGAGTACATTTTTCTTGTAGTATATCCATTATATGTTGTATTCTATGTCCTATGGACCACGTTAAATTAGGATTCTGCATTACTCCGTCTCTCTTATTCCATCTATCTTCTATTTCTCTTCCTAAGGCTCCTGGTAGTTTATTAAATAACTTTTTACCTAATTCTTGGTCAAATGCATTTCCACTAATAGTACAGTAGTAAAAATAATCGTTTAATTTTTTTTTAATATGAAACCAACTATTTATGCTTAGTTGTTCTAATTTTATTAGGGCATTTCTTTGTAGTACTAATAATCCACTATTTGGATCTTCCTCTGTAATCAAAGTATGTATTTTATTAGTAAAATTATATGGGTTTGCTCCTATGGATACTAGGTGTTGAAATTCCATTGGAAAATTTTCTTTATAAGCTTCCCATAAAGCTTTGGCTGATTCTCCTAAAAATGTTTCTAAATATTTATACATTGTTTCTGCGTCTATTTCATTATATGTTTTTATATAGTCTGCTCCTACTATTCCTTTCCAAAGATCTATCACTAAATTCCATCTTTGCGGGTCATGTGCTGCTATATTTAATATTTTACCTTTATTACCTCCTTCTTGAAGAATAATGGGTTCTTCTATAGGCATTCTCTTTCCTGATGGTTTGACATTGTCTAAAGGTTCTCCTGCTGTTCTAAAAACTCTTCTTCTAGGTACATTTCCTGTGCTAGTATCTATAGTATATTGTTCTCCTGTTGTTCTTTGAAATGGACTAGAGCTAGATGCACTAGATTCCATTAATTCTTTTTGACTTATTATAGAGTCTATTTCTAGTTCGTCATCACTATTTTGCATGTCTTCTAATATTTTATCAAAATCATCTGATTTTCTTTGGTTTATTTTTTTACTTATATGTTAAACAATCCTACTCAGTACTCCCTCACTCCTTGATTCTTCTTATCATGTAGGTGTATTTCTTATTTTCTGCCTATTCTCCCAATTTTTATAATTTTTATAATTTTCGTTTTTTTTTAATCTGTTTAGTTATGAATCTTTATTACACTGTTCATCTCTTTCTATATATATATATATATATAAAATACGATTAATATAACATTGTAATTTGTACTCCATATCTAAAAATTTATTATATTAATGTTTGCTACGAATACAAAATCAGCAAATTTATTAATATTTTTTAAAAAAGAAGACTTGTTTAAAAGGAAACTATTTTCGTCTCTTTGAGATAAAACAATAACAATATTTAAGCATCATTTGATATTTTAAATTTTAATTCGATTAATTTAAAGGTGTAAAATACTTATTATGTTTTATCAAATTTTGATTTGGATAATTCTAATTCAAATTATTAAATTAATTTTACATGTTTAAACGAAACAAAGTAGAAATTGATTTTTTATTTAAAAGAAGAAATACTATTTTTTAATTTTTGATAAATATTCCCGGTTTAACTCATTTTACTTGTCATGTTATCTTTTGCATGGTTTTTTAAGAAATCTTCGATTAGAATTATAATTTGACTGATTTACCTTATGCATTATTTGATCTCCTTTTGATATATTTTTTTACGATATTAATCTCTATTCACATTTATTAGAGTAAAAATAAAAATAAAAAATTAATTAAATTCTATCTTATTTTAAAATATAAATATTTTAAGTATATTTATTTATAGTAAACATAACAAATAAATGACATGGCGAAATAGCAAATACAACAGTTTAATAGCTAGATTAGATCTCAGGCTAATATAAAAAAAGAAAGAAAATTGTATGGTTTGACTACTTAACCTTTTGAAGAAAAGCAATTTCATTTTCTCCCACTAATGGATTGATACGAACGTGGCAATGAATCCATCATTATTGATTTAATGAGATACTTTGAAAATTACATGAATATTGTTTGTTTTTTTAATATGGGGTGCACTTTTTTTTTTACATTATTAATTTGCACTATATATATATATATTATACTCAAAACACGATTAATATAACATTGTAGTTTGTACTCCATATCTAAACATTTATTATATTAGTGTTTACTACAAATACAAAGTCTGCAGTTTTTTTTTACTTTATTTTTTTTAATATAGGGTTCACTTTTTTTTTTTAATATTGCTTGATTTTATTAATATGGGGTCCACTTTTTTTTATCCATGGAGATGGTGAGTTTCACTTTTTTTTTTAAAAAAAAAAATATTGCTTGATGTTGTTTAGTATGGGGTCCAACCTTTATGGGGTGTACTTTTTTTTTGACATTATTAGTTTGCACTTTTTTTAGGCATATAATATATATATACATATACGATGTTTAAAACACGATTAATATAATATTGTAATTTATGCTCCGTATCTAAAACTTTATTATATTAGTGTTTGCTACGAATATAAAGTCTGCACGTTTTTTTTTACATTGTTTGTTTTCTAATATGGGATTCACTTTGGTTTTTTTAGGGTTAGGATTAACAAAGACCAGCCCACATAGTTATATTGCTTGATTTTGTTAATATGGGGTCCACTTTTTTTCCCATGAGTTTGGAGATAGTGAGTTCCACTTTTTTTCTTCCTTTTTTTTTATTGCTCGGTGTTATTTAGTATGGGGCCTACCCTTTTTTTTTTCTTAAAGGGACAACGGACGACGATGTTTTATATAGTTTTTTTTTATATTGCTTGGTGTTGTTTAGTATGGAGCCCACCCTTTTGGACATTATTAGTTTGCATATTTTTATGATATATATATATTCAAAATATGATTAATATAACATTATAGTTTGTGCTTCGTATGTAAAACTTTATTATATTAGTGTTTGCTACGAATACAAAGTCTGCACTTTTTTTTTACATTATTTATTTTTTTAATATGGGATTCACTTTTTTTTTATATTGCTTGATTTTGTTAATATGGAGTCCACTTTTTTTCCCCGTGAGTTTGGAGATGGTGGATTTCACTTTTTTTACTTTTTTTTAATGTTCAAAACACGATTAATATAACATTGTAGTTTGTGCTCCGTATCTAAAACTTTATTATATTAGTGTTTGCTACGAATACAAAGTTAGCACGTTTTTTTTACATTGTTTGTTTTTTTAATATGGGATTCACTTTTTTATATTGGTTGATTTTGTTAATATGGGGTCCACTTTTTTCCCCGTGAGTTTGGAGATGGCGGGTCCCACTTTTTTTACCTTTTTAATGTTTAAAACACGATTAATATAACATTGTAGTTTTGTACTCCGTATCTAAAATTTTATTATATTAGTGTTTGCTATGAATACAAAGCTTACACCTTTTTTTTTTACATTGTTTGTTTTTTAATATGTGATTCAATTTTTTTTTTAATATTGCTTGATTTTGTTAATATGAGGTCCACTTTTTTTTCCCGTGATGGAGATGGTGGGTTCCACTTTTTTTACTTTTTTTTTTTAAATATTGGTTGGTTTGTATTTAATATGGAGATCACATTTTTTTTTAATATTGGTGGGTTTGTATTTAATATATAGGCTCACAATTATTTTTTTTAGCCCACAAACGGACGATGAAAAAGTGCCTCAAACCTACCTTTCTATATAGTAGGAAGTGCGAACTTCAAAGTAAAGAGTGTTTTTGGAAATCATAACGTAATTATTTGGTTTAATTATTACTGTAGTAATTTCATTACACAGACATAGATATTAAAGAAAATGATTGACAAAAATAACAAAATTTATTTCGATAAGAACTAAAATTCACGATCCTAAAAGATATGACACTTGAATCTAACTCAATAAATTCACAACCCTTTTGACATTAAGAAGTGTAAAGATATGATACTTTAATCTAACTCAACACAAAAGCTAGCTTGTGAGACGAGAATAGTCTAAGTTAATATAAGCAGACCATTAGTCCATTCCTCAACTAATGTAGAATTATAACCTACTCATGTTTTATTGTCCGTACCTCGGGGGTGGGGGGTGGGGGGTGGGGGGGGGGGGGTCAATGCAAGCAGCCTATCCGGACACATCGATGCCTGATTCCACAGCTCGGAACTCGTGATCTATAAACCATACAAAGACAACTTTACCCTTCCCTTAACAAAGCAGAAACTTTAAGAAAGATCTAGAACTTGGTAAAAGCTAGGAAATCTTGGTCATGTTCAATGAAGTCCATGTAATTTTCCTTGAGATCCATCTGCACAGCAATACTATTGCCACATTGTGTAGAATACAACCAAAACACTTGATGATGTCTTGACCCAAAATGCATTAAATTTGGATTTCCCCATCCAAAATCTGCTTCTTGCATATGAAAACTACACAAACTTGAGCATGTAAATTCCTCAATATCATCACTAGTTCCCCAATCTTGCCCTCCATAACTTTGGTTATATAAATTAGCCACCAGGTCAACTACTTCATCTGTTGAAGCTTCACCACAATAGTCAACAGTCTTTTGCACTGCATCTCTTATCAATATTATGAAATCTTTTAACTCCATATTAGTCCCTTTAGGTTCATATGCTATAGGAACTTCAATAATAAAATTCCCATAAGGATTAGTTGTTTCAGGATATTTAAGCTTACCTCGTAAATTCAGGGGAAATGACATTAATGAAGGCTTCACTTTCCCTGTTATTGCCTGTGAAGCGCGGAGTTGAGCCCTCCATAAAATCGCTGTGACCATCTCAACTCTTGAGGGCTTAAAGCATAAGGCTCCTGGATTGTGACAATTTGTTAATTTGTCTCTGAGTTTTGATAAAGAGACTTCATCCATAACAAAGTTTTTGGCCACAATCTTAGCGTCCGGACGTAGTCCAGGGAAAATAGCAGAAGCTTCAAACATCATGGATACATCTCTTGGTCCGAAAACATTAACCAAATCAAAGCTCATGAAATTAATCTTTTCAGTAGACATTCCCAATTTACACACTCTGGACCACTCGTAGATGAACGTAAAGCTCGCCCATCCGTCCATTGCAGGGTGCGCGGTGCTCATAGATAAAGCGATTCCTCCACATTGGAAAATCGCAATTTGCACAACCATAAGTGGTGTGGTGAACAAACTAGTCCCGTCCACATCTTTAATACCTTGTGGCCAAAAAGTCAAGGCGAGGTCAAAATTCGTGCTGGCCTCTTGGAGAAAATCGTCCATTAGGCAATTGACCTTGGCTTTTATTAATGTCACACCTTGGTCAAGGCAATCGATTGAACATTTATCTTGTGCAAATCTACCGGCAGCTGGATAAACATGAGTCAAAATCCTAGAAAGTGATTCTTCAAGTTGTTGTACCATAACATTAGTTGAGGTGGAAGAATTGATGGGGTGTGGATAAAAAAGAACAACAGGCATATGAGTTTTCTCAGCTATTTGGTCGAAAAAAGATAACTTATAATTTTGAAGGTGATTAGGAGTTGGTGAGGATGGTTTTATGAGCTTTTTGGACATGATTTCAACTTGAATTTGGTCACTAAAATTAACACAAAGGCTGCCCATTTTGGATGTGGAAAAAATATGGAACTAACTCAACTAAGGGAAAGAGAGAAAATTTTAGGGAAGTTGAAGACACACTTTGATATATCTAAGAAGCTCCATGTGCTTCCTATTTATAGCGGGAAAGGGCGAAAGACTGATTCTTGTAAATTCTTTGAGGTGAATATCAAGGAAATGATCTGATCGGGGCCACTTTATTTTTTAATATGAAATAAAAAAATAATCAGTCAGGAGATTTTGTGTTTGCTTATTTGTCAATCTCTACTTTATTTTCATGGTGCTTATGAATCGTAAGGTAAGCAGGGGCGGACCCACATGGTCTCAAGTGGATTCATATGAATTTACTTGTCAAAAAATTATAGTATATAATATATATATATATATATATATATATATATATATATATATATATATATATATATTCAGTTTTTGAAATAATAGACGTGTATATTTATTTTTTGACTCCACTTTAGTGCGATGGTTAGCCTGATGGCTAGTGGGTTCAAAAGTTTTTTTTTCTTTTAGTCATTTAAAATTAAAATTTCACCACACAAGTAATATTATAAGTATAACCTGTGATCACCATTGATCCCTTACTCCCTTTTCCATTTTTTTTTCAATTTCTAATATAATAAAACTTAAAATAACAAAAGCACCCAAATCCCAATCTAAAATAATATTAAAAAGTGAAATCCCCAATCCCAAACCCCTCGCTCGTCTCTCTCGAGTCTTAGCTGTAGCGAATTTCATCATCAAGTTTGACTCTTTCATCAACACAACACCAAACATCGATCAAGTTTGTCTCTTTGTCCTTTACTCTGTACTTTCAAATAAATAAAATTATTGTGCCTGTTTTTTATTTTTTCACTTGAGAGATACCCTACCACTTGAAATTGAAGAAAATTTCAATTGATTTTGGAATTTTAGATGCTGGATATAAGCATGTAATGGAAGGAATAGGTAGAATGAAAACAAAGTTTTCATAATAAAATAGTTCTCAAGCATGATGCCATTTTTTCTACCGTTACACTAAAACTCTATAATAGAATAGAAGAGTTAATGATCATGAATCTTTTTCCTATGTCTTTGCTTTTCCTTGTTGTCTCTCTATTCTGTTATATTGAACCCGTTGGTGAAAATTCTGAGTCGGCCACTGAAGATAAGGCCTGATTAAGATTTACAAGGTAAGTTCTAGTTTTCCTTACTTACACTTATTCTTTTTTGAGGTTCTTTTATATTAATAAAAAGCCGCTCAAGATAAATACCTGAATGATCCAATATTCGTTTAAAAGAATAATAATTAAAAAAATCTCTGATATAATCTTTCAGTTTATGTACTATTATTTAATTGATCATAGAATTTAAAAAAAAAAAGAGTTCTGAAACATGTGATCTAGATATGTTCTACAATAAATTTTAGACATTTGTAACAATAAATCATTTTGACAATAAAATATAAATTTTAAAATTAAATTATTTTAAATATCGAACAAATTAAAAAGAAAAATCTAACACACATACCGAAACAAAGAAAGTATTTATAAGGACCACAAAATGGAACGTACCCCAAAATATCCTAACCGCAAAAGCTAATGGCTCCAAAAATACCTACTGCAGCACGGAAATCACGTGCAATTCTTAAATTGGAATTAGTTATGCAGTTGATAAACAAATGGTTTCCACTAGCTTTACAAGTTTAAACTCACATTAATTAATTCTCTAAAGCCTGATGTAACTTTCAAAGTATGATGACTTTAACTCGTTGGCGAAAATTCCCTTCTGATTTGATTGTTGATTAAGTGCGTGTTTGCAAAGTCATCTTGTAATTAAATTAGGGTGCACGGAGATGTTCACTATTTCAAATCATTTTTTCAACTTCAAAAGAATTATACATCAATTAATATGGATATTATAATAAGATATATACGTTATTTGTTAATTCTTAAATAGCGTGCAAAGTCAAAAGTGAACAAATAAAAATTGACGGACGGAGTATATAATTTGACATGTTTATCTGATCAAGTAAATCATGTAATTAGTCGCAATTGAGGGGTACTAATTAAAAGGTTCAATTATCAAGGGAGAGATGAGAAATACTGGTAAAGTATATGGTGTAATTACATAGGGATAAGGCTGCGTACACTCACCTCTCCAAACTTTTGTAGTGGAATTTCACTAGATATGTTGTTGTTGTTGTTTACACGTTGTAATTACGAGGTTGCTTTTTTAATTTCTTTCCTTTTTTGTTTATCTTTAAATTTCTATTCTGTTAAATTTTCTTATTTTAATTTTTTTTTTTCATTTTTAATTTATTTTTATTACTTTTTATATTATGAGACAAATCTATAATTATTTAATACTATATTTTTGAAAGAAAAAAAATGTCGTGAATACCTATTGATAGATGAAATTTAGTAATATTTCTTATATATTTTGACACAAATATTTGTCAACTATTAACATTCAATTTTTGATAATTAATTTTAAATTTTAAATGATCTATCTTTGTAATTACACTTGTGCAACTAAATATTATGTTTATAATTAAATAATTCATCGTTATAATTTTGATATACCTTATTCACTAATCAAACGATCCCAAATTCTCTACCGTCAACCATAGCTTTTTTAACCACTAATAACCTCGTCATAATTATTATTGTAATCCCATCGATATAATTGTTGTTCACCAATCAAACCTTCCATAATTCTCTTTTCTTGTTCACCAACCAAATGTTCCGTAATTCTCTACAGTCAACCATAGTCTTCTTTTATCATTTGATTTATTTCAAGATTTCTTCATTTAAAACAAGAGAGAATTTTGTCAGGCTAGATATCCTTGACGGTTGTATAAAAAATAAATTGGCCATATTTTAATTTTTATATTAATAATTAATAAATTAATAATTTTTATAAAAGACAAACATAATATCATAAATCATACTATAATATAAGTGTTACGTAGTTAAACAGAAATATCTAAAAGTAAGAAGTTTGGTTGCACGCATTGATGTCAACTTTGACGAATAGAAATTTCACTTGCCCGATTTTATTGATTAGCCCGATTTTTGACGCATTGAGTTGCAAGCCAATATTAATTTTCTTCAATATCCTCGTTAATTCAACAAGAAAATATATTATATTATAAGAGTAAATATGTCATATTTTAATTTTTATATGAATAATTAGTAACTAAAATAAAGTAACGTAACATCACTATATCAGTATCATTCTATAACATAAGAGTTATGAAGTTAAACTTAAACAAAAATCTCTATAAGTAAGAAGGTTGGTTGCGCGCATAGATATCAAATGACCAATTAAACTTCAATTTGTCTATTTTTTTTCCCTTTTTTATGACAACAAACAACCTTACTCTATTAAGTAAAGTAATTTATATTGGGTTGCAAGCCAGTATTATTTTTCTTCCATTATTTTCTATTTTATTATTGTTTCCACGTGAATTATTGTATCTAATGGATGGATATACTCCGTATTCAGTTATTCACTCTGCACATGCACCATGTGTTTTCTTCCCTCAATTATTTAAACACCACCCCCCCCCCCCCCCATCCCCCCAACCCAAACAAAAAAGCAGAGTGGGGTAACAAAATTTGGTCCCCATAATACGAAAATTGGACATGCCTAATCCTTTACTATGTCACCTACACTAGTGATTATGTTATTCAATGTTTGAGAGGACTCCTCTCGATTACACAGTTGAGCTTTACAACAAGATATTTAGCTTAGTGAAGTCACATAAACATATATACAAAGATATTTTTAAATGTTAAAGGATACAACAAATTTAATAACAGATATATAGCATGTTCAAAGAACAATCCCAGTCGTAACATCTGTATTCTCTTGAATATCTCCTAATTATTCTCTATTGATTTTCCAATCTTTATCGTTGATTATACAATCTTCCTACTGTTAATATGATTCTCCATATTATTTTCTGTTACATAATCTGATTTCTAATTGTAGGAGTGGTATACACATTTATACTAGCTATTATACCATCAATATAACAAATATATATTTCGATACTACAAAATATATACAACTATACTGAAATAATCGACACAATATTCCAATATTATAAATGATTAAACATACAAAAAATTTAACATTGCAGAACTATGTAAAGTTCCCTAAAAAATACTATTCAAATATACCATATGTACTTGGGTTATGCATGAGTCAAAACCAACTCAACACTCAGGGTTAGCGCCAAGGCTATGGTGAAATTTCAGCTAAAATTATACTCATACTACGGGTTTAAGATATTGTTTACCCTAAAAAGAGAACAATTAAATTTGTTTAGTGGTTTAAAGAATATGTGATTTGATTTTGTTATAAGCAGTGAAAATAAGCTAATTAAAATGATAATAAATGAATTAATTGACTAAAAGAAATTAAACATAAAGCAATTGAGTCTGGGCTTGAATGATTCTGAAAGCAAATCCTTTGATAGGTTTGCACCGGTGGAACTGTAAAGCCCTCAAGCTTTCTAAGAACAAGTATACAAATCCGGAGCAAAAGAGCAATTTAAAAGAATAAATGTGACCAACAAAGCTTGTAAGAATAGTGTGCAATCCGTGTTATTCGATGATCCTTCTTTTGAGATATTAAGCTCCTTTATATTACAAATACATGGACCTTTTAATCAGTAATTAAATCCTAATATTGCATTTAATTCTAAATCATAACGTCTGCTTTGGATCCGGTCCGGTCTTGTAACGTTATTCTGCTATTAATTACCTGGTGTGGCTTTCTCTTGTAATTTGACTCTGGATACACACTACAAGAAAAAAGATATTTGGCAACAAAAAAATCCATATATTGATTATAGTTGCAAAAGATACTTTTAGCAACAAAAAACAAATATTTGTTGCTTAGACTTTTCCCAACGGCTGTTATTGTAATGACGTGCAATAACTTTTTTTTTTTTGGTCAAAAGTACTTTTTGCAATAATAATGAATATCATGGCAATAAAAAGTTCATTTGCCAACAATAAAACTAAGTTGTTATCAAATATTAAATTTTTTGTTGTCATTTCTATACTTTCTTGTAACGACAACCAGGGCTTCTTACTTGTATTAAATGTTGTAACTGTAAATGTTTCATCTTCCTCCGCCACGTGTCCCAATACTGTTTCGACACGTGTCAAGCTATATTTTGCCATGTATACAGATATAGCTTTCACATTGGAGCATTAAGGTCGGTGAGGATTCAAAGTGTCAACCCTCAACTTAGCTTTCATAATGGAGCATCAAGATTGGTGAGGATGTTAGGTGTGGAATTGGCCAAACAAGTCAATTCTTTTGTTCACATAGTCGTGATGTAAGCGCTTACCTCATGATAGTCGTGATGTAAGCGCTTACCTCATCATAGGAAATTCATTCCTATAAATAGGTAGCTTATGGTTCATTTGTAAACACACCAAATTGAAGAAGACAACACATCCCAAAGAGAGAAAAATCTAAGAGAAATACTCTTAGTGAAAGGCCTAAGTAAGAGAAGGTCTTTGAGAGAATTTTCTGTGGTAAAATTCTTGAGTGTAATTGGGATTGGGGTTGTGAGGTTGAGTGTTGTAAACACTTGTAATATTTCTTCTTTAATAAGATCTGCAGCAGCAACGTGGACGTAGCTCTCACATTGAGGGTGAACCACTATAAATCTGTGTGTGCTATTTATTCTTCGCTTACATCACGGCGTAAGTAGGTTCTGTCTAAGGAGGTTGGTATTTAAGTGGTCCAGCTGTGACCCTCCAATCTTTCCTGGGAACCTGCTTACAAAGGTCGGATTTGGGATTCAAATCCTAACAACTGGTATCAGAGCAACAGGTTGTGTTGTGATTTAGAAACGATGGGAGGCGAAGATGGTACGACGCACGGCATCGGTAAATTCGATGGTACAGACTTTGCGTTCTGGAGAATGCAAATTGAAAATTATTTATATGGCAGAAAGCTTCATGAACCTCTGAGTCCGAAACCAGAGGAGATGAAACAAGCAGATTGGAATCTCCTCGACAGACAAGTTCTGGGAGTCATTCGGCTGACGCTGTCGAAGAACGTTGCTCACAACGTGGCAAAGAAGAAGACCACCGCAGATATGATGAAGGTATTGTCTGACATGTATGAGAAACCTTCGGCAAATATTAAGGTATTTCTCATGAAGAAACTATTTCATCTAAAGATGATGGAAAATGCTCATGTTGCTGCACACGTAAATGAATTCAATACCATTGTAAATCAATTGTCATCGATAAAAATTGATTTCGATGATGAAGTGCAAGCTCTAATTTTGTTGGCATCCCTACCAAATAGCTGGGAGCCAATGAGAGCAGCGGTTAGTAATTCTGTCGGTAGTGATAAACTAAAGTTCAACGATGTTAGGGATCGTATCCTTGCTGAGGAGGTGCGCAGGACAGATTCTGGAGAGGCATCGACGAGTTCTGCTTTTAATGTTGAAAACAGAAGCAGAAATTTTGACAGAAACTACAACCGAAATAGGGGCAGATCGAAGTCAAGAAATGGCAGGGGTCAATCCAGACTAGGACGAACATTTGAGTGTTGGAACTGTGGAAAACCAGGTCACTTCAAGAAAAACTGCAGGGCGCCAAAGAAGGAGGACAACAAGGGGGCTGGAATCAACGCTGCTACGGAAGACATTGGCGATGCGTTGTTGCTATCGGTTGACAGCCCGATAGACTCTTGGGTGCTTGACTCAGGAGCGTCCTTTCATACCACCCCACATCATGATATAATGACAAACTACGTGGCTGGGAATCTCGGCAAAGTTTATTTAGCCGATGGAGAGCCGCTAGACGTTGTTGGCATGGGAGACATTAATTTGAAGATGTAAAATAGATCCTCGTGGAAGATTACAAAAGTTAGACATGTTCCAAAGCTGATGCGAAACCTAATTTCAGTAGGTCAGCTTGATGATGAGGGATATGATCTCAACTTTGGTAATGGGTCTTGGAAGGTGGCGAAAGGTGCTATGGTAGTTGGCCGAGGAAAAAAGATTGGCACTCTCTACACGACGGATAGCTGTCGTGATATTGTTGCTGTGGTTGACAACACAAAGAAGACAGATTTGTGGCATTGTCGGCTTGGGCATATCAGCCAGAAGGGGATGAAGCTGTTGGTGACAAATGGCTTAATTCCGGAGCTGAAGACGGTGGACCTTCATACGTGTGAGAGCTGCATTCTCGGAAAACAAAAGCGAGTAAGCTTCTCAAGTGCAGGCAGAGAGTTGAAGGTCGAAAAGCTGGAATTGGTGCACACAGACGTGTGGGGACCTACCACTGTACCCTCCCTTGGAGGATCACACTACTACGTGACCTTCATTGATGATTCAACCAGGAAGGTATGGGTTTATTTTATGAAAAATAAATCCGATATGTTTAGTGTATTCAAAAGATGGAAAGCCATGGTCGAGAATGAAACAAACCTCAAGTTGAAGTGTTTGAGGTCCGACAACGGCGGAGAATACACTGATGGTGATTTCAAACGGTACTGTGCCGATAATGGGATCAAGATGATGAAGACTATTCCTGGAACGCCGCAACAGAATGGAGTAGCCGAAAGAATGAACCGAACGTTGAACGAGTGTGCTCGGAGTATGAGAATACACTCTGGACTGCCCAAGACATTCTGGGCAGATGCAGTCAATACCGCGGCCTTCTTAATTAACCGAGGACCGTCAGTTCCCTTGGATTTCAGAATTCCAGAAGAAGTCTGGAGTGACAAGAAGGTAAATCTTTCATTTCTGAAAGTGTTCGGTTGCTTATCATATGTTCATAATGATGATACGGCTATAAGCAAGCTTGATCCAAAATCAAAGAAGTGTTACTTTATTGGCTATGGTGACACCGAGCTTGGGTACCGATTTTGGGATGAACAAAATCGGAAGATCATCCGAAGCAGGAATGTTATCTTTAACGAAGAGGTACTGTACAAAGACAAGCTGCAAAAGAATTCAGAATGTCAGGACAAGGAATCGGAAATAGTCGATTTGAAGGACTTTCCGGCACCTGAGCCGCAGCCAGGTACAACCGAGGTAGGGGAACAAACAATCCGAGAAGGTGCTGATGAAAGTGCTGATTCTGAAACAAATAAACAGACAACAATCACAGAGCTGCGTAGATCATCCAGGATCAGGAAGCCGCTTCACAGGTACTCTCCATCCCTCAACTACATTCTACTCACTGATAGAGGGGAGCCGGAATGTTATGAAGAAGCAATGCAAGTCGATGAATCGACTAAGTGGGAGCTGGCAATGAAGGATGAAATGGATTCACTATCGGCAAATCATACATGGGAATTATCCGAGTTGCCAAAGGATAAAAAGGCATTGCAAAACAAATGGGTTTATCGGATAAAGGAAGAACCCAATGGAAGCAAGCATTATAAAGCAAGGCTGATTGCAAAGGGATTTCAACAGAAAGAAGGCATTGACTATACGGAGATCTTCTCTCCCGTAGTCAAGATGGTGACTATCAGAACTGTTCTTGGGCTGATAGCAAAGGAAAATCTACATCTGCAACAGATGGACGTGAAAACTGCATTTCTTCACGGTGATCTAGACGAGGAAATATACATGCGACAGCCGGAGGGATTCAAAATCAAAGGAAAGGAGAATCTGGTGTGCAAACTTCAAAAGAGTCTGTACGGACTAAAACAGGCTCCAAGACAGTGGTATTTAAAGTTTGACAGCTTTATGAAGAAAGCTGATTTTTCAAGGTGCGAGGCAGATCACTGCTGTTACTTCAAAAAATTTGAAGACTCGTATATGATACTGCTACTCTATGTCGACGACATGCTAATCGTAGGAGCAAACCTACAGGAGATTGATCGGTTGAAAAAAGGGTTATCGGAAGAGTTTGCAATGAAGGATTTGGGAGCTGCAACGCAAATCCTTGGGATGAGAATCGACCGAAGCAAGGAGGGAATCAAACTCTCACAAGAAGAATATGTGAGGAAAGTTATCAAAAGGTTTAACATGCATGATGCCAAGCCAGTCAGCACTCCCTTGGCTGGACACTTTCGGTTGTCAAAGGATCAGTCGCCGACAACCGAGGATGAGAAGAAGCAGATGGACAAGATAGCTTATGCATCTGCAATCGGTAGTCTTATGTATGCAATGATATGTACAAGGCCAGACATTGCACATGCAGTGGGAGTTGTCAGCCGATTTATGAGCAATCCGGGAAAGCAACACTGGGAGGCTGTGAAGTGGATATTCAGATATCTGAAAGGCAGCTCGAGTTCAGCTCTGTATTTCCAAAAATCAAAAACAGGATTGCAAGGGTATGTTGATGCTGACAACGGTGGTGATGTTGATAGCAGAAAGAGCACATCCGGGTATGTTTACACCTTCGGAGGTACTGCAATCTCTTGGGTTTCCAAGTTGCAAAAGATAGTAGCTCTCTCTAGTTGTGAGGCTGAGTACGTTGCTGTGACGGAGGCCACAAAGGAAATGATGTGGCTACAATCTTTTCTGCGGGAATTGGATCAGGACCACGAGGGAAGTGTGCTATATTGTGATAGCCAAAGCGCCATTCATTTGGCAAAGAACCCGGTTTACCATGCTCAAACGAAGCACATACAACTCCGGTACCATTTCATTAGATCAGCTTTGGAAGATGGAGCGCTAGTGCTTGAGAAGATCGCAGGGAGTCAGAATCCAGCAGACATGCTGACAAAGGCAGTGACGATAGAAAAACTGAAGCTATGCTCAACTTCAGTTGGCCTGCACGAAGTATGAAAGTAGGAAAGAGCTGCTGCATCGATCAAAGTGTGAAGACAAATTAAAATTAGTCTTCAAGTGGGAGATTTGTTAGGTGTGGAATTGGCCAAACAAGTCAATTCTTTTGTTCACACAGTCGTGATGTAAGCGCTTACCTCATGATAGTCGTGATGTAAGCGCTTACCTCATCATAGGAAATTCATTCCTATAAATAGGTAGCTTATGGTTCATTTGTAAACACACCAAATTGAAGAAGACAACACATCCCAAAGAGAGAAAAATCTAAGAGAAATACTCTTAGTGAAAGGCCTAAGTAAGAGAAGGTCTTTGAGAGAATTTTCTGTGGTAAAATTCTTGAGTGTAATTGGGATTGGGGTTGTGAGGTTGAGTGTTGTAAACACTTGTAATATTTCTTATTTAATAAGATCTGCAGCAGCAACGTGGACGTAGCTCTCACATTGAGGGTGAACCACTATAAATCTATGTGTGCTATTTATTCTTCGCTTACATCACGGCGTAAGTAGGTTCTGTCTAAGGAGGTTGGTATTTAAGTGGTCCAGCTGTGACCCTCCAATCTTTCCTGGGAACCTGCTTACAAAGGTCGGATTTGGGATTCAAATCCTAACAGAGGATTCATATTGTCAAGTCTCAACTTATGAATCTTAGACCCAAGTCAATGAAGGAGAAAAAATTGTATATTTTGGTGACTCCAGAACTATTAGAATTTTGAAAACTGCAGTTTACTGTAATTATTAAGTTGTATAAATACTACAGAGATAACTATATTACAGATAGAAATAGAAATTAAAGAAAATGATTGACGAAAATAACAAAATTTGTTATACTAAGAACTAGTAAAATTCTCGTTATCCTGCATTAAGAAAAAATTTAAAACTCGGCAAAAGCAAGAAAATTTTGGTGACGTTCAATAAAGTGCATGTAAGTTTCTTCGAGATGTATCCGCACAACAATACTATTACCACATTGTGTAGAATACAACCAAAACATTTGATTATGTCTTGATCCAAAATGCATTTTAGAGGGGATTCCATTTTTTCCGCTGAAAACACGCGAAGCACAAGAAAACTCTGGAACCTATTTTCGGCGCAATGCACTCCATCATAATTTGTTTATTTATAAGATAATGATCAGAAACACACTTTAACTATTGCTCATTTGCGTGTTTCACACCCTAAGTATATGTAAGTTGTTCCACTTTCCTACCTTAACCATCACTATCTATGTATTAAAATTCACCTAGCTAAGTACATGGTGACAGTCGAGGTAGAAAAAGGAAACAATTCATAGTTGCTTAGGTGTGTTTTACTTCCTCTGTTCTAGTTTATGTGATACTTTTCGCTTTATAAGATTCAAACTGCATGAAGTTTGAAGACATTTTAAGATGTATTTTTTTAGCGAATTGATATGAGAAAAGTTGTAGCTTATAATATTCTTCATGTAGTTTTCAAATATATAAAATTTAATCTTAAGATATTGAGTTAATCTAATCCAATTTAAGAAAATTTAGTCAAAATTGACTCTCGCAAAGTGAAAAGTGTCACATTAATTGGGACGGAGGGAGTAACACATAGATGATGATAATTCACGTAAAAGTTGAGAACAACTAAAAATTGAGGTATGAAACTTACAAAAAAGTAATAGTTTCTATGTATTTTTGACCATTAGCTTTTACTTTATTCACTCATTCCTCGTTATATGTGATTTGCACTATACTTTTGCCTTTCTCAAAATTCTATGGGTGAATAACGGTCGGTTCGGCTTGTACAAAACACAGTGTAGGAAGGAAAGAAGAAGTTATGCTTTGATATATATTTCGTGTGTATACAATTCATGCACGAGCCTGTTTATATAGGTTGAGTTACAGATGATGATCAACTATAGTAGTTGAGTTCTACACAAGTCTAACTACATGGATTTGAGTCATAGACATATACTAGGAATTCAGCATACAACCGATATACAGCGAGATATACAACAATATACTGTTCTAGTATACTTCAATATGCAGTCCTAAGTCTAATGATATGCATGTATCGACTAGAGCTTATCTCTTAGTAGCCAAAACTTCCCCTCAAGCTAGGGGGAGGTGTACTATCCATTCCTAGCTTGCTTCTAAAACCTGCAAACTGTTGTTTTGTAAGAGCCTTCATATGAATATCAGCCAATTGATCTTATGATCTCACAAAGTGAGTTATAAGCTGTCCTCTAGCCACTTTTTCTCTAACAAAATGATAGTCCATCTCCACATGTTTTGTTTTAGCATGCAGGACTGGATTTACAGTAATGTAAAGAGCACTGATATTGTCACAAAACAATATTGGTGTTGTTGACAATGTGACCCTAATATCCCTAAGAATATATGTCATCCATTTGAGCTCAGCTGTAGCTGAAGCTAGTGCCCTGTACTCAGCTTCAGCACTTGATCTTGCCACAGTATTCTGCTTCTTGGATGCCCATGAAATGCAATTATCTCCTAGATAGACAGTTTAACCTCTTGTTGACCTTTTTGTTATGGTGCATCCTCCCCAATCAGCATCAGAAAAGCCATAGAGTCTTAGAGGTGACTTTGCAATCATCCTAAGCCCAATCTAAACTATTCCTTTTACATATCTGAGAATTCTTTTAACAACATGAAGGTGCTCACTATTTAGAGCTTGTATGAACTGACTTGCTATGTTCACTGCATGAGCTATGTCTGTCCTTGTCAATGTGAGATACTGAAGACTTCCTATAATACTTTTACATATTGAAGCATTAGCAGGACTCCCTTGAGCTTCATGCAAACCATGCTTCTGTGCAAGTGGTGTATTAACAGCCCTGGCCATGATCATATTAGTTTTTCTGACCAGTTTTGTGGCATACTTACTCTGATTAAGATGAATCCCTCCATTGAAGCAAGTAACTTTAACTCCAAGGAAGAAATGCAATGGAATAAGGTCTTTCATGGCAAATTCCTTCCCAAGTGTTGTGATTATTTCCTAAATATGTGCAAGAGAACTTCTTGTAACCACTATATCATCAACATACAATAGAAGTAGAACAGTACCTTTATTTTAATAAAGCACAAATAGAGATGACTCTGCTCTACTGCATCAAAATCCAAGGGGAAGCAAACAAAGAGTGAATCTGTCAAACCAGGCTCTAGGTGCCTGTTTAAGACCATATAATACTTTCTTCAGAGAACACACGTGATTTGGATATCTAGGATCAACGAAGCCTGCTGGTTGTTCCATGAACACTTCCTTTTGCAGATGTCTATGCAGAAATGCATTTTTGACATCAAATTGTCTAAAGGACTATTATAGAGTAACTGCTACTGATAGCACTACTCTTATAGTAGTAGCTTTAACAACAAGGCTAAAGGTTTCTTCAAAATCAATGCCTTCAAGCTGAGAACCGCCTTTAGCAACCAACCTTGCTTTATGCCTATTTATAGAACCATCTAACTTTTGTTTAGTTTTGAACTCCCACTTTGATCCAAGAACATTCATTTCTACCGTTCTAGGCACCAATATCCATGGCTGATTCTTAGGCAATGCATCAAGCTCTTCCTTCATAGTTGTATACTAGTGTAGTGTCTTGAGTGCTTGACTTACAATTTTTGGTTCTGTACTGCTACTCCATTTCCTGCTATCAAGGCTGTATGAGTGACTTGCACTTTGTTTGCTTTCATCCTTGTCATCATGTGATGTCCTCCTGCAGTGTTAGAAGATTGTGCTTCTTCTATGATCTCAGGTGCACTGTGGGATGATGCAGGGAGCCGATTAATCTGAGTATTGAACCATTTTGACAGATCCACTTCCAATTGTATCCCTTGTGGATTAGTCACAGTAACTTTTCCTGCTTGCTCTACATTTGTTGTACCTTGACTGTCATGACCCAACCGGAGGGCCACGACGGGCACCCAGTGTTAACCCACATGGACACCTCTTATCAGACTTTAACATTTATATCTAGGTAAGCCACATAGAAAAATCATAATTTCCATCCATTATTCATACTAATTCCATTGGGCAATAATACATATATATCATCATCAATAACAATGCCCATATAGATGTACATAAGCCGACGAGGCTAATAAAATGATATACACAAGACTAACCGACAAGGACAAATACATCTACCTATATACACATGTCTATGAGCCTCTAAGGAGAGTATGTCATATCATATAGGCGGGACAAGACCCAACTATACCCATAAATATGTACACAAAAGAATAAATACCAAAAGTTGTAGCTCCAAATGAAATGGAGCTCCGCTATGTAGTCCTTGAGTAGTAAAGCTATGGATCAAGCCTGTCTCCCGGCCACTTGCGGGCATGACGCAACATCCACAAACAAAAGGACGTCAGTACGAAGAATATACTGAGTATGTAAAACATGATCAACATCATTATGAAAGCATAATAAACAACATAAGAAATATCATAGAATGGGAGATAGTAGTACTATAGTCATAAACACTTACTTGCTTTTCATAAAGACTTTTCATTTCTAATGCGTGATTGTGTACATATATCTGTATCCGTATCCGTATTCATATCCGTACTGATTTACATTTCGTATCCATTTTCGTATTCATAGCATATTCGTATTTATACTCATATATATATCGTATACATATCCATATCATATACATAGTATACCCGACCATGAAGGTTCAGTGTTTCGCATATCCAGCCATGACAAGGCTCGGTGAGTAAGCTATATATATCTTCTACTCGGCTATATAAGCTAGGGGTTTCATAATAGTCATACATAGACACATATACATAAAAGCTATATATATCTTCTACTCGGCCATATAAGCTCGGGGTTTCATAATAGTCATGCATAGACACATATACATAAAAGCTCATAAGCATCTTTAGCATCATTACTATCGTCGTTCATTACATCTATCCTTAGAGGATTACTCATCATATAAGGAATTTAGTACAATCGTAACATATCGTGAATCATGAGCTTAGTAGCTTTTGAAGATAGCATCATGTGGAAGACATTATAGGCTTATAGAAGATTAGATATTTTGCCAAGGAACCATGCCTTATAAAAAAAAGGGTTAGCCTTACATACCTTTCCGTTCAACTATTCTATCACTTGCACGTTCTCTTTCAATGCTTACTGTAACAGCCCGTATCTTGGAACTAAGTTTAGACTCATACCATTAGAGTTTTAGTTGAAAAACTGAAGGTTTGAATGCTTTGCGAAAATGGTTGATAGGCTTAACTCGGGCAGCCATAAATCTTTGATTAGTTGGGAATTTAGGAAGTACCCTTGATGAAAGTTGTAGTATGTAGAAATACCATTCTAATGATATAAGAACCAATCCAATCAGAGATCGGAGCAAGGAGATATGATCATCTCAATATGGCTAATAGTAAGGCACTTAAAATTCTATATAATCGGCTGAATTTTCGATACGTCTGTCTTCCAGTCAAATTTCGTGAAAATCCGTTGGGAATTTGAGAAAAATTAAAACATGAAAGCTGTAGACCTTTGAAATATCTTTCCTACGGTATATTGAGGAGCCCAAACAGAGCTGTTTACAAGAAGTTATGGCCATTTTACTGAACACTGTACAGAACCGACATACGTCATTTCTTCAGGAGCGTGAGGACCCGTGAAATGGCCTCGCACTGTGGGCCAGTCACATAAAAATACCCTCTCTGAATATTGACCTGCAGAGGGGTCGTGCGCTGCATGTGCGGCACGAGCCCATCACATTACAGGTCCAGTTTCGGGTCAAAATTTGGGTTTACACGTTTTAAGTTATATTTAAGATTTGGGGTTTATTTCATCAACACCTCATTCACTAAAAATCACCTTAAATTCATAGAGAACAAGTCCCAAACCTCAAGAAACCTCCAGGGTAAGTTTTGCCATGATTCTGTAACACCCCATAAACTTGAATTAGGTGTGAATTTGTAAAAATGTAGTGTTATGAGGATATTTTATGTATATGAATCCATTCTTGATGAATTCGGGTGGAATATGGTCGCTTTGAAGTCAAACCAACTAGTGAAGTTCTTAAGGCCCCTTAAATTCGCCTAAGTTTTGGTAGGTCTGTTTTCTGGGCGATTTTCAGGAACATGTGTTGCGAATTTGGAAAAACTTCCTTGATGAAAGTTGTATATCTTTGAAATAGATTTCCAACAGTAGGTATCCCAGCCCAAGCAAAGTTGTGTACAAAGAGTTATGCCCGTTTTATTAAAGCCTGTCTTCACTGGAAATTTGATGAATTCGACGAAGCAGATCGACGCTCCGTCGTTCTGATCGATCCTCCGTCCTTTGCACCGTCGATTGTGAGGAAAAGAAATATTGCTCACTGGAAATTTGATCAATTCGACGGATCAGATCAATGCTCCATCGTTCTGATCGACGCTCCGTCTTTTGAACCGTCCTTTGTGCCTGTTGGGCTAAAAATTCATAAGTTGCAAAATTTTAGTTTTTCTTCCATTCTTTTCACTCTCAAAAACCCTAAGGACGAAAATATCTCTATAGGGCTCCAAACTATGGTAAGAACATCTTGATTACTGATTATCAATCCTAACAATAAACCCATGATTCTTAACATGATTCTTGAGACCAAAATCTAGGATTGCAACATAATTCTTTCCATAGGGATTCAAGCTAGGGTTTGGGTGTTCTTAATTAGAAAAGTGAATTGTTAAACCTTGTTTAACAAATTAAGGTATGTCTCTCTTTTAAAAACTTATTTTTATTGAAAATCACTTTTTGAAACTATTGTTGGAAGTATAAATTTTATTCAAGATTCTTTAATGAATGAAAGGAAAAGCAATCTTTTTATGTTTCTTTAACTCTAATTCATGTCTAAATGGTGGTTAATGTGTGCGTGGGGACAAACCCACATTAAACCTAGATTGTAACAAACCCTATATAGGTATAAGATATTATGAATGTTTTCCTCTATGAGAGATGCTAAAAAATGTTGGTTAAGAGTTGGTGATGACATTCTTCTTGATGAATTGAGACATGGAAATCTTTTGTAAAGGAGTTATACGTTTTCAAAACATTGACTGGAATGAATTAATCTTTCGATATGGCATAATGAACTTTAATTTTATTGATGGTGTGACTACTTTGAGGTAAATTGTGAATCGGCTTCTATGCCATGGACCTTGTTGTTGTGTTTGCCTTGCTATTCGGGAGGAAGAGTAGCCACTATGGATCCTAGTGTATTAATTGCCTTGCCATTCAGGAGGAAGAATGGCCACTTCCGGGTTCGCTGCCTGGGGTGTATTAATGGCCTTGCTATTTCGGAGGAAGACTAGCCACCATGAATTCATATTTCGGTGTATTGCGCAGTGTTTAGGGAACCTCTACGGTCATTCCTTCGATGTGATTGATTCTTGGGCTTGTATTGGCATGTGTGATATTCTTATTCTCTCATGAGTCTGTTGTTGACAATCATGATCAATTTGGAAAGAATAATTGAAAGGAATTGGGATTTTAAAATGTCTTATAAACTGTTTAGCAAATGATATTAAGAATCACAAAGTGGAATAATTATTTTTATACTATCTTTTCTGGACTGATTTCTTTATATATTATTATAATTTATGTTCATATTACTTATTGTCCCCGAGACACTCACTGAGTACGAAGTACTCAGGCATACCATTATTGTTTTTGATGGTATGTTAGGTAATGGAGAAAAGCAGGTTCTTGATATTTCAAGCGCTTAGGAAGGACTTGTTGTTGTTGCTGATTTGGTGAGCCTACACGTTCATTCGTGGGACACCCTATTATTGTGTTCATTTATTATTAGTTTTTGGGTTGCGTCCCGATGAGCCAAACTATTACCTCCTTATCCTAAAAGCTCCATAGTATACATTCTTGTGGGTAGTTGTTGAGTTTTGTTTAACTCTTGGGCGTTTGTCACTTTTTGATTAACTTTTATGATATGAAAGACTTCCACTGGTTTAGTTCATATATGCATGATTTGTTTATTTTATAAACTGTTGGAAGCAAATGTTAAACCTGACGGGTTCAGGCATTATTATTGTATCGTTTAGGTTCTTCCGATGTTGTTCATGACTTCGGATGCCGGTCACGTCTAGGGTGGTTTTGGGGCGTGACAGATTCTAGGTTGAATTCAAGTTCCTAATCCCTTTTTAACTTGAGTAAACCCTTCCAACTCTATTCTAATGTATACTCTAATAATCTAAGCAAGAAATCTTTGTTCCTAAACTAGGGTTTTCAAGAAAACCCATCCCAAGGTTAAAAAATTAAAGACTTTGGAATTCTTCTTCAAAGATTCAGACTTTTCTTCAAGTTTTGGAGCGATTAATGTATGTAGAGTTACTATCTAGGCCTTTTAATTGTAGGTGACAAATGGGTTTTAAAATTGAGTTGGAGTAACACTAGTTTTTTTAATTGAGTAAAGGTGATAAACTTTGGATTAGTGATTAGAGAGTTTTGACTCACCCCAAAGTTATATTTTTAACACTTTGACCCCAAGCTTTATTTTTTACACTTTTCCCCCAAGTTTTATTTTTAACACTTTTACCAAACCCATATAAACCCTACAGAGCCAAAAAAAACGCGCCAAATTTTCTGTTTCTCTGCGCCATTTCCACCATTTTTGGCTCTTCTTTTTTGCTTCGTTTCTTCTTCTTGCTTCTTCTTCTTATTCTGCTGCTCGTTTATTCTTCTTCTTCTTCTTCTTCTTCTCCTTCTTCTTCTCCTTCTTCTTCTCCTTCTTCTTCTCCTTCTTCTTCTCCTTCTTCTTCTTCTTCTTCTTCTCCTTCTTCTTCTTCTTCTTCTTCTTCTTCTTCTTCTTCTTCTTCTTCTTCTTCTTCTTCTACTGCTCATTTCTTCTTCTTCTTCTTCTTCTTCTTGACTGGATTTTGCTCAATAAAGAAAAAAACAAGACCACCTGATTTTGCAATTTTTTGACTGGATTTCATTCGTGTAGCACTGAGAATTACTTCATAACTCATTCCATTGTTCTGTTTTCTTCTTCTTCTTCTTCTTCTTCTTCTTCTTCTTCTTCTTCTTCTTCTTCTTCTTCTTCTTCTTCTTCTTCTTCTTCTTCTTCTTCTTCTTCTTCTTCGTCCTCCATTGTTGCTCAAGAAAGAAAAAACTGTGACCACCCGATTTTGCAATTTTTTTATTGGATTTTGTTGGTATAGCACTGGCAATTACTTCATAAGTGTTTTCCGCTCATTTGGTAAGTACAACAATGCTGTTTTATTTCAATTTTTCACATGGGTATAAATCTACTGAATTTTTAACAACTTACAGTAGCTGTTGTAGTTATTGCAACATATAATGTGGTTATTGAAGCTTCTACAACAGATTATGAAGTTGTTATAATTGTTAAATAAATAACCTGCAATAACTAAGTGAGTTGTTGCAACAACTCAACGATCTGTTAGAGATAGCTTCAGTTTTTATCTGAAACAGAACCTAAAAAACTGAAGCCGCTTTCAACAGATTATTGACTTGCTACAACAAGTTGTATAGTTGTTGTAATATGTATTACACTTGTTGCAACAACTCAACTATCTGTTGGAGTCAGTTTCAGTTTTTGTCTGAAACAGAACCCAAAAAACTGAAGCCGCTTCCAACAGATTATTGACTTGCTGCAGCAAGTTGTATAGTTATTGCAACAGGTGTTCCACTTGTTGCAACAACTCAACTATCTGTTGGAGTCAACTTTAGTTTTTGTCTGAAACAGAACCCAAAAAACTAAAGCTGCTTCCAACAGATTATTGACTTGCTGCAACAACTTGTATAGTTATAGCAATAGGTGTTCCACTTATTGCAACAACTCAACTATCTGTTGGAGTCAATTTCAGTTTTTGTCTGAAATAGAACCCAAAAAACTGAAGCTGCTTCCAACATATTATTGAATTGCTACAACAAGTTGTATAGTTGTTGCAGCAGGTGTTCCACTTGTTGCAACAACTCAACTATCTGTTCGAGTCAGCTTCAGTTTTTGTCTGAAACAGAACCCAAAAAACTAAAGCCGACTCCAACAGATTAGTGACTTGTTGCAACAATTTTATTACTTATTGCAACAAGTAGTCCACTTGTTCCAACAAGTCAATAATCTGTTGGAACAACTGCTGCAACTGTTTCATTTTGTTATAGATTGGTATGTACTCTCATGACCAATTTTTTGTTAAACAAAATATCTTCAGGCACCTCGAACACCACTAATGGGGGAGTCAATAACAATAGGGGTTGATTGCCATGGTGAATGGATCGAGAAGAACAATCGATATATTTGGCAATGGAAGGGTAGTGGCACATTAGAGACGATAGCGATGACTGTCTAAAAAGATGTTATGTTCGATGATTTTGTGAACCTAATCATCACCTATTGCGAATTAACTTGTGAACCAAAAGATCTTACTATCACTTATATGCACAGCTTTTTTGAAAATCAGAGGGTCTTGCCATTTAAGATAATTGATCAGGTTTATTTGCGTGCTTATTTGAATGATGTAGCTAGGCCTATTTTAAGGGTATACATTGTTGGAAGCCCGGTATAGAACCACAATTTATCTCAAGACCAACAAGATGTGTTAAATGATGAATTAGATAGGGTGGATAAGGATATCCCAGATAATGAAAGTGGGGCTGACGCGATTCCTATACCCGAAGTTGCGAGCAATACATTGGGTACTACACAATCAATACAATCTAGCCATGTTCAAGATGATGAAACATGTTTTTATAAAGGAATGTCATTCAAGAACAATGAAGAACTAGCCACTTGGTTGAAACTTGCTTGCTTGAAGAAATATTTTAGAATTAACAAGGTGATTAATTCACGTACTGTGTATTTCTTCAAATGTGTACATTTGGAGTGCAAGTGGGGGCTTAGAGCTGTGAGGCTTTTAAGTTCTGACAAATTTTGTATCAGAACTTACATAAAGCATCACAAATGTAGTTCTGAGCACATTACGAGCCATAATCCACATACTACTGCGAAAGTCATTGGTAAATACTTCAAAGATAAGTTTCCTTACGGTAAAGGCCCATCTACAAAAGATATGAGTCAATCAATCCATACAGATTTGGGTTGTAAGGTAAGTTATTGGAAGGTTTGGAAGGGTATGGAGATTGCAAAGGCTTTGATAAAGGGGACACATGAGCACGGGTATGCGGTGCTTGATGCGTATCATTATATGCTTCGTTTTGCAAATCCAGGAAGTAAGACCGCATTGAATGTTTATGAAAATGGGAAGTTCAAGTACTTTTTTGTAGCCTATAAGGCTTGGATGCTTGGTTTTGCGCAAATGAAAAAAGTCATAGCTGTCGATGGGACATTCTTGAGGAGAAAATACGAAGGAGTGTTGTTGTCAGCAGTTGCACAAGATGCGGAGAATCATATTTTTCCAGTGGCATTTTGTATGGTGGATAAGTAGCGTGATGCTTTGTACAAATATTTCTTTGAACAAACGAGAAGCTATATAGAGGATACCCCTGAGTTGTGCATAATTTCTGATAGACATCCAAGTATCAAAAAGGCGGTTTCAATTGTCTTCCCTACATGTCATTATGGTTTTCGCATGAGGCACCTACGGGAAAATCTGAGAACCACCTTTCACAATGGGGCGGTCGTATCTCAATTTTATAAGCAGCAAAAGCGTACAATATTGATGCCTTCAATGACCATTTCAATCAAATCAGAGATTTGGTTCCTGGGGCTGCCGAACATCTTGAACGTGCTGGATTCCACAGATGGAGCAGGGCATTCTGCCCTGGAAATAGGTATTTTCACATTTTTGTTTCCAACAAGTAACGTATCTGCTGCAACTAATAGGTAACTTGTTACGGCGGATATTTTACTTGTTGTGATTTTTGACACAGCTGAGCCTCAACCACATGTTCCAACACTAATATGTTTGTTTTGTCAGGTACGATTTTATGACAACAAACGCTGCTGAGTCGGTGAACCCAATGTTCAATGTTGAAAGAGAATTTCCCATTACTGCTCTATTTGATTCCATAAACAGGAGGTTTACTGAGAAATTTAATGAGAGGCGTATGGAGTTTATCGACTCACCAACCATCTTTGTTCCCTTAATGAAAAAAAAAATATCAAAATTCGTCAACTTGGGTAATAAGTTATTAGCCCATCAAACTGCCAACTACAAGTTCTGCATCATCGGCCACGGTTCGGTTGCAATAGTCGATCTGCAAAGAAGATCTTGTATTTATAGAGTTTTTGACCTGGACAAAATACCTTGCCCACATGTTATGGCAGCGCTTCGAGTCCAATATGGTGAAGACTTAGGAAGGCGGATATATGACTGGTCATCTCCATATTACAGGGTGGAGAATTACATAATTGCATACTGTGAGGAAATGAATCCTGTGCCTTCTGAATATTCCTGGGAAGTTTCTATGGAGATTTTAGAGAGAGAAATACCTCCTCCACATATCGATCCGAGCAAACTAGGAAGAAGACGGACAAAGAGGAGGCGTGGAATCGGGGAATCACTTGCAACGAGGAAAAACAAATGCTCCATATGCAAAACAATTGGCCATAAAAAAACTACATGCCTAAGCTGAATTGCTCCCTAGTTGTTAAATTTGCAATGTCTTGTAATAATAATTACTATTGTTTGTGTTTGTGAAATTGGACTTTATGACATTTTTATGTTGTTTCTGTTAGTAAAATTGGTTTAAATGATATGCTGATCTTGCTCAAATCACCAATATATGTTATGTGGTTTTGCAATTTCTGAACAGTTTTCACTAAGTAAAAAATTTGTTGCAACAGCTGTGTAACTTGTTGGGATTTTGCCAACCAGATTATGTACTTGTTGCAGCAACTAACTTAACTTGATTTTCCAACAAGTGAAATGACTTGTTACAGTAAGTTCCTCTAGTGTTTTGAGTTTTTAGAACAAATGGAACGAGTTGTTGCAGAAAGCTCTTAACTTGTTTCATCCAACAAATAGAATGAGTTGTTTCATCCAACAAGTGATATGACTTGTTCAACAACTATGTTAGCTGCTGCAACAGATTATGTACTTGTTGCAACAGATTATGAGTTGTTGCAACAGGTTATGAAACTGCTGCAGCAGATTATGCAATTGTTGCAGCAGATTATGTAATTGCTGCAATAGATTATGCAATTGCTGCAGCAGATTATGTAATTGCTGCAACAGATCATGAAATTGTTGCAACAACTAGGATATAAGTCACATATGTTTAGTTATTAACAGAAGGAACCAATGATATTTAGTGTTAAACAAAGGGATTCAATGATATTTAGTGATCAATATATTTATCTACTAACATCCTTAATGGATTAGACGGTAATTTCATTGATTTGATGGAAAATTCTAAGCGTATACTTTCCAAATCGAGCGATCGTTGGTGTAATTGATGAGAACTACTTGATTCACCCATATTTAGGTGTAAACAACGAAAACCAATGATATTTATTGTTTACTAAATGTTCCTAACCAATTTGATGGTATTCTGAGTCAGGACATATGATCAACTAAGCATATACTTCCCAAATCGAGCGATCGTTGGTGTAATTTGATGAGAACTAATTGATTCACCCATATTTAGGTGTAAACAACAAAAATCCAATGATATTTATTGTTTATTAAATGTTCCTAACCAATTTGATGGTATTCTGGGTCAGGACATACGATTAACTAAGCGTATTCTTCCCAAATCGAGCGATCATTGGTGTAATTTGATGAGAACTAATTGATTCACCCATATTTAGGTGTAAACAATGAAAATCCAATGATATTTATTGTTTACTAAATGTGAAGCTTTTAAACAGGTTACTCATCCGTTACAACAGATAATGCACTTGTTGCAATATATTAGTAACTTGTTGTGACAACTAACCCATCTGTTGCAATAGATTACAAACTTATTGCAACAGATGGGTTAGTTGTTGCAATTTCTTAAACAATTTAAAGATTTGTTGCAACAACTGACACATCTGTTGCAACAGATCACAAACTTGTTGCAACAGATTATCAACTTGTTGCAACTTCTAAAACAACAGTTAGATTTATCGCAACAACTAACCAATGTGTTGCAACAACTGAACCATCTGTTGCAACAAATTTACATCTTGTTGCAACAACTGACGCATCTGTTGCAACAGATCACAAACTTGTTGCAACAGATTATCAACTTGTTGCAACTTCTTCAACATTAGTTAGATTTGTCGCAACAATTGACCCATATATTGCAACAACTGAACCATCTGTTGTAACAAATTACAAACTTGTTATAACAACTTTGTCACGACCTAGCTAGGGGCCGCGACGGGTACCCGAGGCTGACCACGAGCACCGCTCTTTTCCTCACTCGTCATAACCATTTTATATTTCTTTATCTTTTATTATATCATAATCATAACACAGTCATTTTCCATTTGAAAAGAAAACACAATTTATATTATATACATATACCTCGTTAGATCAACAACATAATATGTACACATATGCCAAGATAATATAGTGAGACCATCTGACCCACACTACGTATCTACGAGCCTCTACTAGAGAACTAGACATATACATATATACACAAAAGCATAAACCGACCGACACCTCCGAAATAGTGGAGTGCTCCTGCAAATCTGCTGAAAGCTCCTAGCGGTCTGCGCCGTCCCCCTGCCTACCTGTAGGCATGAGCACAACGTCCAAAGGAAGCGGACATCAGTACGAATGTTGTACTGAGTATGTAAGGCAGGAGTGAAATAAACGTGATAGAAAATCATAAGTCATAAGGTGAGAGTAAAATCATAATCATAAGTCACATAACACCATAGGTCATACATACACACCTGTCCTACGCTTATCGTCATACCTATTGCATGTCTCATATATACACTCGTCGTACTCGTATCGTCATAGCATATACATCAATATGTCACATAAATCATCATCGTAATACGGTATCTGCTCATGCATATCAAACACAGTCATGATGCAACACAATCATGATGCAGCACAATCACGTACTCGGCCATATAGGCTCGATACCATGTGTACTCAGCCATATAGGCTCGATAGGGTGCGTACTCGGCCCTCCCGGGCTCGATCATATGCGTACTCGGCCATGTAGGCTGGATCACATGCGTACTCGGCCATATAGGCTCGATCATAGGCGTACTCGGCCATGTAGGCTCGATTATCTACATACTCGGCCCCTCCGGGCTCGATCATGTGCCCAACTGATCAGTGGGATGCAATGCATATATACATACATGCACACATACAAACATACATAAAAATACTTAAAGGGCACCAACATCATCCTACGTTCCTCATAGCACATGCCTATACGTCTCATAGTATCATATATGTTTATACTCATCTAGTCACTGTCCGTGCTCGGCTACGTAGTGGCTCGATAGTATCACTTACTTGTCTTCCATACCCGGCCATGACAAGGCTCGGTATATTTCTTATCATCACATTCATATACTTCTTATCATCACATTCACCTTAAACACATATCATGACTTTCCCTAAATCACATATTTAACTTAAGGATGATCTGTTAGGAATATCATCAGTTCCATGGCGTGGATCTCATTATATATATCGCATTCTTATCAGTATTACCCCTTCCATATGTCTATCTATCATATCACTCGTAGGCTCGTCTTTACTAATCGTCTCGTGAGCATATCAGGGCACTACCACGATTACTCATCATGATTCATCATATCGCGTGCATAGGACTTAGGAACAATTTTACTTTATCGGGGTGACGTAAGGTCGTGAACCCCCGAGCCCATTATGGAACAATTATGAACGTTATGCCTCACCTTGAAGGAAGTAGCATATAAGGTGAGCGTAGCCAACAACAACATCAAGGAATCATAATTGGGGCTGTTAACTTCATAGACGTCATATCTTGCCTTACAATCTCTAATCTTATACTTACCACCATCATTATCACATTCATGACGTACTTCTTCTCTTCGTTTCCTAAGAAGCTCATTATACTCATGTATTCATGTTTCTCAATATGTGGGAAGATCATGGATAAATAGGAAAATGCGTATCAATAGATTCATGCCTTGGAAAGAAAGGTTGAGCCTCACATACCTGTTCAACCTCTTATTAGCTGCACTTATTCGTCCAAGCTCGTAAATCTACATTTGAGAGGATTCACACTAATTTTAGTCCTCTTATCATACACTTATCTCAAGTGTCAAATGATACTATTCTATATTCTGCCAAAAATTGGGCAGCATCTCCCCTGTTTATATGCTTAGCCCGAATTCTCAATTCAGCAACCAACAACAACAATAACAATACCAACATTATTCATAATATTTGCAACTCCAAAATATTCCATAAAAAAGCCCACACGCTGTTTTCCAACTTTCATAACTAACCAATTCAGTATACAATTATTTAATTGTGTTTTCTTCGTAAATAAATCGGTATTAACACAAATAGAAAGAGATTCATACCTTTTTCCTTTTAATATTGTTGTATCTTCACTTTTTCAGGCTAAATTTAGGCCACCACACGCCCGCTATACGATTCTGCAGCGAAAACTATACGTTATTCAGACTGGAATTGGGAAATTATACCTGGTTTGGGCTAAAAATTTGGTGGTGGAAAGTTGGGGGAATTTTCTAGAATATTTGGGATGTTTTTAGTGTGTTTTGGGCTGAAAATGAGGGGGTCTCCCCCTTTTTATAATGGTTTCAGTTCTGCCTGAACCGACATCAACTTCCTTTAGCGCGATCGCGCCACCTTTGGGCGCATTCGCGCTGGCCTGATTTTCTGACTGGACCTTCGTTCAGTTAAATGGTCATAACGCTTGATCCCGTTATTGTGTAAGGGACCACGACCTATGGTTGGAAATATATTTAAATTATCTACAACTTCTATTTCTAGGTTTATTCCCAAATTCCAAACTTATAATGCGGTTTTTGCCCCTCCAAGTCAGATCATCCGAAAACGTTTCCTTAAATCATCCTTTTAGAGGCCTTATGCTCATTTTTGGCTTATGGTAACTTCTTAGGACTTGCTCAACTTTCCATATACTACTCATATGTCTCTTCATATGTCTTTTATCAAACTCTGACGTGTGAACCCCACTTAGCGTGCGGCAACGAGAATTTCTTATTAAGTGCTATATGAACCAATTCACCCCATATAGTCTCCAAATGCCTTATATATATATGTGTGTTATTATCATATTCTTATAATATAACCTTCATCCTGAACCCGAGCTTAAAACTTGTTCAGCGCGGTCGCGCCCAGTGGTGGCGCGTTCGCGCTGTATTGGCTCTGGGCCTTCTGCGCTTTCGCGCCACTCCCTGGCTCGTTCACGCAGGCCATTTTCCTGGTCTGCTAGCCCACCTTGTAACATCCATATTTCCTTATCCCGATGTCCGATTGCGGAGCGATTTGTTGCGTTGGAATCTAGACTTCCCGAACTTCACTTTAGACTTCCGCTTTACTTCAAAACTCTTAATATACTAAAATATATTATTCCTTTCATTTAGACAAAAATTTCTGTATCAAACCTTGCCTAACTTTCCTTCCAAGCCCCAGAAGCTTAACCTTGTTAATCCTCGCATAGCTTTACTCTTCCTTTGGCCCATACCAAACCGTCTACAGTTTTGATAATGCGAAATGTTTCCCGGGGTGTAACAAACTTACTCATCCGTTGCAACAGATTACAAACTTGTTGCAACAGATGGGTTAGTCGTTGCAACTTCTTCAACATCAGTTAGATTTATCGCAACAACTGACCCATATGTTAAAATAACTGAACCATTTGTTGCAACAAATTACAAAATTGTTGCAACTACTTACTCATCCGTTGCAACAAATTACAAACTTGTTGCAACAGATGGGTCAGTTGTTGAAACTTCTTCAACAGCCGTTAGATTTTGTGACTTGTTTAAAACTACTGAAACCACTGAACATAATGTATTGAACACAACTTAAATAATGAACGCCTAATATATACTTAAAAAAATGTCTTATAAAAGTACTAAACACCTAATATATACTAAAACTACATAATGTCATAAAAAAACTCCTAATATATACTTAAATTGTTCAACAGGCTACATTTTGGCTCCAAAAAATGCGAAATCAATGAAATGTTTATCAACCCATCTTAGGGCTCCAACACCTTTCAATGACACCTAATGCCCATCTCCATTGCATCCTCCCGACAGAGTTGTCGCTGATTAGACTTTCGGGTTTTGTCACAGTTATGCCGGTAAGCAAAGCCTCCATATAAGTAATTGACCACGAACCACATGCCTTACCAGTGACATTGCGGGGAATATTCTGTAGCCTATTGAATTCTCACAATTCATTGAGTAACTTTGCAGGCAAGTGTGCGAACATTCTACTCTGTTGCAATAACTTAGGCCACAATTCCATTATCGGCTCCGTAAAATAAAAGAAATTAGATTCTTCATAGAAAGGAACGTTGCAGTCATACACATTTACCACTCCTTCTTCAATCATGAACTCGAGAGTGACAAAATGTGTGGCATTAATATTCATCACCCTTAAAACCCTCTTTGCACCAGCCCATGAGCAGCCTTCCGGGTAGGGTCTGACACCCCTGCTATAATCGACCATATCATCATTCCACTTGAATTCAACAAGTCTAATCTTCAGAGACACGACATTTGGAACTGTACTCTTTTTTGTCAATTCTGCGTACCTCTTGGACATGCTGTTGTAAAAGTTGAGGTCTAGGATTATGTCAGTGGAATCATAGTACTCGGGGAAATTGATTTGCCTCATACGCATTAGAAGCAGGACTTCATCTACATACTAAAGTAAAAGTAGTAAAACAGTTAGTTACTTGGTGCAACAGATTCAACAGATTATCTACTTGTTGCAACAGCTAGTTAACTTGGTGCAGCAGATTCAACTAAATAAAGGAACTGTTGCAACAGCTAGTTAACTTGTTGCAATAGCTAGTTAACTTGATACGGCAGATTCAACAAAATAAAAGAACTGTTGCAACAGCTAGTTAACTTGTTGCAACAGATTATCTACTTATTGCAACAACATACTAAATTAGATAGATATATACAAGTGTTGAAACTTACCCAATCCTCCCACCAAATTTCCATTCTTGTCAGAGCCTGAAGTCTGCTGCTCCAAATTCATGTATTGAGTACATGGTTCTCCCACTCTTTTTGGACTTGATTGCAGTGTCAACCTTTTTTTGTATAGGCTTGAAAATGTCCACCTTCTTTAGCACTTTTGGCCCAACATCAAGAAGAGGAGTCTCAATTGACTTACTAGGACTAGCAACAGATCTTCTTGATCTAACTGATGCAAGTGCCTTGGCAGTTTCTTTGCCCCTCCTCCGAGCATGAACAGGAGTATAAGGTGAGGAAAGATTCTTTGATGGTTTGATACCCCTCTTGGAAATCAACCTCTGCATAGAAGTGTTTGTAGCTTCTTGGGCTTGCACCAATTCCTCTACTTTTCTAATCAGATTATTCATTTTGTCCTTGCAAGTGGTGCACTCACAAGCATATGAGGGCACCTTAGAAGTACCGGCACCAACATCAACAAACCTTCGACCACTCAATCCACCACTACTAAAATTACCACCAAATCCAGAAAAATCACTCAATCCAGGAACTGGAGTAAATCCACCAATATTAGCATCATCATCTCTTGATTTATCCCCAGCAATACTTGTTGGGACATCATCACCACCACCACCAACAACAACATCAACAGGCTGAACAACACCACCAACAGCATCAGCACCACCAACAGCATCAACAACAACATCACCACCAGCACCAACAACAACATGGCCACCAGCAACATGACCACCACCACCAGCTACAACATCATCACCCCTAGTGATGGCTGTCACTCCAGCCAATTCCCCTTTTGTCACACCCTAATATCCCTAGGGTGTGATGGGCACCCGACCCCATATCCGGAGCCGAGCGAACCCACAGACTCTTATTTCATACATAATCTTTTCGGACTTTTAAATCAATTAAGCATGAAATACATATTAAGGTTTCCAGAAATATTTTCTTTCTCTTTGTTTATCAAATCCTGTAATTATATAGAATTCATATCATAATACGAACTGACACATCGGCTGATGGAGCCGCTTACAGAACTGACATACTATACCCACGACTCTGTCTGCAAAGTCTCTAACATCAATCCAGAAAGAAAATCATACAAACTCTGACCCGGCAACACTCCAGGAACAAAACGGAGCTGCCAACTTCGCTGTAACATCTTCTGAAAAATCTTCTATTCATCAGTAGGTACCTGCGTGGCATGAAACGCAGCCCCCGAAGAAAGGGGGTCAGTACGGAATATGTACTGAACATGTAAGGCATAAGATACGGAAAACGGAACCATAATCGAAACAAATAGTACAAAAGGCACGTACATTACTCAAAATACCAAATACTTACTTTCCAAACGCGAATCATGTATCAGAAGAAGTACAAACCCAGAATACCAGAATATCAAGATGCTTGTCTTTCCAGACACAAATCATGAATGCCAATGTCGTACGTAATATAATAATGCCGCGGAACGTACGGCCCGATCCATACATATATACATATATATCACTGCGGAACGTGCAGCCCGATCCATATAACATATCATATGTGAAAATAACGTGTCCCGACCCTCGAGTGAGGGACTCGGTGGATAGAATCATGCTTGTCAACATTGTATATCACATATGCATAACGTGTCCCGGCCCTCGAACGAGGGACTCGGTAGATAAAATCATGCATGTCACATCAAATATCATGTATGCATGTAATGTGTCCCGGCCCGCCAGTGAGGGACTCGATGGATAACGTGTCCCGGCCCTTCAATAAGGAACTCGATAGAGGGGATCCGGTCCGGATCTGGCGCCATCATCATATAACGTGTCCCGGCCCTCTACTGGTGGGTCTCGGTGAACAATACAGTGGAATACGCTCGAGAACATGTCCTGGCCCGGGACTCAGTGAACAGACATACAGAGACTTGCACGAACAGAGTAGTGCGAAACCACATACACATATATCAAGACTCGATATATACATACACATACCGACCTTTGAAGGATCATAAACATATTTCAAGTTAATCGGAGTTAGTATGTGAAAGTTAAGGACATTTTTATCATAGAGCTTTTACGAACGTTTCAAGCAAATCCAATATCCTTTACAAACGTTGGGGACATTAAAAACTTACAGAACTCTTTCAGAACAAACTCTTTATTCTTATCTCATTATTCGATCATATAATAAGCTTGATCATATCAGACATACTTATATCAGAAGTGAATCAGAATCGTAGGCAACCTCGGGAACATATCGAACAAAGTCTCGGCATCACGGATACATATCAAACCATATGAAGTAACTTATTCATTTAGTGATCATACAATAGACTCAATCATACGAAACATACTCATGACAAAAGAGAATAGGCATCATAATCAAACTCGGAATCAAAGAGTAGAATTACCCCGAGGTGCGTGTCATGTCATACCTTACTTAGCTCTAGGACATGCCAAAAGAAAGAAAGGATAAGCCTTACATACCTGTGCCACACCTTATTAGCTACGCTTAATTGTCCAAGCTCGTTAGTCTACATTCAAAGAATTTCACACAATCATTAGATTCGTCGTCATACGCTTGCCTTAGTTTCTCACATAACTTCACTTATATTCTACCGAAATTTCGGCAGCATTTCCCCTGTAAGTACACCATCCCCGAGAATCTAACTCGGCCACATTATCAACAATAATCCAAAATCTTCCAAACTTAATAAGGACAATAACAACACATTGCTTTCTTCCAAATTCATGAACTACACCCAACAATCTACACATTAACAACTTCATCAATCAATTCAAAATACATTCTAACGTTAGTAACTTCTTTTACTTAATTCGACAACATTTTTCTCATATACAATTCAATCACAACAACCAACTTACAATCTTCCAAACTCAATAAAATCAACACATTTCTCACCTCCAAATTCCTGCATTATATCTACGACCACACGATAACAACATTATCTTCACAACACAAGAAACCATGCTAGTGTCATATTAATTTCTTTAACAATCCCACAATGATTACAACTTCATTTCAAACCACCCAACCTTCATTTTATTATGGAATCCGCAACAACAACAATCAAACTATTAAATAAAAATCAATTCATCTCATCTTAGGTACCCTTATTCGGCCATGACCTATATATATTTTTCATGAATTTCATACATTTCCACATACTACAAGATGATTATATACATATTTTATCCAAAATTTTCTTCAAAACTCAATCCATAATTCAACAACCTCAACACAACAAAATATAACCTTTATTCTAGCAATTATTTTTTAATCCATGTTGATAAAGAAAGAAATTTAATGATTCATACCTTGTATTTACCAAAGTAACAATATCTTAAATGTTCACTTGCTCCCAAGCTCTTCCAACTCAAAAATGAAATCATAATCGCGTCCACGCGTTGCCCGGACTTCGATTAGTATTTCATAGCTTGAAATTCCTCAAAATCCACATTTTTTTGAGGTAACTATGCTCTCTTTTAGTTGCTGATTTTTCTGAAATTTTTGGGACATTTTTCTGCTGAAAAAATAAGGTTTTTGCCCCTTATATAGATGCTGAAGTCGGTTCACTATAGCTACAGTACTGTAGCAGTTCTGTTTCAGCTTGTCCGCTCAGTTTATAACGTCTATAATTCTCTACTCCGACGTCCTATCAACGAGCGGTTTGTTGAAGTATAATCTACACTTGACGAACTTCATTTTAGGATTTTGAAACACCTTAAAACTCCAAATATACATGGAGATATACCCCTCCAAAGTTGACTAAAAATCCTTCCAGCCTTTCTCAAACTTTCGTCGAATTTATTATCTTCAATTTACTCGATCTCGAAATATTCTGAAACTCTCCATGCATGATATTTACCACTTATTATAATAATAATAATGGCCATGTTCTCGTGTTTCAAAAAAAAAAAATTCCCGATTACGACTTACGAGATCGTAATTCACCCTTTTTCTTCGTTGTTACGTACTTTACATGGCTTGTGCCTTTCAAAACATAATGAGACATCTCCGATGCTCCATTACTATGGTAAGGTACATGTCATACTCATGCTCTGAAAACGCGGGGTATAACACCTTTGAACCCATCAATCAGTCTGTCAGGCACAGATTATATGGGCACAAAGGTGACAATGCATGGCATCTCTAACTCTCTTATTGTTGAGACACGCCATGGGTTCACAACCTACAACAAAAAAGTAGATATATTATAATGGTGATAAATCATAAAAACAAAACCTATTTAAAACAAGTTAACAGGTTGTTGCAAAAGGTTACATATTTGTTGAGCAATGTCCAACAAATAGGTAACTTGTTGCAGCAGGTATCTCATCTGTTGGAAATTTTCCAACAAATGGGTAACTTGTTGCAGTAGGTTGCTCATCTGTTGGATATTGTACAACAGATTAGTAATTTGTTGCAACAGATTATTGTACTTGTTGTAAAAACTTACTGTAACAGATTTAGAAGTTATCAAACTAGTAAATAAAGTGATATGTTGCAACAGCTGTGATACTTGTTGGAAATTGTCCAATAGATTGTCAACTTGTTGCAGCAGGTTTATCATCTGTTGGACATTTTTCAACAGATGGGTAATTGTTTTAGCATTTTACTCATCTGTTATAAAAAAACTAGTTGCATGTTATAACAAATTCATCTGTTGGGTAACTTGTTGCAACAGGTTAATTATTTATTGGACATTGTCCAACAAATGCATAACTTGTTGCAACATATGAATGTGTTGTTGCAACAGATTATAAAAGTTGTTACAACACCTAGTCATCTGTTGTGTTCTAATGCTTACAGCTTCCTTAGGGGGGCTAAAAAGGTCAACACTCAATTTTGTGTTGTTCCTGGCAGTGAGCCATCTAAGAATTCTTGGATAGGTAACTTCTTTGGATTATTCCTTGACTTGATGCCTGAGGTGAGGAATAGCTTCAAATGCCCAAGCCTAGAAAAAAAAATGCCATCAAAAATCAAAATAGTGATTAAAATAATAAAAATAAAAAAGTAAAACATTAAAGAAAATTTACCATGAAAGCCCAAGGGAAGCCATATAGGTTTTGTGTCTTCCCTATTGGCTTCAAATCCTTCATCAAATATTCTACAGTCAAGCTAAAGCTTTGAAAACCCCAGACATAGTTGTTGAAGGCATCATAGTCCTCAACAAGTTTAATCAAACCAAGCGGTGTGTTGTAGTTTACGTCTCTTGCCCAAAGAACACTATGCATAAACCAAACTAAGCACAGTGCCTCCTTGTGCTTTTTTGAGAAAGTTTTGGACTCCAAGTCTTGCAATAATTTCTTTTGAGTGTTGATGAGTCGTGAAATTACGCGATATTCGATGTTAATTCCTTAAGTTTTTGTGACTCTTTAAGCACTTTTGTTGTTACTTTTTGTGTTTTTATGTTGTTTGGTAGGAAAAGATACCCGGAGAGCATAAAAGAGCAAAATGGATCAAAATGGACCAAAATGGAACAAAATAGAGCAAAACAAGCCAAGATAGCTGAAATGAACCAGAACACCACCTGCGAATCGCAGGTACTGCATGCGAGTTGCAGGTGGTGCAGCATCTGTTGACAGAAAATGGCCAAATAAAATAAGACAATGATGCAACACACGCGACACGACATGTGACTCGCATGTGGAACCCGCGAGTCGCATCCTGTGTCGCAGATGCTGCACCTCGGTTGATTTAAGAGATATTGGTGCTCTATCCAGTTTTATGTGATTTAGAAGTGATCGGAAGAAACCAAGTGAAAAGCAAGTCAAAAAGAGGCCAAACTGGACATTTTTGCAGAACTGTCAAAACTGGACAGTTTTGCAAAAACGGGACAGAATTGCAAAAAATGAAACTTTGGGGTTTATTTTGTCATTGTTTGGACTTGGAAAAATCTGGGCATAAAAGAAAGGCTTAGGGCAACAAAACATTTTCATCTTTGGTCATTTTGCAAGTTTTGGAGGCTAGGGTTTCACCTACACCATTGGAGGAGAAGATTGGAGCACTTTAATGAGATAATTCTTAAACCTTTCTTCAATTCCTTGTTTTGTATTGAATATTTTAGTGTGTAGTATTTCATTTCTAGATTTGAATCTTGTTTATGAAAATATTCTTGATTAAAGTTTGGATTGAAACTCTTGTTTTGCTTATGTATTGAATGATTCTTATTGCTATTGAAGTGGGTCTTTGTTGATTTAATTAATCTCGTTCTTGAATATTTTCAAAGGGATTAGCTAACCCTAGGACTCACCCATTTACTTAGATTGAGCTTGGAAAAGGAAATCTAGGTTGGGAAAGATTAATTAACAAGAATTTGGGTCATTAAACTCATCTAATAACTTGAGCTCGGAAGAGGATAGTTACTTGAGGTTAAATTGATTGTGCCTAATATCACACTCTAAGGCTTGGAAAAGCTTAGAGTGAAATTCATTGATTTAGTTGGAAGACTTTCCATGAGATTTTAGAAATCATTATCTATTGACATAAACCCGTTCTTAGTTGTAAAATCGTGAAATACATTGGATTGTTACTTGAGTGTAATTTCCTTTGTATCCAAACTTGTGGCCATTGATCATTTTACTTGCTTTCTAGGTTAGTTTACATTTCCGCATTAGTCATAATTTTCTCAAACAAAAAACCAAAATACCATTTATCGTTTGGCTTTAGCTTAGTTGGTGAAAATGCCTTACTTTCTTAATCGCCTAGCATATTGTTCCCTGTGGGATCGACCCCGACTCATAGTTGGATAAATATATTGCATACGACCGTGTAAACTTTCTCTTTGAGGAGTGTATTTGGACGTTATCAAAAATGGCGCCGTTGCCGGGGAACAATTTAGCGTATTTGAGTTAGTTTGGCATTTAAGCTAACTTGCTTTGGTCCAAACTTTCTTTGCATTATTTTATCTTTATAAAAAAAAAAAAAAAAAACTGTCCAGTTTTTGCTTCTGCAAAACTGTCCAGTTCTAAAAAACACTGTCCAGTTTTTGCTTCTGCAGAAACTGTCCAGTTCTGAAAAAAAAATGGCATCATATAATGATAATTGGTCGGCTGGTAGTTGTTCATACTTTGATGACCCTTGTCTTTATTGTGGAGGACCACACTCATGGCAAAACTGTTTGAATTCTCCCGGGGGCGGATTGTGCGCACAATCCCAAACCTATGAGTGGAGTATTTGTGATAGGTGTGGTGGTCAAAATGGTCATTGGGATAATTATGCTTATTTGTCCTGCCCTTCCCCGAACCCCTACTATGACTATTCTAGTTTTGATTTTGATGATAGTAGGGATATGGAAATGGAAGAAGCCTCAAATGCTCAAAATGAGAGGATAATGCTCATGTTGGAGACCATCCTTGAAAAAGTTGAAAAACAGGACTTAGCGGTTAAGGACTTGAGGCAACCACTTGATGACTTGAGGCAAGCAATTAATTGCAATGACAAAGCTATTCACATCTTGGAGGATCAAATGAAATCATTGGTTCATACTCATAATCCTCAACAACTTGAGGGTGTTGAAAGTAGGCAAGAAAGTGGCCAAAACATGAATGTCTCCGAGGGTGGATTTTTACAAGCTTTGAATGACCCTCAACTTGAAGAAAGCCTTGACAAAGTGGAAATTGTGAGCCAAGATTGGCTTATGACTCAAGCTCAACAACTTGGATGATGGAAGAATTTTTAAAAATCCATGTTGAGCAAAGTCAAGAGTTGAAGGAACCTGAAATTGCTATCCGTGACTTGAAAGCCGAATTGAATGCAAAAGTTGAGGTATGCAATACTCAACATCAAATAGTCATGGATAGTAGTTTTAAGTTAGTTTCCAATGAAAAAGTGGTCAACATTGATTTTCAAGAGCTAATGATGAATTGCCAACCGACCAATCCAAATATAATGCAAGATGCCGAAATTGAAGAAATGATACTAGAGTTTCATAAAAAGTTCATGCAATGGTTTTTGAAGACTCTAGTTCATTCTTGGGTGAGGATATCAAAAATGAAGCAAATTTGAAATTGAAGCGCATTGGACCACATTCCAACCATTTTTCAACATTGTGCTTGGTTGATGATATAGAAGTTGAACTAACCGAGCCTATGGAGAATTGTGGAAATGAAGAAGAAAGCGTTTTCATTTTGATGTTTGCTATGCCAAGAAGACAAAATGGCATGCCTCACTTAAGGGCCAAGAAGTGCAAAATGCGACACCCGAGAGTTGGCCTCCTTGTTTTTCTACCACCGCCCCATGAGCGTCATCATGATCTTGATTCAAAGTTGGGCGCAAATTCATATCTTCCAAATGGAAGGAAAAGTGGTAAAGGTAACCGTCGTGCCGCGACGTTAAATCAAGCGCTTGGTGGGAGGTAACCCATCGTTTTAAAAGTTTTAAATCATTTTTGAAATTTTATTTATTTAGAATAGTTTAGTTTATGGTTTTTGACTAATCTGCAAAGTTTCAGAATTTTTGGAGTTATTTTGAGCATATCGGATATCCGGACAGCCCCCAAAACCAGTAAAAGCTGTGAAAAAATATTTTCTGGTGTCATAACATGCGATTCGCATGTCATACATGCGAATCGCATGTCGCGTTGCATGTCATGACAGAGAACAAAAAAAAAATCATTTTTGATAACGTTTAAATACACTCCTCAAAGAGAAAGTGTACACGGTCGTCAGGGGCGGATCTACGTATATCCCAGGGTGTTCATCCGAACCCCCTCAGTTGAAAAATTACACTGTTTATATAAGGCCAAATTTTTATTTTATGTGTATATATTTAATATTGAACCCCCTCAAAACAAACGAAAGGCGCAGCTTAGTGGCGCAGGGGGTTCAGAGTTGCCCGTTACACGCGGGTTCGAACCCCAGCAGCCCCGCTTGCAATATTTTCCTGAACATTTTATTTCAGCTGTTTCATTAAACAAAACGACGTAGTTTAGTAACGTTATATTTACTTAAAATAAATGGACAAAACGACGTAGTTTTGTAGGGGACAAATCTAATTGGATTAATTGGATTCAAATCCCTAAATAAGTCAAATATTGAACAATTTCTTTCTCTTCTCTTCCGTCACTGTCACCTCACCTAACACCTTTCTTTCTTTCTTTTTTATTCTCAGTTTTTTTTTGCTGATTTGTTTGCCTCCGCCACTGCTCTCTGGTCTCCGTTCATGGCTTCTTCGGTAAGTTCTTAGATCCCTCCTTTCTCCAATTTTTTTTATCTTTTCTAAAATTCTATATATTTGCTTTATTGCGAGAATAAAATACTGGGTATGTTGTTGTTGTTGTTGTTATTTTTTATATTTGCTATAAATTTTAGCTCGATTGCTTCAAATTTGCCCGGAGTGACTGAGAATTGGTCAGTTGCAAAATTTTCTCTCTTGCTTTTTAGATTATACCTATGGAATCTTGGAGATATGATAGTCAACTTTCAGATGCAATTTCTCAGTTGTAATTTTAATATAAATGAATATATCTCAGTGTTCTCACTAATCGCAGCAAAAAGACAAATTAGGACATAAAGACTGTCTCATATTTTTTGTACTTGGAGATATGATAGTTGAAAATGTCTTGCTGTGTTTAAATTACTTATTTTAGGAAGAACAATTTATTCTAGGAAGAAGGAACTAAATGAGTAAAATTGTCTACAGAATTGTTTATTTCTTTTAAGTTCTAACAAAATTCTTATTTTTTACGATTCAGTCTCAACGTTCAGTGAAGAACTATTTTACGAAAGTACCGAAATCAAGTGTAGCTTCTTCTAGTCAACCTAACCAGGAAGCAAATGCCAACCATTCAGAAGTACCATTACCTTATTCTCAAGTATTTGATTTGAGTACTTTAAATTATGATCCGGGTGAAAGAACCCCAATCTTGGACTATCATCCAAATCATCGTGATGTTATTAGAAGAGCATACCTTATTAATGGTCCTTGTCAACCTCGGTTGCTTCAGCATGAGTATCCTCAAACGAATATTTCTGGATTAATGCGCCGTTTTAATTCTGAATGGTTTGATGATGTATATCATGATTGGTTGGAGTATAGTGTTAGTAAAGATGCAGTCTATTGTTTGTATTGTTATCTATTTAAAGGCTACAACACCAATCAAGGTGGGGGTGTTTTCAACTGTTGGGTTTAAGAGTTGGCAGAAAAAAAAGGATCTTGGAAAACATATTGGTCTACCGAACAACCCACATAACCAGTCAAAAAATAAATGTCAAGATTTATTGCGGGTACAACAGTCTATTCATTTTGCACTTGAGATGCAATTTAGTCAATTTAAGCATGCATATGTGGTCCGCTTAAGTGCTTCCGTTGATGTAGTAAGACTTCTTATAACTCAAGGATTGGCATTTCGAGGTCATGATGAATCTAAATCATCACTTAGTAGGGGTAATTTTCTTCAAATTCTCTCATGGTATGCGAAAAAGTGTGATAATATTCGTGATTATGTACTGGAACATGCTCCTCAAAATGATCAAATGACTTCTCCAATGATTCAAAAAAATATTGTGAGTGCTTGTAAGATAGAAACAATTAAAGCTATTCTTGAGGAATTAAATGGTGACTACTTTTCTTTACTAGTTGATGAGTCTTTTGATGTGTCACGCAAGGAGAAAATGGCTATTGTCGTACGATATATTGATAGAAATGGATTTGTGATGGAGCAGCTTCTTGACATTGTTCATGTTCAAGATACTAGTGCTTTATCTCTAAAGAGGGCAATTGTTAATTTACTTGCTCAACATTCCTTAAGTCTATCATATGTGCGTGGACAATGTTACGATGGGGCAAGCAATATTCAACGTGAGATCAATGGCCTTAAAATGTTGATTAGGCAAGAAAGTAGATCAGCCCATTCCATTCATTGTTTTGCTCATCAACTTCAACTAACTCTTGTTGCGGTCTCGAAAAAATGTATTGAAGTGGGAAAACTTGTAGTGTTGGTTTCAAATATTTTGAATGTATTGGGATCTTCTTTTAAGTGTATGGATGAATTTCGAGATTCTCAAAAAGAAAGAATTCAAGAGGCATTAGATTTGGGTGAGCTTACAACCGGTAGTGGCTTGAATCAAGAACTTGGTCTTTCAAGAGCTTGTGATACGCGTTGGGGATCTCATTTTAAATATTTCAACAATTTATTCTTATGTTTGGCTCTATTCTTAATGTTCTTGAATCACTTGTTCTTTATGCATGATTATTGGATGAAAGAGCCAAGGCAATAGGATATCTTGAAGCTTGTCGAACATATGAGGTTGCGTTCATGTTGCATTTGATGAGTGACGTTTTAGCAATCACAAATGAGCTTAATAAATGCTTACAAAAAAAGGAGCAAGATTTGGCAAATGCCATGTTACTTGTTGAAGTAGCAAAAATAAGGTTGCAAGCATATAGGGATGAAGAATGGGATTCTCTTATTGCTAGGGTATCTTTGTTTTGTATCAAGCATGAAATTTTGGTACCTAACTTTGAGGAGCCATATGTTAGCTCTTTAAGATCACAAAGGAGACTTGGTGACAATAAAGTCTCTCATCATTATCGTGTTGAGGTATTTTGCAATATTATTGATTGGCAACTTCAAGAACTTAAAGATCGTTTTGGCGAAGCGACGACTGATTTGCTTCATGGAATTTCTTGTTTGAATCCAATTGACTTGTTTTCAAGTTTTGATATCAGGAAAATAATGAAAATGGCTAAATTATATCCTGATGACTTTAATGAATTCAATATGGGTTCTCTTGAGAATCAACTGGCAAGTTACATTATTGATGTTCGTGATGTTGATGAAAGGTTTTACAATCTAAAAGGGCTTTGTGATCTTTCAAAAAAATTAGTTCAGACAAAGAAGCATTCAAATTATCCTCTTGTATTCCGCTTAGTGAAACTTGCTTTGCTTCTGCCGGTTGCCACTGCATCCGTTGAAAGAGCTTTTTCAACAATGAAGTTTATCAAGAATGACTTGCGGAGTCAAATGAGTGATGATTTTTTTAGCGGTTGTTTGGTTCCTTATCTAGAAAAAGATGTATTTGATAATGTTTCTAATGATGCTATTATTAAGTCATTTCAAGATATGAAACCTCGTAGAGTACAATTGTAGAACTCCATGGTCTTGTTTGTGTAGTCTAACTTAGTTTCTTTGTTTTTGCTTCAAAAGCTCCCAAGCTTTTACTTTTGTAATATGGCATCTTCAAGTTGCCTTTCTTAATGGAAACTTCTTACTTTATTAGCTTTTGCTTAGTTTATTACTTATATTGTGGGATTTTATTGTGATATTTTTCTTCATCATGAGCGGAGGTGCCTTCACCCAGCTTCGAGGTTTATGTACGCCTCAAGCAGGCCTTTGACAACACTATTCTTGCTTCGAGCATGATTTTTAGTATTGTCTGTGCAAGAGTGATGCTTGATTTATTATATAGGAATTAGTTCCTATGTGTAGTTCTACTTTGATTTCTAACAATTTGCTACATTGATGACATTGTCTCAGATATAGAAGCTCTTCCGAACCATTTACGGAGGAAGTATGCCTTACTGCGTGATTTAGATAAAAGTCTGCAAGGTATTACTTATATTCCAAATTTTATATATTATTGGACTATTAAGGTTCTCTCATGCAAGTTAGTTGCTTTTTGACTTTCCATTGCTATGTGCTTCGTTAAGCATACTTTATGTATTTAAGTTATTCCTGATCCGACCCGCTCATTTGCCAACACAAGCGTACTTATTTTATTTTTTGAACCCCCTGAACTGAAATCCTGCCTCCGCCACTGACGGTCGTATGCAATATATTTACCCAACTATGAGTCGGGATCGATCCCACAGGGAACAATATGCTAGGCGATTAAGAAAGTAAGGAATTTTCACCAACTAAGCTAAAGTCAAACAATAAATGGTATTTTAGTTTTTTGTTTGAGAAAATTATGACTAATGCGGAAATGTAAACTAACCTAAAAAGCAAGTAAAATGATCAATGGCCACAAGTTTGGATACAAAAGGAAATTACACTCAAGTAACGATCCAATGTATTTCACGATTTTACAACTAAGAACGGGTTTATGTCAATAGATAATGATTTCTAAAATCTCATGGAAAGTCTTCCAACCAAATTAATGAATTTCACTCTAAGCTTTTCCAAGCCTTAGAGTGTGATATTAGGCACAATCAATTTAACCTCAAGTAACTACCCTCTTCCGAGCTCAAGTTATTAGATGAGTTTAATGACCCAAATTCTTGTTAATTAATCTTTCCCAACCTAGATTTCCTTTTCCAAGCTCAATCTAAGTAAATGGGTGAGTCCTAGGGTTAGCTAATCCCTTTGAAAATATTCAAGAACGAGATTAATTAAATCAACAAAGACCCACTTCAATAGCAATAAGAATCATTCAATACATAAGCAAAACAAGAGTTTCAATCTAAACTTTAATCAAGAATATTTTCATAAACAAGATTCAAATCTAGAAATGAAATACTACACACTAAAATATTCAATACAAAACAAGGAATTGAAGAAAGGTTTAAGAATTATCTCATTAAAGTGCTCCAATCTTCTCTTCCAATGGTGTAGGTGAAACCCTAGCATCCAAAACTTGCAAAATGACCAAAGATGAAAATGTTTTGTTGCCCTAAGCCTTTCTTTTATGCCCAGATTTTTCCAAGTCCAAACAATGACAAAATAAACCCCAAAGTTTCAGTTTTTGCAATTCTGTCCCGTTTTTGCAAAACTGTCCAGTTTTGACAGTTTTGCAAAAATGTCCAGTTTGGCCTCTTTTTTACTTGCTTTTCACTTGGTTTCTTCCGATCACTTCTAAATCACATAAAACTGGATAGAGCACCAATATCTCATAAATCAACCGAGGTGCAGCATCTGCGACACAGGATGAGACTCGCGGGTTCCACATGCGAGTCGCATGTCGTGTCGCGTGTGTTGCATCATTGTCTTATTTTATTTGGCCATTTTCTGTCAACAGATGCTGCACCACCTGCGACTCGCATGCAGTACCTGCGATTCGCAGGTGGTGTTCTGGTTCATTTCAGCTATCTTGGCTTGTTTTGCTCTATTTTGTTCTATTTTGGTCCATTTTGATCCATTTTGCTCTTTTATGCTCTCTAGGTATCTTTTCCTACAAAACAACATAAAAACACAAAAAGTAACAACAAAAGTGCTTAAAGAGTCACAAAAACTTATGGAATTAGCATCGAATATCGCGTAATTTCACGACTCATCAACTACCCCCAACTTAAAGTCTTTGCTTGTCCTCAAACAAATCAAAATAAAAATCTCAATGAGGAACCACTTTAAGCACAAAAACATGACTTTGGTTGGTACCAACAATTAACCTACAAGCATGTGAAGCTTCAACCAAATAACTCCCTCATTTCAAAATACAATTTCAAGAATGCAATAGAGATTTAAAACTATCAAGCAACAACTCTCAAGTTTCAATAAGTGACTCAAAACTACTAGCTTACTAGATATGCTCAGTTGACTCAACTTTGGATTTTTCAACATCACCAATCTATCGTAATCCATATGCCCTCACAAGAAAAAAAGTCCCAAAATCACTGTATTCACAACAACAACAACACAAGGGACAAATACACAAAGTCACTCACACTCAACAAAGAAATTCTAGTGCTAACAAATATCACACCATAAGCTTGCCCTTATTTTCAATCACCGCTAACTCAAGAACATTCAGTTGGAGATCACATAGGGGCATTTTAAGCTTGTAATGTAGGCTTAGGGAAGGGTAGGATAAGTATTTGGGATACAAGTGACTACGCCCTCCTTGAACACTACACAAAACCTTTTGTCCACTTTCCTCTTCATTTCAAAACAACACTCTTTCCTTTGCATACTAGTTTCCCAAATTATTCCAACTTCCTTTATAAATTTCCAAAATATAATGTGCTAGCACATGCCACCCCCAACTATAAATGTTGCAGTGTCCTCGCTGCACATAATCAAAACAAAACATAAAAATAGAAAAGGAAAGAAAAAAAAATTTACTCACTGGCACGACCTGCGACCCCACATGCGAATCGCAGGTGATGTCACCTGCAACATTTATAGTTGGGGGTGGCATGTGCTAGCACATTATATTTTGGAAATTTATAAAGGAAGTTGGAATAATTTGGGAAACTAGTATGCAAAGGAAAGAGTGTTGTTTTGAAATGAAGAGGAAAGTGGACAAAAGGTTTTGTGTAGTGTTCAAGGAGGGCGTAGTCACTTGTATCCCAAATACTTATCCTACCCTTCCCTAAGCCTACATTACAAGCTTAAAAAGCCCCTATGTGATCTCCAACTGAATGTTCTTGAGTTAGCGGTGATTGAAAATAAGGGCAAGCTTATGGTGTGATATTTGTTAGCACTAGAATTTCTTTGTTGAGTGTGAGTGACTTTGTGTATTTGTCCCTTGTGTTGTTGTTGTGAATACAGTGATTTTGGGACTTTTTTTCTTGTGAGGGCATATGGATTACGATAGATTGGTGATGTTGAAAAATCCAAAGTTGAGTCAACTGAGCATATCTAGTAAGCTAGTAGTTTTGAGTCACTTATTGAAACTTGAGTGTTGTTTCTTGATAGTTTTAAATCTCTATTGCATTCTTGAAATTGTATTTTGAAATGAGGGAGTTATTTGGTTGAAGCTTCACATGCTTGTAGCTTAATTGTTAGTACCAACCAAAGTCATGTTTTTGTGCTTAAAGTGGTTCCTCATTGAGATTTTTGTTTTGATTTGCTTGAGGACAAGCAAAGACTTTAAGTTGGGGTAGTTGATGAGTCATGAAATTACGCGATATTCGATGCTAATTCCTTAAGTTTTTGTGACTCTTTAAGCACTTTTGTTGTTACTTTTGTGTTTTTATGTTGTTTTGTAGGAAAAGATACCCGGAGAGCATAAAAGAGCAAAATGGACCAAAATGGAACAAAATAGAGCAAAACAAGCCAAGATAGCTGAAATGAACCAGAACACCACCTGCGAATCGCAGGTACTGCATGCGAGTCGCAGGTGGTGCAGCATCAGTTGACAGAAAATGGCCAAATAAAATAAGACAATGATGCAACACATGCGACACGACATGCGACTCGCATGTGGAACCCGCGAGTCGCATCCTGTGTCGCAGATGCTGCACCTCGGTTGATTTAAGAGATATTGGTGCTCTATCTAGTTTTATGTGATTTAGAAGTGATCGGAATAAACCAAGTGAAAAGCAAGTCAAAAAGAGGCCAAACTGGACATTTTTACAAAACTGTCAAAACTGGACAGTTTTACAAAACCGGGACAGAATTGAAAAAACTGAAACTTTGGGGTTTATTTTGTCATTGTTTGGACTTGGAAAAATCTGGGCATAAAAGAAAGGCTTAGGGCAACAAAACATTTTCATCTTTAGTCATTTTGCAAGTTTTGGAGGCTAGGGTTTCACCTACACCATTGGAGGAGAAGATTAGAGCACTTTAATGAGATAATTCATAAACCTTTCTTCAATTCCTTGATTTGTATTGAATATTTTAGTGTGTAGTATTTCATTTCTAGACTTGAATCTTGTTTATGAAAATATTCTTGATTAAAGTATGGATTGAAACTCTTGTTTTGCTTATGTATTGAATGATTCTTATTGCTATTGAAGTGGGTCTTTGTTGATTTAATTAATCTCGTTCTTGAATGTTTCCAAAGGGATTAACTAACCCTAGGACTCACCCATTTACTTAGATTGAGCTTGGAAAAGGAAATCTAGGTTGGGAAAGATTAATTAACAAGAATTTGGGTCATTAAACTTATCTAATAACTTGAGCTCGGAAGAGGATAGTTACTTGAGGTTAAATTGATTGTGCCTAATATCACACTCTAAGGCTTGGAAAATCTTAGAGTGAAATTCATTGATTTGGTTGGAAGACTTTCCATGAGATTTTAGAAATCATTATCTATTGACATAAACCCGTTCTTAGTTGTAAAATCGTGAAATACATTGGATCGTTACTTGAGTGTAATTTCCTTTGTATCCAAACTTGTAGCCATTGATCATTTTACTTGCTTTCTAGGTTAGTTTACATTTCCGCATTAGTCATAATTTTCTCAAACAAAAAAACCAAAATACCATTTATCGTTTGGCTTTAGCTTAGTTGGTGAAAATTCCTTACTTTCTTAATCGCCTAGCATATTGTTCCCTGTGGGATCGACCCCGACTCATAGTTGGGTAAATATATTGCATACGACCGTGTACACTTTCTCTTTGAGGAGTGTATTTGGACGTTATCAAGTGTAGCTCTTCCCACTAAGTTTACCAAAGAGACATTATTCTTAGTTTTGAAACCCTTTGCTTTCTTGTCTACCTTGGGCATCCGGGCTGGCTTGGTTAATACAACAGTAGGAAGAGGCTCACAAGGATAACATCTCAATCCGGTAACTATGGCAAACTCTTTCATGCCAAAGCAAACCGGCATGCCATATTAATTGATCCAAATCTCATCCTTTCTATCATAAATAATCTTACGCTTCAAAAGCTCAGAAACCATTGCCATTTGAAATCGGGCACTAGTATCTTTAAGCAACATGGTTGATCTAACCACAAAATCACTAGACAAATCCTTATTTCCATTCAGCGGCATCGTCACGCCGTACTTTTCAATGCTGAAACTCTTGACGACTTCCTCAATCGAAGGTCTATTGGGATCTGTGGCAATACTAGAAGACTCAACACGATTGGCATCCACATTATGTTTCCTTTTTCTTCTTAACTCAGCCAAGATCTGATTTGTTGATTCTTCTTCTTCATCATTACCATTTTCAGTTTCTGCGTCTTCTTCCTTCATCCCTTTCAGCTCCTTCATCCCCTTCATCTCCTTCTTTTTCACTTACTTCTTCTTCATCTCCTTCTTCTTCATCTCCTTCAACATTTTCTTCATCTCCTTCAGCATATTTTTCATCATCTTTTTCACTTTCTTCGCTAGTTTCTTCACTTTGTTCATTTTTATCACTTTCTTCTTCATGCCCAACAGAGGTTTCGTGGGTTTCCTCTCTTTCTGAAGCCCCAGTTTCACTAACTCTTTCCTCATTTGTTGATTGATAAATAGCAGTCACAAGTTTATCTAATAGTGTTTGCACCTTAGCTCTTTTACTACTTTATCCCTCAGTTGGTTTCTCACCTTTTGTTTTAACTAGAGTCATTTTATCTACACACAGGAGATAGAAAAATAGTTTTAATTGGTTAGTGCAACATTCAAAGTAAAAAGGGAAAAGGAATATGTTGCAACAAGTAATCAGTTGTCGCAACAGATTAATAATATGTTGCAACAAAATACAAAGCTATTGCAACAACTTATTACTTGTTGCAGCAGAATCTTAATTTGTTGGAAATAGAAAAACAGTTGCAACAGCTTAGCAACTGTTTTGATTTTTTACAACAACATATTAATATGCTACAACAACTGCTTCAGTTGCTGCAAAAACCTCAACAATTGTTTTGATTTTATCCAGCAGTTGTTGGATAAAATCAAAACTTTTCCTAAACCATAGCATGACAGCAAAAACATCTAAATTTAACTACAAAACATCTATATTTCACTATAAACACACAACCATCACAAATCTCACTCACAGCTTAAACAAAATACACCAAATAGGATTTTTTTTAACCATGCAACCTCAGTAGATGTTTGCAACTGTCAAACAAGTGTTGAATTTGCAGCAACAGCAACAACATCAAAATTTAACTACAAAACATCTATATTTCACTACAAACACACAAACATCACAAATCTCACTCACAACTTAAACAAACTACACCAAACCATGCAACCTCAGCAGATGTTTGCAACTGTCAAACAAGTGCTGAATTTGCTGCAACAGGTAACCTCAGTTGTTGGAAAACATCAAAAATTGCAAGCCTTGTTTTCAAAACAACAAGGATAAGAAGAACAAAAACAACACCAAAAACCATAATTTCACAACCACAACCACTATTTATAAACTCACAAACCCCAACAATTGCAACAAATACACGAAACTACAACAAAACAAACAACATTCAAGAAAAACCATGCTCTTATTCATCTTCTCTAACCAAAATCATCATTTTCACACTCTTATTTCAAAACCCTAACTTTTGAACCAAGTGAGAAAAAAAAAAGTTTACCTGAGAATGAATAGATAAGCAACATCAATAGAGAGAGAGAGAGAGAGAGAGAGAGAGAGAGAGAGAGAGAGAGAGAGAGAGAGAGAAATGAGCAGCAACAGCAGCAATGGAGAGAGAGGAATGAGCAACAACAATGGTGGTCACCGGTCGCCGATTTTTTACACCAGCAACGGAGAGAGAGAGAGAGAGAGAGAGAGAGAGAGAGAGAGAGAGAGAGAGAGAGAGACAGAGATGAACTGAAGAACTGCTCTTTTTTTTTAAAATAAAATGAAGTAGTTGGGGTCATGGGGGAAGTGGGTTGGAAGAAGTTTTTGTACAATGTGTATGGGCTTTTGTGTATTTTGTAAAAGATTATAAGTTTTAAAAATTATAAATCAGTCCCAATTTAAGTTAATCACATTTTTAAGACAAGTTTGACCTTGGCTGGTCAAACTTGTAACCATTTCTAATTGTAAGACTTTTTTGTCACCATATGTTAAATCTTCCTACTATCTATGTATGGGAACATCATTATTCTTCTCCACGCCTCATAATCCATAAATTATAATTCTCTACTAAAACTAGGGTTTCTATACTATGCTCATGATAACCCTAGGTCCATGTCCATGATAATATTATGTGAATTGTTATAATTCGATCATCGAGTTCTTAATATTTCTTTATGATTATTGAGAATCCATCCATAATCCATGAAAACCCATTTCTTATATTCCACGGGTTCTTGCATGCATGTTTTTGAATAAGATGATTATTTCATGAATATCCTACATGTCTACAAGTTTCATGCAACTATATTATATAATTACTTTCATTCTATGATACAAGATACATACATGCTAAATACAAGTTATTTTATGACACCATGTTTACAAGTTATTTCATGACACCATGTTTACAAGTTATTTCGTGAAATCATGATTACAAGAGAAGTATAAGTTAATTCACGAAAATCATGGGCTTCTTAGCCAACTATATTATGTTCATATTTTTAGGAGTTGCACGAATTACCGAGAAGACTCAAATAGCCTGAAACTACGTAGCCACCGTAGGACAAGGATAGCTCTGCGACGATACCTAAATTTTACACTGAATGGATCCATCAGGCACGTTACCACCTTATACCCTGGCAAGGTATGGGGGGTCTGCTAGTCCGGCGAGGTACCAGACTCCACGTACCCATGTGGTGATATCATGTTGTCAGTTTATGTAATGCTCTCTCTACTTATCATGTTTTACTTATGTTATATACATGTATACTCATGTTCATGCTCATGTTCATATCCAGGTTTTCAGTTTTAGTTCTTATCATGTTATTTCATGTCCCATGTTATTTCATTCAGTTGCTTTACATACCAGTACATTCAATGTGCTGACGTCCCCTTTGCCCGGGGGCCTGCATTTCACGATGCAGGTACGTATTTACAGGACGCCACATCTGCTCAGTAGGATTTGCTCGTATCAACTCATTGGTGAGCCCTATTTCATTCGAGGTTTAGTCAGTTATCTTTATTTTACTAATCATGCATTTAAAGGTATGCTGGGGGGCCTTGTCCCAGCAAGTACGTTTTCCAGTCAAAATTCACGATTAGAGGTTTCATAGACTAGTCAGTTTAGTTATGTTAGACATGCAAGGTGTTTATCCATCTTTAGCTCAACTTATGTTATTTTCTCATTTATGATTTAAACAAGTATTTCATTAAATTATTATGACCTCTTATGTTTTATAAAATCTCATCACGTTCATGCTATATTTTTGCTCATGTATGCCTCATGATGATTCAGCAAGCCATGTGGTTCGCTCGGTCACATGCAGCATGGCACCGAGTGTCGTGTTACTCCCAGGCCAGGTTTCGGGGCGTGACACTCACGTTTCTACCTTCATTAGAGTTATGCTATCATTAGAAAATCGATATCTTAGCATACATAACTAAAGCTAGAGAAAATTGGATACCATCTCCTTTATTTATACAACTTCCTCCTATCATATATCAACTCCCAAACATCGATAATAACATTCACAATATCATAACAATAGTCTTTATTCACCTACATTATCATTACTTCTCAGTTTACTTCCAATCATCCATATCCATGGTGATAGCATACTATTATATTCGCTCATATAAAATATTTATCCCATGTTCTCAGTATCATTTACAACATGATTATAATCATAACATATCAAGAATCATTACTCAACCCAAGCCATTACTCACAAACATTACTATTCTCACATTCAAGACCCATTTTCTATATTCTTCTACAATCCAAGTCTTTCAATGTCTCACCTTAAACAATATGGAAATACAAAAAAAAACTTATCTTAGATGGTGTAGGAATGAACCTTGAGTGGAAATACTTCACTTGAACCAAAAACCTAGTTCACCTCCAATGGAATCTTTTGTGGTCCTCCAAACCTTGGAAGCTTTTTAACATATAAACACTTGATTCTAGTCTTTTGATCTTTGTGTTCTCTTGAACTTGAGTGGAATGTTCTTAGAGAAGAGTTTTGAGGTCTCAATATTTCCAAAAGATGAAAAATGCAGTAAAAGAACCCAAGGCATATATTTATACAAAAAACTAAAATCAGCCCGTGGGTACTATACGGTCACTTATACGTTCCGTATAGTATTGTGCGGTCCATATAAGTGGTTGTGGTTCATGATAACGTCCAAATCCACCCTATTAATTAGAATGGGCACGGTCGTATGCAAATATATTTTACCCAACTATGAGTCGAGGTCGATCCCACAGGGAATACAATGAAGAAATATACTCGATAAGTGTAACACCCGACTATTAGTCTATATTTCAAGAGGAAAGGAAATATAATAAAAGTTTGATTGTTGTTTGTTCATTAAAAACTGAGAATGGTTATAGGATGTAAATAATTGGTAAATGGGACTAAGGTTGTGGTTCCAATGGAGAGTAATGCGTTTGGATATCAATTCAACTTATTTATATGCCTAGGTGCATTAAGCCAAGGGTCACGTGATTCTTGCCAAAAGTTTTCCAACCAAATCAGCAAATTTCATCCTAAGCTTTTCCAAGCCCTAGGATGTTTTATAAGAAAGCACCCATGAAGCCTCAACTAGCTTTCCTATTCCTAGCTCAAGCTATTAGATGGATTTAATGACCCACATTGTTGCTATTAACTCTTTTCCTAACCTCTACTTGCTTTTCCAAGCAAAGTAATGGTATTAAGGCACAAGTAATGTTGTACACCATCACAAGACATTGATGCTTGAAGAGTTAATAGAAAACACCATTAGCATATAAATATAGTATGAATATGAAACCCAATCACATAACTAACACATTGGATTCCACAACCTTAGCTGAAAGATTAGCTACTAATATTCATTAAAAGTAAATCAATCAAGTAAAATGTATTCATAAAGCTTACAAAAGTGTTGGATGAAGAAGATGACAAAGCTAAAAGAAATCTCTTAAATGCTTCAACAACCAACAGTAAATGACTCCACAAGAGTTTATGCCAAAAACTGCAGGATAATCTAAACCAAAACCCTAGCAAATCTATTTATAGCATGTCCAAAACGGGAACAATTTCCAGACAAAAATGCCCCTGTGCATCATGTGCGAGTCGCACTTAGTATCGCAAGTGCAACATGCGAGTCACATGTTGCACAAAATCATCGCATGTGTGACATCTTATTCATCAGTTGAGCAGCATGTGCGACACCAGATACGAGTCGCATATTCGCCATGCGACTCGCATGTGGCGTCGCATGTGGCGTCACACATGGTTTCTTATTTGGCCTTCTCTGTCAGCAGATGCTGCGTCATATGCGATTCGCATGTGGCGTCGCATGTGGCGTCACACATGGTTTCTTATTTAGCCTTCTCTGTCAGCAGATGCTGCGTCAGATGCGATTCGCATGTAGTACATGCGACTCGCATATGCTGCCTTTGTTCAGTTCAGCTGACTTTTTGCTTCATTTTCCTTCATTTTGCTTCCAGCTACTTCCGGCACATGTTTTTCTACAAATTGTCCCAAAAACACGAGAAACGACATCAAAAGTACTTGGGGATATACAAAAGACTAAGTAGTTGGTATCGAATATGCCGTAATTTCACGACTCATCAACACCCCCAAACTTATACTTTTGCTTGTCCTCAAGCATTTAAAACAGAACTACAACATATGCCAATTGCTAGGTACTACAATGATGATCATGATCAGTCAAAACATAGTTATTCAAAAGACGAATTCCCCTCCCTCTTGTTGCGAGACTGGTGCCTTTCCTCAAAGGGTGGGAATTAACCAACTGATGCACTTGATGACACAAGGTTACTCTATCTTTTAAAAGAAACGGCTTCAAATGAAGCGTCAAGAAGTAATTCTTTCGTTGAGCTTAGTAATCCACATACCCTCACAAAAAGACCAAAGAAAGTCCCACACACACATATTCACGAATAGCAACTGGGACAAAAGACGAATAAGGAGAGAACCACTCACACTCAGAAAAGAACATGTACAAGTACAAAAAATGTGGTGCCATAAGCTTGCCCTTCAAGTATTTCTCCACTAATGTAAACACACTTGTTCAAAATCAATTAGGACTTGCGGGTCATAGCTAAGGTTTGGGGTTAAGGTGGGGTGAAATTTGGGTAGGAGTGACTTGACGTCTCCCTAAGCATTTTCGAGCACGCTCCCTTCACCCAATCCGTACCTTCTTTATCATTCAAGCATTATCCGCCAATTTGTGACTCCTTTTGCCATTATCGTTATTGCTTCTCTACTTTCCCACTTATTCCTTACATCACAACCATTATTCACACCCTTGCGTTCACTGCTAAACCTACGATTTATGTGTACATATACACACCTTTCTTTACACAAATATCTACATATATCTTTTTTTTTTTTTGTTAGCTACTACCCCCAAACTTATGCGTTTTAGCCTATTGTAGCGTATTTGATTTGCTTAGGGAGATAGGGTGCTAAAAGGTGGATAAACAAGGGTAAAAGGAATGGGGCTTGTCACATGGTTGTAATGAAAGAAAAGAAAAACAAAGTTACGGCTCAAAAATGGGTTAACTAGGATATCAATGCAATGGGTAGGAGTTTTTAGGTTTAGTGGCGGTCCAAAGAGAGCCTAATATCCTTTTTCAAACAAGTGTAGTTTAGTATTTCACCTTGAGATACTTTCCGGGCAAGTTCTAGATCACAATTATGCACAAGACTTGGAACAATGACCTTTCACACACATGGCACATGGATTACTTTGCTAACTTCTAACTACTTCTCAGCCCATCATTCTAGACTTGCAAAACATTTGTGTGTCACCAAATGAGTCATGTTACTGTTATTCCCCCCCTCTGAGTACATATGCAAGAATTTTGGGAGGGGTGTTATCAAAATATGATGGAAAAGCGAAACAAGAAAAATTTATAAACTGATCAACCATCACTATTATACTTGGCAATGACAAAGTACAAGTGTACAAACTTAAACATGAGCTATCCTAAAACAATAAAAAGAAACATATGCTACGTGAGTTGTCCTACCCCCAACAAAAGGAATATGCAGTGTCCCCAATGCATCAAATGTAGTACAAGGGATGAGTAACTCACGATGGACGCCTGGCGTCCGATGGTGTTTGATCAGCAGGGAGGACCTCCAACGGAGGTATTATCAATGGGAGCGTGGCAGCATCACCCTCCCTCCCGGGTGTCAATATGTAAGGCCCCACAGACGGAGGAGCGGTGGATGAACTGGCCTCACCCACTTACGGGGGTCGAGAGGCCCCCCTGGATTTTCTGCTCGCCTCAAGAGACTGCTGCATGGCCACATATGTGTCTATCTCGTCTTCCGCGATACCAGCAGCTCGGGCGGAAGTACGTGCCTCCTCAACAGCTGGGTCAACCTCCAGCTCCTCATCAAACTCTTCCTCGCTTTCTTCCCCCTCTTCTTCCTCTTCTTCCTCAGTTTCTTCGTCCTCCCCAGCTGACTCCTCCACCCCTTTTTCCGAAGGCATGGCAGGCGCTGTGGGTCTAGTGGAGAATAAGAAGGAACCGGATGGTAGAATGGGTGCACTGAGCTCAATGTCATGGGCTTTCAATACCCGAATGTCCTTCTTGACTTTAGCTAGGTCCGCCCGAATGGCAGGAAGGCCGCCTGCACTGCCCCCCTCAATCTGCTCCAACCGACGATCAATGTGGCGAACGTGCTCCTTAATTCTGTCCTGCTCCTTTCTAATATCTGTGATCGCCTGAGTGTAGGGTGCCATTGCTGCCTCAATCGCCTCCTTCACAAAATTGGGGAGCCGCTCAACCAACCAATTAACTTTAGCATCTGCTGCCCGGAGCACTCGCATACCCTCGGCAGACACTCCACGAGCTGCTGTGGTGGATGGCGGGACCGTATCAGTAGGAACTGTAGTGGAAGAACTCGGAGGGTCAGACCTTGGTGCTCGACGGGCTGTGCTAGGAGTGGTATCCTCATCGTCGGTGGCCAAATCTTCGGGCTCAAGTATATGAGCAGCAAGTGGTGGCCCCGAAGCTCTTGGCTCTGTGCTCACCCGCTTTCGCTTCCTAGTTCCCGGTTCCAATTTGGTGTAATCAATCATTTGATCAGCCGGTACATTTCTGTCCACCCGAGGAATATCACAAACCTCTGTCCGGCGGCATAATTCAGTGATCAAACAGGGAAAAGGGAGCGATGTGCCCTTTTGAGTGGACGAATTCTTGATATTGTCTCGGATAATTTCCCCCACATTGACAAGATGCCCCAACATGAGCGAAGCAATGAGAATACACTTTGCAATAGGTATGTTGGTGTTGTTCTTAGAAGGAATCACCCGCGATGATGCGAGAGATAGCCAAAACTTGGCTTCGCGGTTGAAAGTGTTCTTCTCAATTGTGACCGATGGATCTAGCCATGGTGGAGTCCCAGAGGCAATCACTGAAGCAGCCCATTCTCGATGCTCCTCCGAGTTCTCCATCTTCAACTCATATTCCGAACTCACCGGAGGTCAACCTTCAACAGGGTCTGTTTCGCTGCGTTGCTCATATAGGATCGATGTTATGGTATCGGCAACACAATCAACCTTTTTTCCCCGAACCGGAACCCAACACAAATGTGCCAAGTTTTTCTTTGGTTGGCGGTGCGATAACTTCGCATTCAATGTGGCTGCATAAGCTGCATAGAATTCCATTACCAGGGCCGGGCAATATACAGCGGGCTGCATGAAATAATTCCATCTCAAAGTTTCAAGCTTGCGAATGATGCCCGGACATTGGTCGTGCAGCCCCTGGAGAGTGACTCTCTTTTCAACGATGAAGCCCCGAACTGGATTCCCATCGGGCTTAATTGTATTCCAAGTCTTATATAGTTCCCTAGATCCAGGCACGATGAACCGTTGCTCCATTGCTTCCCTCCGTTGACCTCTTGTGACAGCATCCTCGGGTTCAGGAGAGGAAGCCCCATGTGTCCCCCCTTCAGACTGGGGGACGGGATCAGCAGGTGCTTTGTCTTTTCGTCTTCGTGTTGCTCGTTTTCCTCCACCTTGAGGTTGATTTGATCGAGCCATCCTGCACAACATACAAAAATATACCCATTATTTATGGTGTTCCTTTAACAACGATAAAGAAACAAATAATTTTTTTTTTTTTTGGCGGCAACACATGCGAGTCGCATGTGTTACATGCGACTCGCATATGATGCCAGTGAGATCACTACTTATGAGTGTCTCACTGTCACCACATGCTGCAGCATATGCGATTCGCATGTGCAACATGCGCATCGCATATGATGCTCGCATGTGAGTCACTTGAGTTGAGGTTTTTTTTTTTTTTTTTTTTTTTTTTTTACAACACAGATGCACACAAACAAAACAAAACATGTTTACGTAACTTTTTCCGTTAAGATCGTTTTCCCCCGTCTATCATTGGAAAAATTCTATTCAATTACTCACACACATCTATATTCGATGATTGTTCTTCACAACAGACAATGACACTTTGTAATCCAAAAGGCATCACGGGTCCTATTTCACAGGTAAGGTGCCATGGGTACTCAAGAATTCCCCATTTTGGCGAACGATCATATTTCCGCAACATTCAAAGAGTCATTTAGGCATTTAATCACATGAGTTGCGAGCGAGCCTAAACTAACAATTCTTACAACAACTGGGTACTCAAGAATTCCCCAGTCATTATCTCATTCGTCACCAACAACCAATTCCTAGATGGACTACACAATCATGGGTACTCAAGAATTCCCCATTTTTCATCAATTTTTAATCAACCCAGAAAATCACATAAAATAGATCTACCCAACTAACTAAATACAACGAGTGGTACGGTACTACGGTATGATAATGACATGGAATTGAGCAAGTAGTAAATACCCACTAATGTACAGGAGAGAAAAGTCGACATACCTTGAAAGTTAATGAAAGTAGGAAACCTTGCAATCCTTTGTTTTCAGGGGAAAAGAAGTAAATACCAGTCAGGATTTGGGGAAGTGATTAAAGATGATTAGAGTGAAATGGAATTATGGGATGATGTAGGGGAGAAGAAGGAATGGGAGAAGATGGAATCGTGAAGTTTGTAACTGAAAAAAACACAGTTATTTTGTTATTTAAAACAAGATTGGTTCCCGCCGGGTCGGGTCGACCCGCGTCTTTTGACTTACCTGCACACCATGCGAATCGCACATGATGTCGCATGTGTGACATGCGAGTCGCATGTCGTGACACTTCATCGCATATGATGACAGAAACTTTTGTTCTCAATGACTGAATTTTGGCATCAGATGCGAGACGCATTTTCCATGGCAGACACCACATGCGACTCGCATGTGGTGTCGCATGTCATGTCAGTTGGCATTTTCCACTTCTTCTTTCTTTTTTCACACTTTATTCCTACACACTTGGACACACATCAAAACATCATAAAAGTAATAACAATAAACACATGAAAATGAAACTTGGGTTGCCTCCCAAAAAGCGCTTGATTTTACGTCGCAGCACGACGTTGATACCTGTTTAACCCTTTTAAGGCTCGTTGAGGATGAAGACCTCGATAATTTTTGCTTCATTCTGAGATCCCCAGTAATGTTTCACCCTTTGCCCATTCACTTTGATTTTATTACCACTTGGGCAAACAAGTTCAATTGCTCCAAATGGGAACACTTGTGTGATTTCAAACGGGCCGGACCATTTGGACTTCAACTTTCCGGGGAACAACCGGAGCCTGGAGTTGAACAACAATACCCGATCTCCGATGCTGAACTCTCTTTGCAAGATCTTCTTGTCATGGAAGTGTTTCATGCGGGCCTTGTAGAGTGAAGAACTCGCATATGCCTTAAGTCGAAATTCATCAAGTTCGTTAATCTGCTCCAACCTTAAGTTTGAGGCATCACCCCATTCTAGATTCAACTTTTTCAAGGCCCACAATGCCTTATGTTCGAGTTCCACCGGAAGATGACAAGCTTTTCCAAATACCAGTTGATATGGAGACATGCCAATTGGTGTCTTGTAGGCTGTTCGGTATGCCCATAGAGCATCATCCAATTTCCTTGACCAATCAGTCCGGTTAGCATTCACTGTTTTGGAAAGGATGCTCTTAATTTCTCTATTTGAGACCTCAACTTGGCCACTTGTTTGGGGATGATACGGGGTGGCAACTTTATGCTTCACCCCATACTTCTCAAGAAGAGTCTTGAATAATCGATTGCAGAAATGAGAGCCCCCATCACTAATGATTGCTCTTGGAGTTCCGAACCTTGAAAAGATAACCCTTTTCAAAAATGCAGTGACATTTCTTCCTTCATTGTTGGGGAGCGCGACGGCTTCCACCCATTTGGATACGTAGTCTACTGCCACAAGAATGTACTTATTGCTGTAGGAGCTTACAAATGGACCCATAAAATCAATGCCCCATACGTCGAACAATTCAACTTCGAGAATCGGTGTCATTGGTAGCTCGTGCCGTCTTGATATGCCCCCATTCCTTTGACATTGATTACAAGCTTTCACAAAGTCATGAGCATCTTGATGGATTGTCGGCCAATAAAAACCGCTCTGAAAAAACCTTAGCCGCCGTTCTTGAGCTACTATGATGACCACCCACCGGTGATGAGTGACAAGCTTCGATGATGGGCATCATTTCTACTTCAGGTATGCACCTCCTTATGATGTTGTCGGCGCAAACCTTGAATAGATATGGCTCGTCCCAATAGAATTTCCGGGCATCACTTAAAAACTTCTTCTTTTGGTGGAAGTTCAAATCCACCGGCATGATGTCACTTGCATGGAAGTTAGCAAAATCGGCATACCAAGGGATCATGTCATGCGACCCCGCCATTACCTGCTCATCCGGGAATGACTCATTGATTTCTAGGCCATCCAATGAACGCCCACCCTCTTCAAGACGAGACAAGTGGTCCGCCACTTGATTTTCACACCCTTTTCTATCTTTGACTTCAAAGTCAAATTCTTGCAAGAGGAGGACCCAACGTATCAACCTCGGTTTTGCATCTTTTTTTGTCATGAGGTAACGTAGGGCTGCATGATCGGTGTGAACAATCGCATGAGTGCCCAAAAGATAAGCCCGGAACTTCTCGAAAGCAAATACAATAGCCAGCAACTCTTGTTATGTGACAGTGTAATTCATTTGAGCACTGTTCAGAGTCTTGCTTGCATAGTAAATTGGGTGGAAGAGCTTATCACGCTTTTGGCCAAGAACAGCCCCCATGGCAAATCCACTTGCATCACACATCAACTAAAAGGGTTGAGACCAATCCGGGGCAATGATGATAGGAGCCGATGTGAGTCTCTCTTTCAAAACCTCAAATACCTTTAAACAAGCATCATCAAATACAAACTTCGACTCCTTCTCCAACAATTTGCATAGAGGATTGGCTATTTTCGAGAAATCCTTGACAAATCTTCTATAAAACCCAGCATGCCCAAGGAAGCTACGAACACCTTTAACGGAAATTGGAGGAGGAAGCTTAACAATAACCTCAATTTTAACCTGATCGACTTCAAGCCCCTTTTCCGAAATCTTGTGCCCCAAGACGATACCTTCTCTAACCATGAAGAGGCACTTCTCCCAATTCAGAACCAAGTTTGCCTCCTCACATCGTTTCAATACTTGGGCAAGATTCTGCAAGCATTCATCAAAGGAATCTCCAACCACGGAAAAGTCATCCATGAAGATTTCAATGGACTCCTCAACCATATCGGAGAAAATAGACATCATGCAACATTGAAATGTTGCGGGTGCATTACATAACCCAAAAGGCATTCTTTTGAAAGCAAAGGTCCCATAAGGACAAGTGAAGGTCGTTTTCTCTTGGTCCTCGGATGCAATGGTGATTTGGTTGTACCCGGAATACCCATCAAGGAAGCAATAATAATCTCTGCCCGCAAGCCTATCAAGCATTTGATCCATGAATGGCATTGGAAAGTGGTCCTTTTTGGTTCACTTATTCAGCTTCCGATAATCCATACAAACACGCCATCCGGTAACCTTGCGAGTGGGAATCAACTCATTTTTATCATTCGCAACCACGGTGATTCCACCCTTTTTTGGCATGCATTGAACCGGACTCACCCATGAGCTATCCGAAATGGGGTACACAACCCCGGCGTCTAACCACTTGATTATCTCAACCTTTACAACCTCTTGCATGGGAGGATTTAACCTCCTTTGATGTTCAACGCTTGGCTCACAGTCTTCATCAAGCTGAATTTTATGCGTACAAATACCGGGTGGAATCCCTTGAATATCCGCAATACTCCACCCGATTGCTTTTTTGTATCTTCTCAAGATCACCATCACCCTCTCTCTTTGCTCATCAGTCAAACGGGCCGATATAATCACAGGCAATGTGTTGTTGAGTCCAAGAAACTCATACCTCAAATGTGAAGGAAGAGGTTTGAGTTCCAAAGTAGGAGGCTCAATAATTGAAGGTTTTGCAGGAGGAGTTGCTCGGTTTTCCAAGTCAAGATCGAGTCTCTTTGGATTGAGATGGTAAGACCCCATTCCAATCAGTGCATTGACCATCTCCTCAAATTCTTTTTCGTCATCCCATTCATAATTCATTATCACCGCAGCCAACATATCACCTATATGCTCATGTTCTATGGTTGTCTCTATTGCTTCATCAATTGTGTCAATAACCGACACAACACTCATATCCGCCGGTTGTTTCATTGACTTGCAAATATGGAAAGTGATCTCTTCATCATTCATTCTAAATTTCAGATCACCTCTTTCCACATCCACGAGGGCACGCCCTGTGGCTAAGAATGGTCTTCCCAAGATTATGGGAACTTCAAAGTCAACTTCACAATCCAAGATCACAAAATCGGCCAGAAAAATAAATTTATCCACTCTTACAAGCACATCATAAAGAATACCGATGGGCCTCTCTACGGTTCTATCCGCCATAAGTAATCTCATCGTTGTAGGACGGGGGGTGCCCAATCCCAACTTGTTGAATATTGAAAGCGGCATCAAATTGATGCTTGCTCCAAGATCACATAAAGCTTTAGCAAACTTGTATTCACCGATGGTGCATGGAATTGTGAATGCTCCGGGGTCTTCTTTTTTGTGCACCAAAGCTTTGGTGACAATTGCACTACAATGATGAGTGCCCCCCAATGTTTCGATGCCAGGACTCCTTCTTTTGGTAACTAGATCTTTCATGAACTTCGCATAACCGGGCATTTGTTCAAGTGCCTCAACCAATGGGATATTTATTGAGAGATCCTTTAATCGTTCGATGAACTTGAGGAACTTTCCATCTTCCGCTTTCTTTGCCAATCGTTGGGGAAAAGGAGGGGGAGGCCTCATAACGGGCGGTGAAGCCCTTGGCACCTCCTCCGCCGTTTCCTTGCTTTCCGAGGCATCATTCATTTCAGGAAGGTCCTTGTTAACGATGGGCTCTTCAATACCAGCCCGCATGTTCTTTGGGTTTGCTTCTTCTTCAATAACCATGGGTTCTTCAACCATTTTCTCTTCATTACCCGACACATTTTCGTTCACCAACTCCTTTTCCCCAATTGTTTTGCCACTCCTAGTAGTAATTGCATTGCATTTATGTTCACCATCGTTCCTTGGATTAGCAACTGTGTCACTAGGGAGTGAGCCTTTCTGCCTTTGGTTTAGGATTGCCGAGATTTGGCCAAGTTGAGACTCCAACTGTTTAATGGAGGTGGAGTGTGAACTTACAACTTGACCCATGGATTTGACCTCATCTCTAGTTTCCTTGCAAAAGGTGTCGGTGGACTCCACTTTCCTCAGTACCTTTGACAACATATCTTCAATTTTTGAATTAGAGGAGTCGCTATTTGGCGGTTGACCAGAGCTTGGTTGATTTCCCTTCGGAGGGACATACGGATTTGTGCTCCGATGATTATTGTAATTGCTATTGTACCCCCCTTGATTGTTGTCATGATTATCTCTCCAATTAGAGTGACCTTGTTCTTTGTTCCAACCTTGATTCCCTTGACCTTGCCGCCAAGATCCTTGATTTGGACCTTGGTAGTTCGGACGGGAACCCTCCCTCAGATTGTTGACATAACTCGCCTCCTCATCATACATTTGGAAACATTGCTCATCCGGAGGACCCCCTTCGAAGGATTCTACCGCATTCACCTTTTTGCTTCCGCCACCCATGACATGTTTTGTAACAAGGTCCATTTGGGTGACAAGTTTGGCCATGGACTCATCTCTCTCTTCCTCCTTCTTAATCATCTCACGAGTGAGCACATGTTTGCAGGAACTTCCTCCACCCACTTCCGAATCCCTAGTGTGCCATGCTTCATTAGTCTCGGTCAATTTATCCAACAATTCACAAACGGTGGCATAAGAGTTATCCATAAGAGACCCCTCTGCAATGTTGTTCGCCACCGATTTGTTGACCGAATCTAGAGATCTATAAAATGTTTGTAGAAGCACACCATCGGGCAATCCATGCTTGGGACAGCTTTTGACTTTCTTTTTAAAACGATTCCAAGTTTCATGGAGAGCCTCATCCGGAAGTTGACGAAAGTGGTTGATTTCGTCACGGAGTTGTAACATCCGTGATGGAGGGAAGAACTTTTTGAGGAATGCTTCGGTCAGTTCCTCCCAAGTAGTGATGGACCCGGAAGGAAGATCATCTAACCAAGCCGTGGCTTCCCCTGTTAGGGAGTACGGGAAAAGCCGTAGCCTGACTGCTTCGATTGAGACGCCCGGATGCACATTGGTAGAACATACCCCAAGAAAGTTCCTAAGGTGCCTATTCGGGTCATCTTTGAGTAGACCCCCGAACAGGCCCTTAGTGTTGAGCAGGTGCAGCATGGTGTTGGTTATATGGAAACTCGAATTTCCAATCAAAGGTGGGGGCTGAATTGCAGCTGTATAGCCTGCCCCCACAGCTTCTTCACCAACCGCTATTGGTGGGTTTTGGACTTGGATACCTTCCTCCTCCATATTGCCTGCACAACACACAACAACAAAAAGGAAATAAGAAATGAAATAAAGACTAAGAGTAACGTTTTACACTAGTTAGTAAATTTCTAGACCGTATTCCCCGGCAACGGTGCCATTTTTGATAACGTCCAAATCCACCCTATTAATTAGAATGGGCACGGTCGTATGCAAAGTAATGGTATTAAGGCACAAGTAATGTTGTACACCATCACAAGACATTGATGCTTGAAGAGTTAATAGAAAACACCATTAGCATATAAATATAGTATGAATATGAAACTCAATCACATAACTAACACATTGGATCCCACAACCTTAGCTGAAAGATTAGCTACTAATATTCATTAAAAGTAAATCAATCAAGTAAAATGTATTCATAAAGCTTACAAAAGTGTTGGATGAAGAAGATGACAAAGCTAAAAGGAATCTCTTAAATGCTTCAACAACCAACAGTAAATGACTCCACAAGAGTTTATGCCAAAAACTGCAGGATAATCTGAACCAAAACCCTAGCAAATCTATTTATAGCATGTCCAAAACGGGAACAATTTCCAGACAAAAATGCCCCTGTGCGAGTCGCACTTAGTATCGCAAGTGCAACATGCGAGTCGCATGTTGCACAAAATCATCGCATGTGTGACATCTTATTCATCAGTTGAGCAGCATGTGCGTCACCAGATGTGAGTCGCATGTTCAACATGCGACTCGCATGTGGCGTCGCATGTGGCGTCACACATGGTTTCTTATTTGGCCTTCTCTGTCAGCAGATGCTGCGTCATATGCGATTCGCATGTAGTACATGCGACTCGCATGCGGCGTCGCATGTGGCGTCACACATGGTTTCTTATTTAGCCTTCTCTGTCAGCAGATGCTGCGTCAGATGCGATTCGCATGTAGTACATGCGACTCGCATATGCTGCCTTTGTTCAATTCAGCTGACTTTTTGCTTCATTTTGCTTCCAGCTACTTCCGGCACATGTTTTTCTACAAATTGTCCCAAAAACACGAGAAACGACATCAAAAGTACTTGGGGATGTACAAAAGACTAAGTAGTTGGTGTCGAATATGCCGTAATTTCACGACTCATCAGTTCACCAACCAGAAAATCATCTCCCTGCTGGGAGTTATACGGACCGTATAAGTGGTTGTATAACTCCACTTATCTGAAATGATTTCCGTCATTTCGTTCGATCTCCAATCCTTATGGAACCTTTTTGACACTTGTTTAGCACCTCACTAACAATCTAAGGGACATTATAACTCTCCTTTAAAATATCATTAAGTTTCCATTAACTTGTTACTCGTAAATCCTTTCTGATACCTGTCGTATGCCTTGTCTCGTCTTGACAAACTTTCTTCTCTTACCTTAAACGTCTTTGAAATCTTAATTAGGGTCTTCAAATGTCATTCCTTACTTATTGCAATACCGTATACTTCGTGATCTTCGTTGATCTATTCACTGTGCATTGATAGAAAATTTTTTGAGGTGTAATATTGACTATCTTAGATTTCATCACCATCAGCACCATTATCATGACTCTCACTTTCTCTATCTGAAAGTTCTTTTGATAAATCCTGAGTACTATGATCATTTTGAGTAGGAGAATCTGCTACATGAATATCAGCATCACCTATATAAATAGGATGATAAGTAGCATCTGCCACATGAATATGAGCATCATTTGTACGAATAGCATGAGAAGTAATATCTGCTACTTCCCCTGAACTGATAACTTCATTAGGCTGTGATTCCTCCTGCATTCTAGAGAAAAACTTAACAAAAGTAGCTAGGTTAGTAGAGGTGTGTGGTGAGAGCTGGTCTGTATGTACATAAGAGAGTGTGTGTTCATCAAAGATAACATGTCTAGACACAAAAACTCTTTTACTTGATCGTTCATAACACCTGTAACCTTTGTGCAGGCTACTATAACCAATGAACACACAGGGATAAGTTTTTGGTGAAAATTTATTTTGACCTTTGATATATGGATAACACCTACAACCAAAGACTTTGAGACTATTGTAATCAGGTGATGCTCCATGAAGCTTGGCAAAGGGTATTTCACTCTTGAGAACTAAAGATGGGCATCTGTTAATCAAGAAAATAGCAGTAACGAAAGCTTTTACCCACAGAAAAAGAGGCAATTTTGCATGGAAGAGTAGTGTTAAGCCAGTTTCAACTATATGTCTGTGTTTCCTTTCAGAGATGCCATTTTGTTCAGGAGTATTTGGACATGACATCTGCCTAGTAATTCCACAATTATCTAGGTGGTTAATGAACTCATTATTGATAAACTCGCCTCCTTCATCACATTGGAAAATTTTAATAGGCTTTGTGAACTGTTTTTCTACAAGTTTCTGAAAATTAATAAAGTTTCAAAGAATTCAAACTTCCTTTTTAATTGATACAACTAATTGTATCTTGTATGATCATCAACAATAAGATATAGTATTTCATATGCTGGGAAGATTCAACTGGTCCCTATAAATCACAATAAATTTTGATCAATAGTCCCTTATCAACTTTATTTCTCAATGCAAAAGGAAGTTTACAACTTTTTCCTAACTGGAAGCTAATACAGATAGTAGGCACTTTATTCCAACTCTTAACATCTATGAATTTATTCCTATTCAAAAACTGTAAAGACTTCAAACTAGGGTGTCCTAACCTGGCATGCCAAATGCAATTTGTCTTCTTCCAGTATGATGTTATTGTCAAAGCAAATATATTGTTATCTTCCAATGCATAGAGTCCTCTTCTCTTAGTTCATTTGGCCATGTGTTTCCCTGACTTCTTGTCCTTAATAATAAAATCAGATTCATCAAACTCAAGAGTACATGCATTATCCTATGCAAGTTTGCTAACAGAAAGTAGATTCTTATTTATCTGAGGAACTACTAAGACTTCCTTAACTTTCAGTCCTAATTTGGTAATGTTCCCAACATGTGTAATGTTTCGATAAGATCCATTGCCAACAACTATCTTATCAGTACCATTTTAGACTTTAAGATTAGATAAATTACCTGTATTGTTGGTCAAGTGATTGGTTGCTCCAGAGTCAGCATACATTATACCATCCTCAACTGTTGTACCTTGCAAGTTGATTGCTGATAAGGCTTATGGAAGGGTTTTGGTAGCCTGATAGAAGTAATCCCATCTATAAAAACACTTAATAGCAATGTGATTATTCTTACCATAAATTTGGTAAGCATTTGAAGAGGATGAGTCCTTATCTTTCCCTTGATTTGAACCTTGAAAATTCTGACCATTCCGATTGTAATTTCCTTATCTAGCAAGTATCCTCTTCCCCTTGGGTTGTTGTTTGATTTTCCCCTATTCTGATTAAAGTTTCCTCTACCCTTACTTCTGCCTCTTTATGCAGAGAAGGCCATGTTGTGATTTTCCTGAGGTACTTCCACATGATCTTCTATCATGTTCAAACCTCTAAGTGAGTTGACAAACTGGTTCAGTGTCGGATAGGGTGCTTTTCCAAGCACAACAGTCCTCAAAAATCCTGTATTTTAGCCCTAAACCTCTAGCAGAGTTGATGACTTAGCTATCTTTATCAACAGGTTTTTGGATAGCAGCACGGCCATCATATATTCCCTTGAATTCTTTCAGATATTCATCAAGTTTCTTGGATCCCAACTTGATGTTCTGAAGTTGTTTCTTGAGTTGAAACTCCTTGTCCTTTGTTGCTTAAAGATATGCTTCTTCTAAGCATTCCCATATCTCTTTGCCTGTTGCATAACCAACAATGAGATACATACTTTCCTCAGTCATGGTTCCTGAAATCCATGTTCTCAGCAACACATCTTTCTTTTCCCAATCACTGTCCTCCTTAGCTTCAGCAGGCTTATCTTCTCCATCTGTGACAGATGAATCTTTTTTGTTTGCCTGCTCCTCTTTGATCCAATTGATTACTTTCAGAACTTGCATGAGTTGCATGATCTGAGCCTTCCAAATCAAGTAATTAGTGATCTTAAGCTTGATTGGACAAGCAGAAATTAGGTGGTGCAAAAAGGGGGTTGACAATGACATATGTGTTGAATTTGAGGCCATTATGAAAAGATTATGAGGGATTTGAACAAACAGCTTTACTTGTTTTTAAAGCTCTGATACCATGTAGAAAACACAGTATAGGGAGGAAAGAAGAAGCTAAGCTTTGATATATATTTCGTGTTATTCAATGCATGCAAAAGCCTGTTTATATAGGCTGAGTTACAGATGATGATCAACTATAGTAGTTAAGTTCTACACAAGTCTAACTACATGTATTTGAGTCATAGAAATACACTAGGAATACTCATGCTAATGTACAGCTGATATATGACTGGATGTACAACAATATACAGTCCTAGTATACTTCAATATGCAGTCCTATTCTAATGCAATGCATGTATCGACTAGAGCTTATCTCTTAGTCTCCAACACCGCTCAATTTTACAAAATTTGATTCAGACTTTTTTTCCTCATAATATTAGTAATCCAAACTGAACCAAAGTATTTTCAGTTCGATTAGGTTTTCTTAAGGTACGATTTGATTATTTTTGGACTTGTCATAGTTAGGCTTCTTTCTCAACCAAAAAGAAAAGTGAGCCTCGGAACTAAATTTTTCAAAGTTTCTGATGTTCAACTCATGTCCTTGACAAGTTGATCAACTGTAATTTTCTTTAACGAAACTATCATTTGAATTTCACCATAGCCTTGGGGCTAACCTTCGCCATATATGGAATATTGAATTGGGTTTGAACCATAACTCCAAGAATATATGATATCTTTTATCCTTTGCGATAAAGGCGTATTTGAAATTTATGAGTTCAATATTCTAGGATACAGCCTCCAAGTGTTAATGATTGATTCTGAAATTTGATGCTTGTACTTATTTGATGGATTTTATTAACACATATGTAAGTTTGAGGCCAAAATTACTGAGTTCAACTGAACCTATAGCTTACACTATGAATCAACCCTCCACCTTGAGAACATGTTTATGTAGATTAAAGGTGATATAGAAAATCATAGTCAATGAGATTGTTAGCCTATTTGGCCAAGCTTCTGGAAGTCAAAAGTGCTTATTTTGATTTAAAAAATATTTATTTTAAAAATTAGCTGGTGTTTAGCCAAGCTTTTAGAAAAAAAAATAATTGTTTTTAAGTAGTAGTCGAAGTTGTTCTTCAAAATCTAAAAATTAATACTAGATTTTTCCCTGAAACACTTTTTGAATCTTGATTAAACACAAATTAATGCTCTAATATTGGAAAAACATGTTTTTTGAATTGTTCATCTTAGTACAAACTACTGCTCTCCAAAAATATTTTCTTATATAAAGGAAAAAAAACACTTCTAACAAAAAAAATAATAACCAAAATAAATAGATTTTGAAAGTTTGGTCGAACAGGCTACGCATTTGGGAGTTCACGGTGTTGAACAAGGAGTTAAATTTTATTCTCCCGTTCCAAGATACTTGTCATGTTTCGCTTCTTGAGAGTCAATTTAATTAATTTTTAAAGCTAAATTTGAATAGATTAACTTAGTAATTTATAACAAAATGTAGATGTTCAAAACTACACGAAAAATACTACTTCTATAAGTTGAATTTTTATCATATCAATACGGTAAAAAAGAAAAGATACAATATTGGTCAAATATTTATGCAACTTGACTTTTGAAAAATGAAATGTGAGAAGTATTTTGAAACGGAGGGAGCTAGTATGTAACTTCAATTACTCAATTGTTACCTGTTTGTAAGCCTAATTTTATGTAACTTCACTATAAATGAGAAGAGACCTCTCAAACATAGAATTGGCTTTTGTTTTGTGAAGTCATCCCAATGGTTTTCTACTCCTGGAGGTTTATTGCCATCCATTGATGTTAGCAGTTTTTATCTTGCTATTATGTATCTTGATATTTTTTTTTTTAACAATACTGTGTCAGGTATTTTTTTTCTTTTATGAGTCAAGGGTCTATCGAAAATAACTTTCCTACTCTCACAAAGATAAGGGGTAAGGTCTGCATACATCGTACATTCTGCGGACCTCATTTATGAAATCATATTAGGTTTGTTGTTGTTTAAAGTCATCTCAGTGGTCTATTCTCACTGGTGTGGGCTTTGGCTTGACCCTACCCTGGCAATCCATTAAGGGGTCATTTGGTGATGGCATAATCTGGGACATCGCAACACTAATTTTTTACGCCATGTTTGATAGAAGATATAAATTTATTTTAGGATAAATTTATACGTTCTACCAAACAGAGTATAAAATGAAGCACAATCCTAAGGGTGGGATATCCCGCCTTATCCGACTAACATTGAGATTATTTTATCTCATCTCTCAAATGAGATAAATTAGTCTCGAGACTATAATCCTGAAATTATAATTCCGAAATAATTTAGTTCGCGTACCAAATGATTACTAAAAATATTAATGTACGAAGAAAATGGGGGACATGATATCAGGCTTAGTACGTGCATTAGGCATGTGAATCCCAGACCAATTTCAAATAAGTAAGTAACACTATTGTGTAGGCATATTTTCTGTCCCCTTCTCCATATTATTTACACGTTGGTTGCTATTTAAAGCAGGTAGGAGGTAATGCCTACCTCATTAACCATTGGTGGTTTTAACTTAAAATTAAGCTATGGAAAATATAATAAGCTTTAATTAATTGTTGTCTCTAAGGAGTGGATGAAACTCAAATCGGATCTTATTTGTAAACCTTGAGATATATCACCAACCTAACTTTGTTTCACTACTGAAAAATCACTATTTGCCCACTCAAATTTTTCATTGAAAAATGTTCAGTGACTTTTTTTACCTCGGTAAGAAAAAACCTAACAATTGTTTTTGATATTTCTCAGCGTTTTAATAAGAACTCATATTTCACCGTGCGTTTGAGATGGAAAAATCATATTTTACTGCATCAATTTCTCACTGAATGTCGACGGAAAAAACCTTTGTTTCTAGTAATGTTTGCTTAGCCAATTTCTCCATGATTAAATAATTTAGTAAGTAATATAAAAAAAATAATTAACTATAATAAAGTAATAGAAGTATACATATAAAAATACATCATGAATTTATTAATTTGATATAAATATTTTATCAGATAAACTTTTACCTTTTACTGGCCTCCCAAGTCCCACCTAACATTGTTTTCTTAGCCAATTAGACAGGACCTATTTTAATTTGCTGAGAGGAGGAGAGCACACGGTATGCAGAGTGCGTAATTGAATGCTCTTTCTTACAGTATTTATTTATGTCTTGAAGAAATGTCAGTAATATTTTATACGTTTAATAAGATGATATATAACTTCATAAATTTTTAAGTCTTGTTTCCAGTCGTAAGTTTTAAAAAAAAAATCAATTTTTACTAAATTCTATACTCAATAAAACAATGTCATGTAAAATGAAACATAATAATATCATCCATTAAATTCAATAGGTTAAGCATGATAACATTTTTTTTTTAATAGCTCTTACCCACCATGCTAGGCTAAGTTGTATTGATATAAGGAGAGGGGGGCAAGAACCTTACCTCTATTATTGATACAACAGGTGATTCAATCACCGCAAAAGGGGAAGGTTTGCCTAGAGACAAATTCCTTCAAGCTAGCAAAAACTCTATACATTTAACTAACTTTCAAATTAGATTTGTGGAATCTAGTCCTAAGATTTGGCATTTGCCATTTATCAAGCTGAAAGGTCCCTTAGAGATTTGAGGAAGCTGATCAAAAGTATAATAAATCTTGTTGTGGTTCTGACTTGTAGCCAGTTTTGCGAATTAAATAGTAAAGGTATTGAAGGATACCGAAGCAAATTAATATTGGAGGAGATCTCAATTCAATGTCTCATAAGTCTCATGAATGTCAAATGGACATTCATCATGCAACCTCACCAGATGTCTTTTTCAAATACTCCCTCCGGATAAAAAAAAAAGTTCATTTAGCTATTTGCAAATTCCTTAAGAAAATACTAACTCCTAGACAAAAATAGGTAATTTGACTAAACTATCTCTAATTAAATAAGCATTGAGATTTAATCATATAACACTTAATAGGAGCAAATATGAAAAAAATAAAATTAATTTTTCTTGATTTGCTAAGTAAACTCTTTTTTTTATTTAAAAAAAGGCTAAATGAACTATTTTTTTATCGGAAGGGAGTATTAAATTAGAGGACAAGTAAACCATTATGGGCCATTTAAATAAAATGTATGAAAGTCATCGCACTACCAAATCTCAAAAGGAATTGGTTAAGTTTGACCAGCAAATGAAGTCACCAAAAAACCATTTTTATTACCTGCCAATACCAATGCGAGAATTGCACGTGATTTTTGTGTTAATATATATAAATAATTTATTTTGAATTCAATAACTAAATAAAAAAATGCATAATACACGAATAGGTCCTCAAATTTGGCCTCAGTTAACAAGCATCTCATCTAACTTTGAAAGTGCACAAATAGACACATCAACTTGTATAAAGTTGAACATCTAAACACAAATGTTGACAGAACACATAAATTTTCGAAATGCACTTTATGCAAGTTGAGGTGTCTGGATGATCATTTTATAAGTTAGAGTGTTCATCTGATAAAGTGGAGACAAGTTCACATTTGGACCCACCAATTTATTGGCTCAAGCCAATTGACTCGTCCAATTCAGTTCATCTAAAATTGGGATGATATAGAGCTCAAATTAACTAACAAAAATTTTAATTAAAAAACTTTCAAAGGGCCTTTTTTGTTTGAAATGTTATACATAGCTATAATAATCTTCTTTTTGTTACTTAAAAAATTATAAAAGAACAAACATTGAAACTAATTAAACTTAGTAAGGAGGGCTTCCCCAGAAATTGGCTCTGCGCGATGTGAATTCAGATGTAATCGGGCTCCAATAAGGTAGCGGACACCGAGTGAAAAATTTAAAAAAAAAATACTTAGTAAGAATGGTTGAGTTATGACCCCCTTTTTAGCACATTTCAGTCAAGTAACTTTTATTCAGTCCATTTTGACCCGTTTAAATTTTACTCAACCCGTCCATCTGACACCCGAGTTCCACCAACCCCTTTGTCTCTATTCAAAAGAGTAACCAATAAATTGGAACGGTTCGATTTTACATATGAACAATTAAATCTTGGCCCCTGTAGTTTTAATTTTTGGACCACCCAAATCAGTACAAAATACCAGCTAGTCTTATCAAATAACTCAAATGATTAGAAACAATCAAAAATACTTGCACCGCGCAAAAAATAGGCCAAATTTTTTTTTTTTTTTTTTTTTTTTTTTTTGCTTTTCTTTCAGAAGAGTGTTAGGTAAGGAATAAGAAAATAAAGGAAGGAAGATGGAAAAAAAATCTTTTATCTTTTTCAAATGCCACGTAAATTAGGGCGTCGGGAGTATAAAGACTCTGCGTTTACTCCAATAGAGAGAGGGGGGAGAGAGAGGGGGAGTCATTATGACGAGATTCAAGGATATTTTAATATTACTAAACACTATGACATTTTTAAACTATATAGAAGCATGGGATTTGCACTAATGCTTGGTCGTTCATTTTCCACTAAAAAAAAAGGTGTGGGCTTCAACTAAACATAAACTAATATTATTAAAAAAAGTGTGGGTTCCAAATAAACACTCACCAATATTAAAAAAAATAGAACTCATCATCTTCAAAATTTAAAGAAAAAAGTGGATCTCATATTAACAAAATCAAGCAATATAAAAAATGAATTTCATAGTAAAAACACAAATAATGTAAAAAAAAGAGTATCCCATATTGAAAAATCAAACAATATTTATGTAATTTCCAAAGTATCTCATTAAACTAATAATGATGGACTCATTGTCACATGCATTTCAATTCATTAGTGGGAACAAATAAAATTATTGTACAACAACATACTTAAAATACTTATATATTAAAATAAGATAGAATTTAATTACTTTTTTATTTTTTCCTTACTCTAATAAATGTGAAAAGATATTAATGTCATAAAATAAAAAATAATATTAAATGAAGATCAAATAATTAATAATGTAAATTAGTGAAATTATAATTCTAATTGATGTTTCCTTAAAAAAACCGTGCAAAATAAAACATGACAAGTAAAATGAGTTAGACCAAAAATATTTACCAAAAACTAAAAAATAGTAGTTCTTTATTTAAATAGGAAATCAAATTTCTACTTTGTTTCATTTTAAACATGTAAAATTAATATAATAATTTGAATTACAATTATCCAAATCAAATTTTGATAAAAACAAATAATAGGTATTGTTTAGGCTCAATCTACATACATTAACAATAGAGTATTTTACGCCTTTAAATTAATCTAATTAAAATTGGAAGTATCAATTGATGCTTAAATATTGCTATTGTTTTATCTCAAAGAGAGGAAAATAGTTTTCTTTTAAACAATTCTTCTCTTTTAAAAAGTATTAATAAATTTTCGTAACAAACACGAATATAATAAAGTTTTAGATCCGGAACATAAAACCCATGCTTCCTGTGTCGTATGTGTATATATATGCGTATACATATATATATTCAAACATAATTACATATACATAAATACACTATAATCTAAAGTGGTAGGCTCATGCGCTACACGGGCATAGGCCATCTGGTTTATTTTAATGTCCCATACCAGGACATGCTTAAGATGACAATAAGTAGCTTTTTGAATATGTAATATGACAAAGCCTGTAACTTCACTAAACATGATGAATTTTATTTTAATGTTCCATATCAGCACATAATGGTGGAGCCAGAATTTATGTCAAGGGGGTTCAACAATATAAATATGTCATAAATAAAGAAGCTAAGGGGGTCCAACTTCTACTATATATACATAAAAAATAGTTTTCACCTTGTATATCAATTTTTCGCCGAAGGGTGTTCCGATGAATCCCTGGGCTCTTACTAGGTCTGCCACTATCAGCACATGATTAAGATGCCAATAAGTAGATTTTACTCCTTCTGTTCACTTTTATTTGTCCACTTTAAACTTTTCACGTTGTTTAAGAAATAATAATGAAATGCATAATTTACTAACGTGCTCATATTAATTAGTGCATATTTTTATTGGATTTGAAAAATGATTTGAAGTGAGTAATTAATACTATAGGTAAAACGAAAAAAATAAAATTATCATTTTTTGATATGCTAAAAGTGACAAGTAAATGTGAATATCTATTTTTAAAATATTGGACAAGTAAAAGTGAACAGAGGGAGTATATTTTAGAGGGGATTCCATTTTTTTTCGTTGAAAACACGCAAAGCACAAGAAAACTCGAAACCTATTTTCGGCACAATGCACTCCATCATAATTTGTTTATTTATAAGATAATGATCAAACACACACTTTACCTATTACTCTTTTGCGTGTTTCACACCCTAAGTATATGTAAGTTGTTCCACTTTCCTACTTTAACTATCACCATCTATGTATTAAAATGCACCTAGTTAAGTACATGGTAACAGTCCAAAGTAGAAAAAGGAAACAATTCATAGTTGCTTAGGTGTGTTCTACTTCCTCTGTTCTAATTTATGTGATACTTTTCGCTTTCTAAGATTCAAACTGCATGAAGTTTAAAGACATTTTAAGATGTATTTTTGCAGAAAATTGATATGAGAAAAATTATAACTTATAATATTCTTCATGTAGTTTTCAAATATATAAAATTTAATCTTAAGATATTAAGTTAATCTAATCCAATTTAGCTTCAAAATTTAATCAAAACTGACTCTCGCAAAGTGAAAAGTGTCGCATTAATTGAGACGGCGAGAGTAAAACATAGATGATGGTAATTCAAGTAAAAGTGGAGAACAAAATTGAAGTGTGAAACTCACAAAAAATAAATAATAGTTTCTATTTATTTTTTATCATTAGCTCTTACTTTATTCACCCATTCCTCGTTATATGTGATTTGCGCTGTACTTTTGCCTCTCTTAAAAATCAATGGGTGGATGTCGGTTGGTTCGATTCGATTTTGCAAAATTTGATTCGGACTTTTTTTTCCCTGTAATATTTGTAATCCAAATAAAACCAAAGTATTTTCAGTTCAATTAAGTTTTCTCAAGGTACGGTTGGACTATTTTTTGGACTCGTCATAGTTGGGCTTCTTTCTCAAACAAAAATAAAAGTGAACCTCATGAAATTTTTTACAAGTTGATCAACTGTAATTTTCTTTAACGAAACTATCATTTGAATTTCACCACAGCCTTGGGGCTAACCTTGGCCATATATGGAATGTTGAATTGGTTTTGAACCATAACTCCAAGTATATATATGATCTCTTTTATCCTTTTGCGATAAAGGCGTTTTTGAAATTTATGAGTTCAAGATTCTAGGATAACGACCTCCAAGTGTTAATGATTGATTCTGAAATTTGATACTTGTACTTATTTGATGGATTTTATTAACACGTATGTAAGTTTGAGGCCAAAAATACTGAGTTCGACTAAACCTATAGCTTACACTATGAATCAATCCTTTGTCTTGAGAACGTGTTATGTAGATTAAAGGTGATACAGAAAATCATAATCAATGAGATTATTAGCCTATTTGACCAAGCTTCTGCAAGTCAAAAGTGCTCATTTTGATTTAAAAATATTTATTTTAAAAATTAGTTTAGGTGTTTAGCCAAGCTTTTAGAGAAAAAAAAAATAAGCGCTTTTAATTAGTAGTAAAAGTTGTTCTTCAAAATCTGAAAACTAATGTACTAGAATTTTCCCTGAAACACTTTTCGAACCTTGATTAAACACAAACTTCTACTTAATACAAACTACTACTCTCAAAAAATATTTTCTTATACATATATATATATATATATATATATATATATATATATATATATATATATATATATATATATATATATATATTAAATAAACACCTCTAACAATAAAAATCAAAATAAATAGATTTTGAAAGTTTGGTCGAACAGGGTACGCATTTGGGAGTTCACAGTGTTGAAAAAAGAGGTAAATTTTATTCCCCCGTTCCAAGATACTTGTCATGTTTCACTTAATGAGAGTCAATTTAATTAATTTTGAAGCTAAATTTGATTAGATTAACTTACTAATTTATAATAAAAATGTAAATATTAAAAAAACTACACGAAAAATACTACTTCTATATTTTGCAATTTTTCTTATATCAATATGGTTAAAAAAAAAATACAATGCTGGTCAAACATTTATGCAGCTTGACTTTTGAAAAATGAAATATGAAAAATATTTTGAAACGGAGGGAGCTACTATGTAACTTCTATAATTCAATTGTTATCTGTTTCTAGGCTCAATTTTATGTAACTTCACTATAAATGAGAAGAGACCCCTCAAACAGAGAATTGGCTTTTGTTTTTTGAAGTCATCCCATGGTTTTCGATTCCTTGAGGTTTATTGCCATCATTGACGCCAGTAGTTTGTATCTCGTTATTATGTATCTTGACCTTTTAGTTTTTTTTCTTTTAATAACAATAGTGTGTCAGGTATGTTTTTTAGTCGATGGTCTATCAACAACAACTTTCCTACTCTCACAAACGCAGGAATAAAGTCTATGTGCATTTCACGCTTTTTAGACCCCGCTATAAAATCATATTAGATTTGTTGTTGGTTTAAAGTCATCTCAGTGGTCTTGACCCTATCCTGTCAATCCATTAAAAATATTGATGTACGAAGAAATGGGGACATGATATCAGGCTTAGTACGTACATTAGGCATGTGAATCCTATGACCAATTTCATAGTACTGTGTTGGCATATTTTCTGTGTCCCCATCTCCATAATATTTACACGTTGGCTGCTATTTAAATGAGGTAGAAGGTAATGCCTACCTCACCAACCATTGGTGGTTGAAAATATGATAAGCTTTAATTAATTTTTGTCTCTAAAGAGTGCATGAAACTCAAATCGGATCTTATTTGTAAACCTTGAGATATATCACCAATCTAACTTTGTTTCACCGGTGAAAGATCACTATTTTCTCACTGAAATTTTTCATTAAAAAATGTTCAACGGCTATTTTCACTTTGGTGAAAAAAAAACCTAAATAGTTATTTTCACACAAAGAATTTTTGATATTTCTCAGCGTTTTAATAAGAATTCGTTTTTCACCATGCGTTGAGATGAAAAAATCATGTTTGATAACATAAATTTGTCACTGAATATCGATGGAAAAAACCTTCATTTCTAGTAATGTTTTCTTAGTCAATTTCTCCATGATTAAATAGTTTAGTAAGTAATATAAAAAAATAAATTAATTAACTATAATAAAGTAATCGAAGTTTACATATAAAAATACATCATGAATTTATTAATTTGATATAAATATTTTATAAGATAAACTTTTCCCTTTTACTTGTCTCCCAAGTCCCACTTAACATTGTTTTCTTAGCCAATTAAACAGGACCACTTTAATTTGCTGAGAGGAGGAGAGCACAGGATATGCAGAGTGAACAATTGAATGCCCTTTCTTACACTATTTATTTATGTGTTGGAGAAATGTCAGTAATATTTTATACGTTTATAAGATGATATATAATCGTATAAATTTTTAAGTCTTGTTTTCAGTCGTAAGTTTTAAATATCTTCATTTGTTATTAAATTCTATTATACTCAATCAAACAATGTCATATAAAATGAAACGGTAATAATATCATCCATTAAATTCAATATGTTAGGCATGACAACATCAAGTAAATAGTAAGGTATTGAAGGATACCGAAACAAATTAATACTCGAGGAGATCTCAATTCAATGTCTCTGTAACAGCCCAGGCCATCGCATGTAGAAATTATTCGCTTTGGAGCCTTTGCCCCTCACGATTTTAAAACGCGTCTACAAGGGAGAGGTATCCAAGCACTTATAAAGCACTCTTCGTTCTCCTTCCCCAAAGCGGAAAATTTCTATATGCGGTGGCCTGGGCTGTTACAATTGGTATCAGAGCCAGTGCCGGGCCGGTGGTAGGGCAAACCCAGTGGTGGGGCAAACCTTAGCGAGGATGTTGAGTCCCAAGGGGAGGTGAGTATAAGGCTTGCCTTAGGCGAATCTCACATTGGTTTAGGCGAATCCCACATCGATTGGGGAGGAGAACGAAGAATGCTTTATAAGTGTTTGGATACCTCTCCCTTGTAGACGCGTTTTAAAACCGTGAGAGGCAAAGGCTCCAAAGCGGACAATTTCTACATGCGGTGGCCTGAGCTGTTACAGTCTCATAAGTCTCAATAAATTGTAGGGAGGTGGAAAGTTTATTGGTCATATGGACATTTATCATGCAACCTCACCGTATCTCTTTTTCAAATACTAGATGAAGCACAGACCCAATAGGCCTAATATGGGCTAATGACAAACATAATATTAGTATGACTATATTTTCGTTTGAAAAATATGTACATAAAATTATTTGGTTTCATTTCATCTCAAAATTTTCGTTCCGTTGAAATCTTTACAGTCTACTGGTCCTAACGAAAACTTTAGTAGTATAATTTAATAAAGTAACATAACTTATTATTTTTTAATTATGAGAACATACATTTCTTAAGTTGTAAAGCACTAAGAATCTAATATTGTATCTGCTTTTTACTATCGCTTAATGCTATAAGATTATTAGATTTTCAAAGATATATATTTGCTTCTTAGATCGAATTGTATTTTATGTAACAACTGTGCGTCATTATACATTATCCTTCTGAAGATCAATCATTTCTTATTTATCATTCACAAATAAAAATTAGAAAGCTCAGCGCATAATTCAAATGTGTAATTTATCTCGACAGATAGCAGAAGAGTTGTTAGCATGATACAATATTTGCTTCTGTTCTTCTTTCGTAATTACAACGATATATTGTTAAAAATTACATTTATTATTTATATCAATTTAGTGAAATATTATCGTGTAGTCTCGCATCATAAATGTATTTTCTTTAAAATTTAATTTAAATTCTACTAAAGTTTATGTTATATAGTTACACATCAAATTAATTTTTTGACCCGTATATTTTTCTTTTATTTTGATTTTTTTTCTTATTAATGTTAATTGGTTATATAATTTCTCAAATTGCAATTATTTTATTCATTATTTTTTCAGCTTTTTAAATAAAAATTCGCTTGAATCTTTTTACTTATATTACTAATAAGTTGTATGTTCAAAATATGATTAATATAATACTGTTTTGTGCTTCGTATCCAAAACTTTATTATATTAATGTTTGCTACGAACACAAAGTTCGCAAAAATTTATTAATACTTTTTAAAAGAGAAGACTTGTTTAAAAGGAAATTATTTTCCCCTCTTTGAGACAAAACAATAGCAATTTTTAAGCATCAGTTGATAACTTGAATTTTAATTAGATTAATTTAAATATTTAAAATATTCTATTGTTAATGTATGTAGATTGGACCTAAACAATACTTATTAGTTTTAATCAAATTTTGATTTGGATAGTTCTAAAATTAAATTAAATTTACATTAGTTTAAATTATTAAATTAATTTTACATGTTTAAAAAGAAACAAAGTAGAAATTTGATTTTTCTATTTAAATGAAGAAATGCTATTTTTTAATTTTTGGTGAATATCCTTGGTTTAGCTCATTTTATTTGTCATGTTGTCTTTTGCACCTTTTGTCACGACCCAACCCCGTAGGCCGTGCCCTAGTACCCGAACTGGGTACTCATATACAATCCCGTTAGCTACATGTTCAGTCCACAACAAACACCATATGGAACTCATAACGACCAAACCATGGTCTCAGATTTGTCGCATAATTATACATATAAAAGCAAGCCGACAAGGCTGCCATCACATATCAATATCATATGCAAGCCGACAAGGCTATCATCACATATCAATATCATGTGCAAGCCGACAAGGCTGCCACTATAGACGAACATTATACCACAGCACATCATATAGACACAGCTGAACAGAACCCATACACAACCCACATATATGTCCACAGACCTCTAAGAGTTTCAACCGTGAAATTTGACGGGACAGAGCCCCGTCGTACCCTTAAACAACATATGCATATATTTAGATCAAAAAAGATCTATACCAAAGTCTGGGCTCCGGAACAACGGAACTCTCCAAGATAGCAGAAGGGAAGTATTAAGCTGGCGGTTCACCAAAACGCGTATCTGTACCTGCGGGCATGAAACGCAGCCTCCCGAAGAAAGGGGTCAATACAGAATATATACTGAGCATGTAAAGAGTGAAATACAGTAAAAGGATCATAACTGAAATATGGAGTACAGTAATTGTGTAAAACATCTAGAATATCAAAACACTTGCCTTTGTAACATAATCATATTTGTCAATATCATATATCGTATGCATATTTATATATCGTACCCGGCCCTTTAATGAGGGACTCAGTGAATAGGATCATCATATGCCCTCCTGGACGCCACGACATGTCATCATATCATTATAACATCATATCGTTATATCATCATATCATCATATCATCGTATACATATATACCGTACCCGACCCTCTAGTGAGGGACTTGGTGAACAATGCAGTGAAACTGTACACGATAACATACCCGGCCCGGGACTCGGGTAAAGATATATTGAGATATGCACGAGCAGAGTAGTGAGAAACTATATGCAATTCAAAACATTTTTAAGGACTCAATAGAATAGTCAACACGAACTATCGTTCGCAAATTCAAATAATAGTCATATCTTTTACCTTTTGGATGTCCCTATGGATTATATCAAAATGGAACTTTGAAATCATATGTACATATAAAAAAAATATATAAAATGTAAGTTATGAGAATCAAGATCATTAGCCATCCTAGTGGCTCTACGAATAGGAATTCCTTTGGAATCATATATATATATATATATATATATCGTATATTCATTTCACAATGATCATGCCAAAAAGAAAGAAGGTTTAGCTTCACATTCCTTTAGCGCTTATTTGTCACATAATATGTATACACTGCCCAATAATACCTCAACCTATATTAAGATGCCAACAACTACGGTTAAGCGACGGAGAGATTCAAAACGTATTCTAACGTTAGTAACTCCTTTCTAGATGTTTAGATGACGTTTTCTCTTGTAGCCAAACCAACTACATACAACCAATCCTATATCAATAATTATACATTCAATACCAATTCGGACAGCCCACAAAACATTCCGAACAGTCCACATTCGCAACATTCAATAGGGATTCACATACAGCTACTACATTCTCAAGTTATTCGTAATAGTTTGTAGCCTTAACGTTTACATGTATCAACTTTATAACAGCCCATCCAATATACAACACAATGCATAATCTTAATTCTCATTATTCTTCTAAGTTCAATAAGAACAACAACAACGTGTCAAAACAGCCCGTATGCGATTTCAAATCAATCTATACCTTACAACATTCGATAATAGTTTACATGCGATTATGACACCTGTATTTTATTATCATTAGTCTATAGTCGTAATACTTCATCAAAATGATTCTATAAAAGCCCAATTACTATGACAACATGATGTATACTCTTAATTATAGTTAGTTTTTCCAACTTAACAAAAACAACAACACGTCCAAAACAATCCTTAACCAACAACATAAAGATGCTCGGAATTCTTGCAAACGTTTACGAACATATTAAGAGAACTACCTACGATTCTTACACCTTATTTCATGTCTTATTTTCATATAATTTCAGTAAGTTACGACCAACAACCACACGACATGTACATCATCACTTCATACGCAACTAAGCTACCTTGTCATCACTATAATCCTTACAACAACCCACAAACGATTTTAGTTCCAACTCCAACCATTGAACACCTTCATTTCCATCATAAAATTCATGACAACAACAATCAAAATATCAAGTAAAATCAGTTCATTATCTTCCACACAAAACAGTCCCTACACGGTTTCAACATGCTTCAACATCACACACAAGATTTCATGGATTCAATTTATATTCATACTAACACAACTTCACCTTTAACCTCCCAATTCTTTTCATTATTTTTACCATGCAATCTATGATAGCATCATCCATAATTTCTAAACAAAATCAGTCCACCATGGCCACTAAAACAGTCCCTACGGCCACATTAACATTCCAACACCAACATTCTTGATCTTATGCATGCAATTCATGTTCATTAAGTTACAACCATACTTCAACATCAACATATATAAGTTCATGTCTACTATCATGTTCCAACATCAACACACATCATTTCATGCATGAAACTTATATTCACACATTTACATCACCCTTAACACATGTAAAAGAAAGTTAGATCTTACCTTGACAATCCGACTTCTCAACTTGGCTAGAGTTTGTGAATTGAAATGATAATGGTTCTTGTTGCTCCAATGACTATATTCACGTTTCTAGGAACCTTCTAAAGGGTTGAAATGCTTGAATAAATATTTTTTTTGGTCAACACACAAAGAGCTCAAAATCAGCTAGCCGTGGCCGAGAGCTCCCCTCTCTCCCTCTCTAAGTTTTCTATTTTTGGGTTGTGAAGTTGGAATGAAAAGATGAGCTCTCTTAGTCATCCATTTTATTAAACTAAGATGACTACAAGTTGGACACAACACATGCTCCACTCATGACATTGAGCATTCAATTAACTTTACACTAAAATTCAATTCTTTTTCTCTATACTTTCGGCCAACCTCACTCTTTGTTTCCTTTCTTCTTCTTTCCATTTAATTGTTTACAAGATAATTGCACGTGTAGTGGATGATTCATACACTAACCTTTTTCCATTGCAATCATACAAAGATGAATATTCAATATTTAAATGTGCAATGACTCATCCAACTTGTATGCCTTCATAAAATAATGCATGCTTTCATAAAGTAGTAGATGCCTTCAATATTCAAATGCATGCCTCACATGGATGCCTTATTTTCAGCCACCTTTGCCGAAGTTCACACCTTTATTCCTTTCAATTTGGTTTTCCACAATACCATGAAAGTGTAGTGGATGAATCAACATTAATGCATATTTGTATGTCTTCCATAATAGCCTTATTTTAGATGACTTTGAGTCATCTTTTGGACATGGCACGTTAATGTTCATATTGGCTCATTATTTCCACTAATTTTTACTTAACACCACAATTAAGTAGTTTCTAATCTCCAACAACATTCTTATACTAAGTAAAATTTATAACCGATTAGTTCTAGTTTAGAAATTAAAAATCCGAGGTTTCTATCTCACGTCGATTCCTTTGCGAATAACTCGACGTATAAAATACAGGGTCTAACATTCTCCCCCCCCCCCCCTCCCACCCCCCCTTTAGAACATTCGTCCTCGAATGTTCATTTGGTCCCGTAAGTCCTAATAAGTTTTTTTTTGGAAAAGTTTCCCTTATCGTCACAACATATAGTCTTATCGGACAATCAATATAATCAAGTGAGGAGTCGAAGTTACCTGTAGGTGTAGAGAACAAGTAAGGATACTTTTATTTCATCTCCTCCTCGGCTTCCCAAGTCATCTCTTCCCTATTGTTGTTTTGTCATAATACTTTGACGGAAGCCACGTCCTTAGTTCGTAACCTCCTAACTTGCCGATCAAGTATGGCTATAGGCTACTCCTCGTAGGATAATTCCTCTGTCACTTGGACATCATCTACAGGGAATACTCTAGAAGGATCGCCTATACATTTGCGAAGCATTGACATGTGTAAGACTGGATGCACTGCTTTCAAATCAGCCGGTAGGTCTAACTCGTAGGTAACCTGGCCTACTCTACGGACAATCTGATAAGGTCCAATATATCTCGGGCTTAACTTTCCTTTCCTACCAAATCTCATGACACCTTTCATAGGTGACACGTTCAGGAACACCCAGTCACCAACCTGAAACTCTAAGTGTCGACATCAATTATCTGCATATGATTTCTGCCGACTCTGAGCTGCCAGTAATATCTCCTGGATAAGCTTCACTTTATCAACAACCTGCTGAATCATATCTGGGCCTATCAACTTGGTCTCCCCAACATCAAACCATCCAATAGGTGATCTGCACTTCCTCCTATACAAGGCCTCATACGGTGCCATCTGAATACTCGATTAGTAGTTGTTATTATAGGCGAACTCAATAAGTGACGAATGATCATCCCAGCTACCCTAGAAATCCATAACACAAGCCCGTAACATATCTTGTAATGTCTGAATGGTACGCTTGGCCTGTCCGTCAATCTGAGGGTGAAACGCCGTACTGAGACTCATTTGTGTCCCCAATCCCTCCTAGAAGGATCTCCAGAAGTTAGCTGTGAATTGGGCTCCTCTATCAGAGATGATAGTTGTGGGAACCCCGTGAAGTCTCACTATCTCCTTAAGGTACAACCTGGCATAATCCTCAGCTAAATATGTAGTCCGGACTGGAAGAAAATGGGCTGATTTTGTCAATCTATCAACGATGACCCAAACAGAGTCATATTTTCGCGAGGTGCGAGGTAAACCTGTGACGAAGTCCATATTGATCACCTTCCATTTCCAGGTCAGAATCTTCATCTCCTGTAATAGTCCTCCAGGCTTCTGGTGCTCGACCTTAACCTGCTGACAATTCGGACATTGAGCAATAAATTCTGCTATATCTCTCTTCATGCCATCCCACCAATACAAGCATTTGAGGTCATGATACATCTTCGTTAACCCTGGATGAATAGAATAACGGGCACAGTGTGCCTCTCCCATCACCTGTTGTCGTAACCCTGCAACCTCAGGTACACATAATCTACCTTTGTATCGTAGCACTCCGTCAGGTGCAACATCAAATTGGGTCTCTTCCTTTTTAAGAGCTGCATCCCTGTGATGTACAAGAATAGGGTCCTCGTACTGGTGTCTCTTTATCTCTTCTATGATAGAGGACTCAGCAACTCCCCGAATAGAAACCCTGTCATTATCAGAATCGGCCAAACGGACTCCCAAATTAGCTAACTGGCCAATCTCACGAACTATCTCCTTCTGCTCTGGTTGTACGTCTGCCAAACTACCCATAGATTTACGGCTGAGTGCATCCGCTACAACATTGGCTTTCCCTGGGTGGTATAGAATGTCAACATCATAGTCCTTCAGCAACTCTAGCCACTGCCTCTATCACAAATTTATCTCCTTCTGCTTAAAGATGTACTGGAGACTCTTATGATCTGTATAAATGTCAACATGCACACCATATAAATTATGTCTCCATATTTTTAAAGCATGAATCACCGCTGCTAACTCCAGATCATGGGTGGGATAATTTCTTTCGTGCTTTCTGAGTTGGCGGGAGGCATAGGCTATGACCTTGCCATGCTGCATCAACACACAACCTATCCCAACACCGGAAGCATCACAATAAATGACATAGCCATACGATCCTTCAGGGAGAGTTAGAACTGGGGTCGTAGTCAACTTATCGTTCAGCAACTGGAAACTTCACTCACAAGCGTCGGTCCACTAGAACTTAGCTGCCTTCTGGGTTAGCTTCGTTAAAGGCGCTGAAATTGAGGCAAACTTCTCTACGAACCTTCTGTAATACCCTGCTAGCCCCAGAAAGCTGCGTACTTCAGTAGGTGTCGTAGGTCTAGGCCAAGTCTTCACCGCCTCAATCTTCTGTGTATCTACCCGAACGCCATCAGCTCCAATAATATGCCCCAAGAATGCTACTGAAGTCAACCAGAACTAACATTTAGAGAACTTAGCATACAATTTCTGGTGCTGGAGCACCCTAAGTACCGTTCTCAAGTGATCCCCATGCTCCTCTTCTGATCGTGAGTATACCAGAATATCATCAATGAATACAATCACGAGCAGGTCAAGAAATGGCTTGAACACTTTGTTCATCAGATCCATAAATACTGTGTCACACCCTAATTCCACTAGGGTGTGATGGGCACCCGACCCCATATTCGGAGCCGAGCGAACCCACAAATTCTTATTACACACATATTTTCTTCGGACTCTGAAAATCAAATAAAAGTAAAATACATAGTGAGTTTTCGAAATCTTTCTTTTATCGTTCTCAAAATTAAACAAAATCTGTAATTATATAATATTTAGTACATAACCCAGAATGACATATCGGCTGGTGGAGCCGCTTACAGACTGACAACCAATACCCACGACGCTGTCTGCAAAGTCTCTAACATCAATCAGAAACCATAACATATCTATGCTGACTTGGCAATGCTCCGGGAGGAACTGGAGCTCGCCAATCCTGCTAGATCATCTTCTGACAAGGCTTCTACTAATATGGATGTACCTGCGCGGCATGAAACGCAGCCCCCGAAGAAAGGGGGTCAGTACGGAATATGTACTGAGCATGTAAGGCAACAAAATACAGTAAACAAGACCATAGTCAGAATCAGAAGTATAGAAAGTAGGTACCTTATCCAAAACATCAGAATACTTACTTTCAGAACACAAATCATGTATGCCAAAATCATATGTCAACATATGCATATGCAGAGAACAGATAACAGATCCCGGCCCTCTAGCGAGGGACGTGGTAACAGAACCCGGCCCTCTAGGGAGAGACGCGGTGAACAGAATTATATGCCATCCTGGCCGCCATCTCCATATCATCATATACGGATAACAGAACCCGGCTCTCCCACCGAGGAGCGCGGTGAACAATGCAAAGGAAGCGCACGATAACAGAACCTGGCCCGGGATGCAGTGAAGGACATATCGGACACACACAGACAGAGTAGTGCGAAACCACATGCACACAAATCAAGACTCAATAGAATAATCATACTTGTTGTCGTCTAACAACCAAAACATCAGAGTTTACAGAAGATACTCCTATCATAATGTTCGTAGCAATTTACTCATAACAGATTACTCATATTAGAATTCTTATATCAGATTACATACCCAGATCAGAATACTTATATCAGAATACTTTTTATCAGAATACTTGTATCAGAATGCTTTTATCAGAATTAGGAATACTCATATCAGAATTATTAGATACTTATATTAAAAAGTGTATACGAATCATAACAAGCTCAGAGTCTAAGAGTAGAGTTACCTCAAGGTACACATTATAACTTACTTGGCTCTAAGACATGTCGAAAGAAATAAAGGGTAAGCCTTACATACCTGTGCCACCTCGTAATAGCTACGCTCATTCGTCGGAGCTCGAAAGTCTACATTTAAGATGATTTACACTAATGTTATCCTTTTCATCGTACACTTGTACCGTACTTCAAATTATACTATTTTATGTTCTGCCGAAAATCGGGCAGCATTTCCCCTGTTTATATGCCTAGCCCGAATTCTCGATTCAGCAACCAACAACAACAACAACAATACCAATATCAATTATAATGTTTCCATCTCCAAAATATCTCATAAAACAGCCCACACGTTGTTTTCCAACTTTTATAACTAATTAACTCAGTATACAATCATTTAATCACGTCTTCTTCGTAAATAAACTGGTATTAACACAAATAGGAAAATATTCATACCTTTCTCGCTTTAATATTGCTGTATCTCCACCTTTTTACGCTAATTTTAGGCCACCACACGCCTGCTATATGATTCTGCAGCAAAAACTATATGCTATCCGGACTGGAATTGGAAAATTATACCTGGGTTGGGCAAAAATTTGGGTTGGGGAGTTGGGGAGAACTCTCCAAATTTTTGGAGTGGTTTTCATGGGTTTTGGCTGAAAATGAGGGGGGTCTCCCCCTTTTTATAGTCGTTTTCGGTTCTGCTGGAACCGACATAAAATTCCTTCTGCGCGTTCGCTCCCCCTGTGGGCGCGTTCGCGCCCCCTGTGGGCGCGTTCGCGCCCCCTGTGGGCGCGTTCGCACAGAGTTAAATAAATTCCTTCTGCGCGTTCGCGCAGAGTTAACTTTTCTGACTGGACCTTCGTTCAGTAAAATGGTCATAACCCTTGATCCCGATATCGTATGAGGGCCCACGACCTATGGTTGGAAATATAATTCAATTATCTACAACGTTTATTTCTGGAAGTTTTCCCAAATTCCAAACTTATAATGCCGTGTTTGCCCCTCGAAGTCAGATTATCCGAAAACGTTTTCTTAAATCGTCCTTTTGGAGGGCTTATGCCCATTTTTGGCTTATGGGTCCTTCTTAGGACTTGCTCAACTTTTCATATGTTACTTGTATGTATCTTCATATGTCCTTTACAAAACTCCAACATGTGGGTCCCACTTAGCTTGCAGCAACGAGGGCTTTTCGTCAAATAACATATGAACTAATTCGCATCATATGGTCTCCAAATGTCGTATATATATTATTATTGCTTCCTTATAACACAACCTTCATTCCGAACTTGATTCTCGAATTTTCGTTCAGCGCGTTCGCGCCACGTGGGGGCGCGTTCGCGCTGTATTGGCCCTTTTGGCCTTCTGTGCGTTCGCGCCACTCGCTGGCGCGTTCTCGCATACCATTTTCCTGGCTTGCCCCTCCAACTTGTAATGTTCATACCTCCTTACCCCGATGTCCGATTGAGGTGCTGCTTGTCCCGTTGGAAACTAGACTTCCCGAACTTTACTTTAAACTTTGTTTTACTTCAAAACCCTCAACCTTTTTCAATATTCCATACTAATAATATTCATAAGTAATATTCTAAAAACTTATACATTAAAATAACTTTTGGAAATGGTCTTGTCCTTAACTTACCACGACCATCCCGAAATATCCGAACGTACAAAATACGGGCTATAACATACTGCTGGAGCATTGGTCAACCCAAAAGACATCACTCTAAACTCGTAATGTCCGTATCAGGTCCTGAATGTAGTCTTTGGAATGTCTACCTCCTTTACCCGCACCTGGTGATAACCTGACCGCAAGTCTATCTTCGGGACACACTTAGCACCTTGCAACTGGTCAAATAAATCATCGATCCTGGGGAGGGGATACCTATTCTTTATTGTTACTTTATTCAGCTGCCTATAACCAATACACATTCGCAGCGACCCATCCGTCTTCTTTACAAATAATACGGGTGCTCCCCAAGGTGATGTACTGTCCTTATGAAGCCTTTTCTAATAAATCTTTCAGTTGCTCCTTCAGTTCCGCAGGTGCCATTCTATAAGGAGGAATAGATATGGACTGAGTGTCTGGTAATACGTCTATAGCGAACTCTATCTCACGTTCAGGGGGAAGGCCTGAGAGTTCATCTGGGAATACATCGAGAAACTCGCTAACTACCGGCACTGACTGAAAAAAGTCAGCGCCTCTGCCTTCAGATCGTGTACCCGTACCAGATGATAAATATAACCCTTCCTGACCATCTTCCTTGCCTTGAGGTATGAAATAAACTTACCCCTTGGCGATGCTGTATTTCCCATCCACTCTATAATTGGCTCTCCTGGGAATTGAAATCGGACTATCTTGCCTCTACAATCAACGTTAGCATAACAAGAAGCTAACCAATCCATACCCATAATAACTTCAAACTCAGTCATATCTAGCTCTATCAAATCTGCCTTAGTGCAATGACTATATATGATCACCGAACAGTCTCTATATACTTGTCTTGCTATAACAGAATCTCCTACGGGTGTGGCTACCTCAAATGGTTCTATCGATTCAGGTTTTATCCCAATTCTACTAGAAACAAGTGGGGAAATATACGATAATGTGGAGCCTAGGTCTATCAATGCATACATATCTCGAGAGAAAATCGATAACATACCTGTAACCACATTAGGTGACGCCTCCTGATCCTGTCTAGTAGCCAAAGCATATATGCGATTTGAAGGACCGCTAGAACTGAAAGCTCCGCCACGACCTTTACCACAGCCTGTTGGTACATGAAAACCCTACCCCATAGGGCGCATAGCCACAGAAGAAGACGAGCCAGCAACTGACCCAATAGGCTGAGCTGCACCACCTAGATTACCTCAATATGGACATTTCCTCATAATATGACATTGACGGCCACAAGAAAAGCAAGCACCAGTAGCGAGATGGCACTTCATGGAATGGGGCCTACCACACCGAGAACACCGAGGCAAAGTGGCCTCGACTGACTCGGAACCCTAGGCATCTGTGAATCTGAAGCCTTGGAGCTCTGACCTGCTCCTGAATACCGGTACTATCAAATCTCCTACCCGAGAATTTTGAAGGTGCACTCCGTGCGGGCTGAGAAGGATATTTACTATGCTGCTGCTGAGGCTGCCTGCCTCGAAATTCACCCGGATAGCTAGCTGACCTAGCTCTCTTATGCTGGCCTTTGTCATAGTATCTATCGGGTTGACGCCCCCTGTGTCGATCCTCCACCCCTTGTGCATACGCCTGTAACCGAGTAATATCCATCCCTGGCTGGGAGGCCATTACCATACAACTGTCAACCAAATAACGATCCAACCCCATCACATATCGATGCATCCTATCGATCATATCAGCTACAATAATCAGCGCATATCTGGCCAACGAATCGAACTCGAGACTATAATCCCGAACTCTCCTGCCATTCTACCTCAGACGCAAGAATCTATCAAATCTAGCTCTCTGCATCTCTGGAGGTAGAAAATGGCCAAGGAAGGCCTCTACAAACTCGTCCCACACTACTGGAGGAGCATCCGCGCCCCTAGACAACTCCCACGACTCATACCAGTTGTCAAATACATCCCGCAGTCGATATGACGCTAACTCGATCGACTCAGTCTCAGAAGCTTTAATTAACCTCAGCGTACACTGCATCTGTCGAACGAACTCCTGCGAGTCATCCTCGGGCTTTGACCCGAAAAAATCTAGAGGATTGCAGCTTAGAAAGTCTCGAGCTCTCAGACTGTCATGTCTATCTATCTGATCAACCCCTAGTACTTGCCTGCGAGCCTGTCCTGCCGCCAGTCTGGTGAGTAACTGCACTGCATCCCGCATAGCTCTATCCTCCGCCCCTGGCTGAGGAGCTGGAGGCTCAGGTGTTGGGTCCTCTGTAACTGGCGGTGGAGCTGCCCCCTGACCCGAAGCTGTCGCTGTCCTAGGTTCCTCTGGAGCTGACGATGTAGCAGAACTCGCGGACTGGAACCCAACCTCAGGAATAGACTGGGCTCGAGCTCTAGTAATTCTTTGTGTCTGGCTAGTATTCCCTGCTATCGATTTGCCCTTCTGGGCAGCTGTCGTTTTCATCGGAGGCATAGCTGTAAACGTAATAGTCTGTTAGAAAAGATCATCCTAATAATAGAGCTCTATCGCACGATCTAATATAAGAAGGAAAGATGACATCCTAAATGTCCTGTAGCTTCTTGTTTATAGATGTGGTGCACAACACACTGATAAACAAGACTCTACTAGACACGATCTGTAGACACTTCCGAGGATAATCTGCTTTGATACCACTTTTGTCACGACCCAACCCCGTAGGCCGTGACCTAGTACCCGAACTAGGTACTTATATACAATCCCGTTAGCTACATGTTCAGTCCACAACAAACACCATATGGAACTGATAACGACCAAACCATGGTCTTAGATTTGTCGCATAATTATACATATAAAAGCAAGCCGACAAGGCTGCCATCATATATTAATATCATATGCAAGCCGACAAGGCTATCATCACATATCAATATCATGTGCAAGCCGACAAGGCTGCCACTATAGACGAAAATCATACCGCAGCACATCATATAGACACAGCTGAACAGAACCTATACGCAACCCACACATATGTCCACAGACCTCTAAGAGTTTCAATTGTGAAATATGACGGGACAGGGCCCCGTCGTACCCTTAAACAACATATGCATATATTTAGATCAAAAAGGATCTATACCAAAGTTTGGGCTCCGGAGCAACGAAACTCTCCAAGATAGCAGAAGGGAAGTCTTAAGCTGGCGGTTCACCAAAGCGCGTATCTGTACCTGCCGGCATGAAACGCAGCCCCCCGAAGAAAGGGTCAATACGGAATATGTACTAAGCACGTAAAGAGTGAAATACAGTAAAAGGATCATAACTGAAATATGGAGTACAATAATTGTGTAAAACATCCAGAATACCAAAACACTTTCCTTTGTAACATAATCATATTTGTCAATATCATATATCGTATGCATATTTATATATCGTACCCGGCCTTTTAATGAGGGACTCAGTGAATAGGATCATCATATGCCCTCCTGGCCGCCATGAAATGTCATCATATCGTTATATCATCATATCATCATATACATATGTACCGTACCCGGCCCTCTTTTGAGGGACTCGGTGAACAATGCAGTGAAACTGTGCACGATAACATACCCGGCCCGGGACTCGGTGAAAGATATATTGAGATATGTACGAGTAGAGTAGTGAGAAACTAAATGCAATTTAAAACATTTTTAAGGACTCAATAGAATAGTCAACACGAACCATCGTTCGTAAATTCAAATAATTGTCATATCTTTTACCTTTCGGATGTCCCTGTGGATTATATCAAAATGGAACTTTGAAATCATATGTACATATCAAAATATATAAATAAAATTTAATTTATGAGAATCAAGATCATTAGCCATCCTAGTGTCTCTACGAATAGGAATTCCTTTGAAATATATATATATATATATATATATATCGTATATTCATTTCACAACGATCATGCTAAAAAGAAAGAAGGTTTAGCTTCACATACCTTTAGCGCTTATTTGTCACACAATATGTATACGCTTCCCAATAATACTTCAACCTTTATTAAGACGCAACAACTACGGTTAAGCGACGGCGAGATTCAAAACGTATTCTAACGTTAATAACTCCTTTCTAGATGTTTCGACGACGTTTTCTCTTGTAGACAAACCAAATACATACAACCAATCCCACATCAATAATTATACAATCAATACCAATCCGGACAACCCATACAACATTCCAAACAGTTCACATTCGCAACATTCAATAGCGATTCACATACGGCTACTACATTCTCAAGTTATTCGTAATAGTTTGTAGCCGTAACGTTTTTATGTATCAACTTTATAACAACCCATCCAACATACAACACAATGCATAATCTTAATTCTCATTATTCTTCCAATTTCAATAAGAACAACAACAACGTGTCAAAACAGCCCGTATGCGATTTCAAATCAATCCATACCTTACAACATTCGATAATAGTTTACATGCGGTTATGACACCTCTATTTTATTCTCATTAGTCTATAGTCGTAATACTTCATCAAAATGATTCTATAACAGCCCAATTACTATGACAACGTGATGTATACTCTTAATTATAATTAGTTTTTCCAACTTAACAAAAACAACAACACGTCCAAAACAATCCTTAACCAACAACATAATGATGCTCGGAATTCTTGCAAACGTTTACGAACATATTAAGCGAACTACGTACGATTCTTACACCTTATTTCATGTATTCTTTTCATATAATTTCAGTAAGTTACGACCAGCAACCACACGACATGTACATCATCACTTCATACGCAACTAAGCTACCTTGTCATCACTATAATCCTTACAACAACCCACAAACGATTTTAGTTCCAACTCCAACCATTGAACACCTTCATTTCCATCATAAAATTCATGACAACAACAATCAAAATATCAAGTAAAATCAGTTCATTATCTTCCACATAAAACAGTCCCTACACGGTTTCAACATGCTTCAACATCACACACAAGATTTCATGGATTCAATTTATATTCATACTAACACAACTTCACATTTAACCTCTCAATTCTTTTCATTCTTTTTACCATGCAATCTATGATAGCATCATCCATAATTTATAAAGAAAATCAGTCCACCATGGCCACTAAAACAGTCCCTACGACCACATTAAAATTCCAACACCAACATTCATGATCTTATGCATGCAATTCATGTTCATCAAGTTACAACCATACTTCAACATCAACATATATAAGTTCATGTCTACTATCATGTTCCAACATCAACACACATCATTTCATGCATGAAACTTATATTCACACATTTACATCACCCTTAACACATGTAAAAGAAAGTTAGATCTTACCTTGACAATCCGACTTCTCAACTTGGCTAGAGTTTGTGAATTGAAATGATAATGGTTCTTGTTGCTTCAATGACTATCTTCACGTTTCTAGGGACCTTCTAAAGGGTTGAAATGCTTAAAGAAATATTTTTTTGGGTCAACACACAAAGAGCTCAAAATCAGCTAGTCGTGGCCGAGAGCTCCCCTCTCTCCCTCTCTAAGTTTTCTATTTTTGTGTTGTGAAGTTGGAATGAAAAGATGAGCTCTCTTAGTCATTCATTTGATTAAACTAAGATGACTAAAAGTTGGACACAACACATGCTCCACTCATGACATTGAACATTCAATTAACTTACACTAAAATTCAATTCTTTTTCTCTATACTTTCGGCCAACCTCACTCTTTGTTTCCTTTCTTCTTCTTTCCATTTAATTGTTTACAAGACAATTGCGTGTGTAGTGGATGATTCATACACTAACCTTTGTTCATTTCAATCATACAAAGATGAATGGTCAATATTTAAATGTGCAATGACTCATCCAACTTGTATGCCTTCATAAAATAATGCATGCTTTCATAAAGTAATAGATGTCTTCAATATTCAAATGCATGCCTCACATGGATGCCTTATTTTCAGCCACCTTGGCCGAAATTCACACTTTTATGTCTTTCAATTTGGTTGTCCACAATACCATGAAAGTGTAGTGGATGAATCAACATTAATGCATATTTGTATGTCTTCCATAATAGCCTTATTTTAGATGACTTTGAGTCATCTTTTGGACATGGCACGTTAATGTTCATATTGGCTCATTATTGCCACTAATTTTTACTTAACACCACAATTAAATAGTTCCTAATCTCCAACAACATTCTTATACTAAGTAAAATTTATAACAGATTAGTTCTAGTTTAGAAATTAAAAATTCGAGGTTTCTATCTCACGTCGATTCCTTCGCGAATAACTCGACGTATAAAATTCGGGGTCTAACACCTTTTTTAAGAAAACGTCAATTAGAATTAGAATTTGACTAATTTACCTTATTTATTATTTGATCTCCATTTAATATTATTTTTTATTTTACGGCATTATTCTCTTTTCACATTAATTAGATTAAGAATAAAAAAAAAGTAATTAAATTCCATGTTATTTTAAAATATAAATATTTTAAGTATATTTATTTTAGTAAACATAACAAATAAATGACACGGTGGAATAGCAAATACAACAATTAAATATCTAGATTAAATCTGAGGCTAATATAACAAAAGAAAGGAAATTATATGGTTTGGCTACTTAACTTTTTGAAGAAAAGCAATGATAAGAGGTTCACATATTTTGTTGTGCAATAATTTCATTTGTTCTCATATGACAATGAATCCATCATTATTGACTTAATGAGAATACTTTAAAAATTACATTGATATTGCTTAATTTTTTAATATAGGGTCCATATTTTCTTTTTATATTGTTTATCTCTTTAATGAGATCTACTTTGTGTTTTGTTTTTATTTAACATGAGTCAGGAGGTAGACGAACAAACGACCTCCAAACTGATGCTTGTAATATAGTGGAAATTAAATTATAGGAAAAGTAAAGCAATATGTGCCCTTTAAATAATGTATCTGAAAGTCCATCGCAGTATCAAATCTCAGAAGGAATTGTTTAAGTTTGACCAGCAAATAAACTCACCAAAAAACCTTTTTTATCACCTGTCAATTCCAATGTAAGAATTGCACGTCATTATTGTATTAAAATATTGCTGGGGAATTTGATTTGTGGTCGGTTATAAATATTTTTATTTAAAAGAATGTTACATTATTTAAAAATAATTTAACTCTAAAATTTTTGTTTTACACATAATACTCCCTCCGTTCAGTTTCACTTATCTAATATTTCAAAAATAAATTTTCATTTTTACTTGTCACTTTTAACATATTAAGATAAAACAATTTATTATTTTCTATCTTAATCATAGTATTAATTACTCACTTCAAATTATTTTTTTAATCAAATAAAAATATGCACTAATTAATATAGGTACATTTATAAATTATGCACTTCATTTATTATTTCTTAAACAGCGTAAAAAATTTAAAGTGGACAAGTAAAAGCGAACGGATGAAGTAGTTGATTCATAGCCATAAATGCTAAGGCTTGGGTTTAAATCACATCTTCCAAAAATCTTCATTTCTTTTTAGGCCAAACCCATCGACAGCCTCCTATGATCTTCAATATTTTTTACTTCAACACCTCAACTAAATCTTGTTTCATTTAAACACCTAAGATAGAATTCAACTATGTCATTTAGATACTTTTCGCTAATTTTACAAGTTGTGAATTTTCACACAAGAGAGGCGCGTAAAGGGCTTTTATTTTACTGCAATTTATATATTTTTTTTATCTCTTCTTCCTCCTTCTTTCTCCTTCCAACACCATCTTCTCCATATTTGAGTTTAATAATGATAAGCCTTAAAATGTAATGAAATTCTGCAACACTCGAGAAAACATTAGAAACCCAGAAACAGAACACTAAATAAAATCGAAAGAAGTGAAATTCGAACTGGACAAAACTCCAAATTCAAAAAAGATAATTTTGTGCCTTCTTGTTTCAGACATAAAACTGAAATTTATTTAACATAAACTAAAATGGGTTTAACATAAAACTTCAACTTTGTATTTCAGCAAAGCAAAGAAACACATTTATTTTTGCAGAAAATTTTCTACCCCAGCAGTGGCTTCAAGAAAGCATCAGTTAGCAATGGCGGAAAGCTTTATTTTGTCTAGTCGATCACAGAAGTCTCCTGATAAATTTGTTTTTTTAAAAAAAAAAAATCATGTCTAATCCTGTGCCACATAAGTTGGAACAGCGGAAGCATCACTTTGGCTATTATATGACATTTTGTTTTTTTAATAAAAAGAGACTATTAGTAAAGAATAACGCAAGAAACCTATAAATAAAATACATTAGATCTTTGACTAATCAATTTTGTCTTCATACTGTAAGTGTCCAGTATGAGATAATTTCCTCGATTCTTCACTGTTGAACTTAGGGCATCTCCAACTTTATGTTGGAAATCTTACGAAAAATACTTCATCACGAACACGTGTAGACACTTTTCCTTTTCACGAACACTTGTAGGGACTTCCTTTCATCACGAGCACTTGTAGGAACTTCTTCTAAGCTTGAAGAAAATACTTGATCACGAACAATTGTAGAGAATTCTTCGTAGCTTGAGGCATGCCAATGACACTGCCCTTAAGGGTATTTCACCCGGTATGGGTATATCCCCCAGGATTCAACAAGCTGTTCTAGTACAAAACTAGGAGCCAAAATCTAACAAAGATTTATCTCATAAAAACCCAACAATACAAAATGAGAAGAAGTAGTTTTTCTATGTTTTTCCTTGTCCCAAAGATGAACTCACAAGGTAATAGATATATCAACAATATGGTCTCTTCCAGAGTCTAAAAATTGAAAGGTTTAAAACGGATAGTCAAATATAGTAAATGTCTTTAATGGTTATTGAAATGATTAACGTTAGAATGCCAATAAATGTGATGGCAAATAACAGTTTTCTCATCAAGATCACCTAGTCAATTCAAGATATTTAATTCTTTAAAACCACCTAATAACTATACAAAGTATCTGTTACTAATGTATAAAATAGATTGTTAGGAATAGTCCTTTTATTTTTGAGATATTAAGTAGAAAATAATATTTTTCTAACACTTTACACACCATTTTTTACATCAAAATGGGAAAAATATCAAAATAATAAAAATTAATTTCAATCCATTATACTATTTTTACACCAAAAAAAATATTCATTTTATATTCTTCTCTCTCTTCAATATTAGAGTATTTTTTATTTAAATTTTATTTTTATTTCATAAACAAATCCTTTTTTTTTCTTTTTTACATATTCATCCCATGTAATTTATATTCCTTTGTTATATAACCATTTAATATAAAATTATTTTATACCATAAATTTTTAAATAATATAAATTGTAAGCAAATATTATACGTTATACATATAAATGTATTATATTATTGAACATTGTGTTATAATTTTAATGCATTTTCAATTCTAAATTATTATGTTATCTAACATTGTGTTATTTATTAACAAGATGTTACTTTATATTTGTGCTTTTCATTTTTGTGATGGTTATATTTTTTTATACAATTATAACTTATAATAAAATTAACTTACAATTTTACATAAAAATAAAATATACGAAATTTAATCTATAAAAAGAGAAAAGACATCATTTGACCCTTGAACTTAGCACGAAATTCAGTTTGTCAACTAAACTTAACTTGTATTTATTTACTCCCCTTAACAACTTTTATTTTAATTAAATACAACTACAAATGCTGACGCGGCAAAAAAAAGTAAAAAAATAATAATTAAGAGAGGGAAAAATATAAAAAGATAAACCCGCTGATATATATATATATATATATATATATATATATATATATATATATATATATATATATATATATATATATATATATATATTATCATTAAAAAATAAAATAAAAATAATATATAATTAAAAAAAGTCACAATGCACCCCCTACCCCTACCCTCTCCTCTCCACCACACCCCACAGCCCCGACCCTCTTCTTCACCAAACAATTTCGCCCCCACCATCATCTTCTTCTTCACAACCCCCCACCCACACCACCCCACCCCACAGCCGCACCTCCTCCTCTTCAATCCACAACCCCGCCCCCACCACCTTCTTCTTCTTCGCAGCCCCCACCCCACGCCATAGCCCCTCCCCCATCAACTTCGTCTTCTTCATAACCCCCACTCCACACCACAGCCCCGCCCACCCACCACCTTCCTCTTCTTCGTCACGCGCATTTCTTACATTGGAATTGGCAGGTAATAAAAATGGGTTTTTTGGTGACTTTATTTGCTAGTTAAACTTAAACAATTCCTTCTTAAATTTGATAGTACGATGAACTTTAAGATACATTATTTGATTTAAGGGTTTTCACATAGTGCTTTACTTTTCCTCTAATTTTATATTTGAAAAAATATATATGGTCTGGTTGCATGAGGAATGTCCAATTGACCAATAAACTTTCCACCTACCGATATTTTATTGAATTAGTTGAATTATTATGACTTGAGAGGCATTGAATTGAGATCTCCTCCGGTATTAATTTGCTCTGGTATCCTCCAATACCTTTTTTATTTAATTAATGTTGTCATGTCTAAAATATTGAATTTAATGGATGATTATCATCGTTCCATTTTACATGACATTGTTTGATTGAGCATAAAATTTAATAAAATAAAAAAGATTTTTAAACTTACGAATGAGAACAAGATCTAAATATTTGTGCAATTATAAATTATATTATCAAACATACAAAATTTTAAAGTTAAATTATATTCATATATAAAAAATTACAACATTTCGTTAAGACATAAATAAATTTGTCGCATGAGTATTCAATTACTGACTCTGCATACCATGTCCTCTCCTTCTCTCAGCAAATTAAAGTAGGCAGGGGCAGGTCCACAGTACTATGTGGGGGTTCGGAAACTCATAATCTTTGCTCGAATCTTATATTCACACCGTAAAATTTGGTTAAAATGTAAAAAAATTGAGCTAGGAACCAATACAAAAATTTGATGTTGGTTCCCCAGTGAGAAAGTCCGCACCGAAATCTTGGTTTCCTCTCTATAGTATGTCAAACTAAAAAGAGTTCTCAGTAATACAATTTCTCCTTCATTCTTTTGCCTCATTTTTCTTCTTTTTGTTTTCTTCTTATATTGTAATATAATTTCTTTAAAAAATTGATTATTATTATTATTATTATTAATTTGAGATTATTGGAACTCATAAGTTTCAAATTCTATATTCGCCTCTAAAAGTAGGTCCTGTCTAATTGGCTAAGAAATCTTAGGTGGAAGACCAATGTTGGGTAAAAGTTTATCTTATAAAATATTTATATCAAATTATTAATAAATTCATGATGTATTTTTATATGTAAACTTCTCTTACTTTATTATAGTTAATTAGTTCATATTTTAACATTACGTACTAGATTGTTTAATTATAGAGAAATTGGCTAAACAAACACTACTAGAAACAGAGATTTTTCCGGTCTATATTTAGTGAAAAATTTATGTTATAAAATATGATTTTTTTCATTTTAAACGCATGGTGGAAAACGAATTCTCATTAAAATGCTGAGAAACTTCCTAATTTTTTGATGCAAAAACATTACTATTTCGGTTTTTTCCCACTGACATTTACTGAAAATAATCACTGAATATTTTTTAATGGGAAATTTTAGTGGGAAAAATACTGTTTTTTCATTAGTGAAACAAAGTTAGGTTGGTGATATATCTCAAGGTTTACAAATATCCGATTTGAGTTTCATCCTCTCTTCAGAGAACAAAAATAATTACAGCTGAAATTATTTTCATCACCTTAATTTTTTAAGTTAGAACAACCAATGGTTGGTGAGGTAGGGATTACGACCTACCCCTCTTTAATAGCAACCAACCTGTAAAACAAGGGGACATAAATTATGCCTGCACAATAGTACTAGTACTAGGGGTCGTTTGGTTTAAAGTATGAGGGGGTTATTGCAGCACTAATTTTTATATCATGTTTGTTATAAGATATAAATTAGTGTTGGGATAAATTTATACCTTGTACTAAACATGGTATAAAAATTAGTGTTGGAATAACCCAGCTTATACCTTCTTAACCCACTTAAAAGATGGTATAAAATAATCTCAATAGATAAGATAAATTAGTCTCAAAATTATAATTCCGAGATTAATGAGTCCTTAAATCAAACTAGCCCGGAAATTGGCCATGGGATAAGGGATTCACATGCCTAATATGCGTACTATGCCTAAGGTCACGTCCCCCATTTTCTTCGTACGTTAATATTTTTAATTAATGGAAAAGGCATGGTCAAGCCAAATCCGAACAATGCTAGTGAAAGCAGACCACAGGAGATGACTTTAAAACAAAACAAAAAAGAAGCAATTCTATGTTTGAGAGTTTCTTCTCATTTATAGTGAAGTTATATGAAACTGAGCTACAAAAAAATAACAATTGAATTATTGAAGTCACATACTAGCTCCCTCCGTCTCAAATACGTGTCATATTTCATTTTTAGAAAGTTAAGCTGCATAAATTTTGACCAATATTGTAATTTTTTCATCATATTGATATGAGAAAAATGTAACTTATTACTCCCTCCAGATTATTTTATATGGGGGTACTTGACCGGACATGAAATTTAAGAAATATAGGAAGACTTTTGCAACTTGTGGTCAAAATAAGTCAGATATTTGTGTAGCTACAATCATCTCATTAAGGGTAAAATGAGAAGTTTAAAGTTAACTTGTTATTAAATATAGAAATGTGTGTCATTCTTTTTTAGACTGACTAAAATGAAAAGAGTGTCACATAAATTGAGACAGAGGGAGTAGTACTCTTCATATAGTTTTTGAATAGCTAAATTTTAATTTAAAATTAGTAAGTTCATAACTCAATTTAGCTTCAAAATTAATCAAATTGACTCTCAAGAAACGAAAACATGAAACAGATTCAAGAATGGATGGAATAAAATTTAACTCTTCGTTCAACACCTTTAACTACCAGATGTATAGCTTGTTCCTTACCCAACTGGCCAAAACTATTTACCCGACGTACCCCCTCACCCAAAGCCCTTCATCCATAATATCATTATAGTATATTTATATATCATAATGGTATCATGGAGGACTAAGAGAAGGACTGAAATAGTCCTCCATGATACCATCTCTATATATTTATATACCACGATAGTACCATGATCCTGAGGAGTGTCTCACTGAAGAACTAAAGCAATCCTCCATGATACCATCACAGTTTCTGTATATAAGATGATGGTATCTGTAACACCTCATACCTTTAACGTAAGCTTTGACCACTATCATAGGCTTAGAAAATCAGATAAAGAATGCGGGAAATAGAATTTTCCTATTAAACATGCACTTGCAGCAATATGAAGTTGTTAATATTCTTGACAAGTTGTACAGAGTAGGGGGTCTTCCTCGCCCTTTTCGAACTCCTATGGGCAACGATATGGTAGGAATTGAAGATCTAATTATTTGCTCGTTAATTTGCACGTTTTCAAGCTTGAGCGACATGACCCTTACATTTCTACAGGTTCATGATCAGTTAAAATAAGCATCTCGTATTCTTTTTTCCCACGATTAAGTTGAACTAATTGTACATGTAGTTCCTCTTCACTGTTACTTTCTTACATGCAAGAAAATATTCCAAATGCAGAATCTGTAGTGCTGCAATGAGCTAATAAAAGCAGTCTACTTTACCCTTGTTAAAATCGTCAACCAAGAAATATGAAGATTTATGAACAACGAATACCAATAAACTGCTCAAATAACTCAAAACACTGACCATCAAACAAAAAAGAAAATGATACGGTGCTCCTCATGTTTTATGGGTATTTTGTTACGCTATCCACAAAATAGTGTAACACTTGACAACTACTTCCAATTTTGCTTGGCAGAAAATGCCACCAGAACTGAGAGTAACTAACATAATTCATAGGAAATGCTAGACCAGAGCATATTTTTTGGTCAATAATATATAGTACATGACAATGTTTATCAAGGATGGGATAGAGTAACAACGGATGGCTAATCAAAACAGAGGAAGATTGTAGACGCTAGTTCATCATTTGGGTAGCATTAGTCTTGCAACAAACACTAATTAAATTGGAAAACGTCTCTTTTACATCTTCAAAAGATCTGTAACAAAAAATAATAATCTCCATATATAAATGAAAATATAATGTTCACATTAATTAAATTGAAAATAGACCAATTGATCTCAAATCTTACCTTCTAACACATATAGATTCAAACTTTCTGTCATAATCCAATCAGAAAATTTTAAGAAGATCAGTAACAGTAAGAAAATGAAGCCGAATCGCGTATTTGACCTTGTCAAGCTTTCCTTAGGTTTCTTTGTTTAATACGTTTTTGCGTTAAGATGTCTCTTCAGTCGAAGTTCGATAAGGCCGCCGATAATAATTCCCTATAAAGACTTTTGATTAAGGGCAGGAAAAAATTCATGAATCATAGGAATCTTGAATTGAGGGCAGTCTAGGTAGAAAGTATCAGGGGTAATGTGTTTATCAGGTAGGGAGAAGACGAGGTTGCTTTGGTTTTGTTCAAAAGGTTGGGTGGTTAGCTAACAGTTGCTTTGTATAGACACACTTGGTGATTAATAAAATATCTCTTTAATTGCCAAAAAAAAAATCATGAATCATGAAGGGCACTGCCCACATTCATCAACCTTTTTATTTACTGATCACAGTCAAGATTAATTAAATCTCACCAGCCGGGCAACAAAACATGCAAATTTGTTGGGTACAGTTATTTAGAATACATAAAAGTATGATAATTTAGAATACATAATCTCATCAGCCGGGAAACCTGATAATTTAGAATACATAAAAGTATGAAACACCAATCAGTCATGAATGAGAAGTTCAAAAACTAAGAATATGAAAGAGCAGGTTTGCCTTGAGAGGGACCGTGAGAAAGGAGAGGAAAAACACAAGGAAACCTTTAAAAGAAAATAATAATAAAAAAAGTAGATAAATAGATTTGTTGGGTTTTTAGAGCGCCACGTCACCTCCTGGTTATATATATATATATATATATATGATTTAAGAGGTATTGAATTGAGATCTCCTCCACTATTAATTCGCTCTGGTATCCTCCAATACCTTTTCTATTTAATTAATATTGTCAGATCTAAAATATTGAATTTAATGGATGATATTATCATCGTTCCATTTTACATCACATTGTTTTATTGAGCATAAAATTTAATTAAAAAAAAAAGAAGTTTTTTAGAACTTGCGAATGAGAACAAGATCTAAATATTTGTGTAATTATAAATTATCTTATCAAACGTACAAAATTTTAAAGTTAAATTATACTCCCTCCATTCACTTTATTTGTTCGCTATTGATTTTTTCTCGCTGTTTAAGAAATAATAAATGAAATGCATAATTTATCAATGTATTCATATTAATTGATGCATATTTTTATTAGATTTCAAAAATGATTTAAAGTGAGTAATTAATATCATGAGTAAAATATAAAAAAATAAATTTTCTTATCTTTATATGTTAAAAGTGACAAATAAAAGTGAAAATTTATGTTTAGAATATTAAACAAGTAAAAGTAAATGGAGGAAGGATTCGTATATAAAAAATTACAACATTTTGTTAAGACATAAATAAATTTGTCAGAAGAGTATTCAATTACTCACTGTGCATACCATGTGCTCTCCTCCTCTCAGCAAATTAAAGTAGGTCCTGTCTAATTGGCTAAGAAATGTGAGGTGGGAGACCAATACTAGATAAAAGTTTATCTTATAAAATATTTATATTAAATTAGTAATAAAATTCATGATGCATTTTTATACGTAAAACTTCTATTACTTAATTATAGTTAATTAATTCGTATTTCTCTATTACTTAATTATAGTTAATTAATTCATAATTCTATGTTACTAAATTATTTAATCTCGGAGAAATTGGCTAAGCAAACAAAGTTAGGTTTGGGACTTGTGATATACCTCAAGGTTTACAAATAAGATCCGATTTGAATTTCATCCTCTCTTTTGAGACAAAAACTAACTAAAGATTGCTGTATTTTCAACACCTTAATTTTTGAAGTTAAAACCACCAATGGTTGGTGCGGTAGGTATTAGAGTCCGGAAGGATGAACGCGAGTCAGTATGCTAATTTCTCATCCGTAAATCAGCCTTTCCCGTAGGTTCTTTTGTCAAAGAATAAAGAATTGGAGGAGGGAAATCTTGATAGAATTTGAAAAAGCAAACGACAAGTCGAAGGAATAAAATATGAAAAATCTTTTTTAACACAAAAAATAACTTTTGGAACCAAACTAACCTTTAAAAAAAAAAACTTGGCTTCACCCCGACCCCAACATTTATTCTTTGGAAATCAAAGTCAAAATTAAGTTTTTTCCGTACTTTGACTGAAGATTAGTAACGTTTTAAAATACCGAAATATAAATATTTTATATAGAACTTAATATTTTTTAGCGTAAAATAATGTCGGCTCATTACATCAAGTATACATATATGTTCGGATCATCGTTTTAGGGGTTGTAAAGAGCCTCGAAGTAGCTTTGGAAACTTGTTATCTTTAAGGTTTTTTTTTTGTACTTTGACTAAAGATTAGTCACGTTTCAAAATGTTGGAATATAAATATTTTATATAGAACTTAATATTTTTTTAGTGTACAATAATATCTGCTCATTACATCAACTATACATATACATTTGGATCGTCGTTATAGGGGTTGTAAATTGCTCCGAAGTAAGTTTGAAAACTTGTTATATCTAGGTTTAAGTGTCATATTTTATAGGGTTTTGATTAATCTCTTTTGTTTTACTCCCAAAGCTATGAAAGTACTTTTCTAGTTCAAGAAAGATAGAAAAAAAATTACTCTGCTTTGTATTAGGTTGTTTTTTTCTTTTGTTTTTTTCTTTTGTTATTGTATTGTGTAATCCGTACCTTTTGAATGTGTAAAATAAATATAATATTTAAAAATAATTCATCAAATACTGGAAGTTTATAATAATTGAAAAATATTTCATTCCATTAGCAACGAAATACATCGTTAAATTACAATATACTTTAAAAAATTCAAGTTCTAGACACTCTTCTACTTCCAGATGTGCTGCCATCATGGGAGTTTTGCCCACATGAATGCTTATCATGCTCAGATTGCTTATATGTCGAGCACTTCCGAGCGTAAGTCTTTTCTCTAACATCCATTTAATTGCGATAACGGGTCAACTTGTTTTTTTTTTTCAATTTACAAATATGCTCCTTGTTCGCAACCATAGAAAACAGCGTGGCAAGGGGATGGAAGTGGCCAGAATATGCTTTAGGGTAATTTACGACCTTATATTCCCCCGCCACATAATCAGTTACATTTCTAGCTATTCTCTCAAAGCACCTGACTATATAAGAACATGGCATGTGATACGTTTTCCACTTATCACAAGTGCATGATCTTGTACGCTCAGTAACGATATATTTGTTTCCTCTTTTACTGTCGTAATAACCCGTTCTAACTTCATACACTTGTTGAACGACTTTATACTCAGTCATGCAGTGACCTTTGCTTTTTTTCTATAGTGCCCATCTTTTTTAAGGGCTTTGGCATCCATGTTCCGTCCTCGGCTAATATGGCTCGGGCCTGCCTTATCCTATCCGCAAACCGCTCCACGACCTGCTTCAAAGTTAGTCTTACCATTGCGGTGACAGGTAGTCCTCGAGTAGATTTGAGGAGTCCATTGAAAGACTCCGAGCTGTTCGTTGTGAGCATGCCCCATCTCTTTTTTCTGTCAGCATAAAGCGTCCATTTTCAACTTTTAATTTCATCAACCAGACATATGCCTCTTCACTCACTTCCCTTAGCAACTCCATTTTTGCATCCTATTTTCTTTGTTAATGTTGTATCTCCGCCCCCCACATCAATTTGTTTACAGTGTTTTTTCCAAACTTTGATTGCAAATTAACCTTTAGGTGCCTTAAGCAATATCGATGGTAAGCATGTGGAGGCTACCACCCTTTCAGAGTACGCATATTGTGCAATATGCCTTTATGGCGATCCAATAGCACACATATGCCCTGACGACCCCTAATAACACGAGTCTTCAGATGAGTCAAGAACATTCCCCATGTCTAGTTTCTCTCATTGGCGGCAATTGCGAAAGCAAGAGGGAATATTGACCTATTGACATCCATACCTCTGCAATTAGGAGCTTGATATCATATCGGTCATGTACATGCATCCCATCTATCGATATAACAATATGGTAGTGAGCAAAACCATCAATACTTAGTTTGAATGCCCAAAAGATGAAGTCGAAAATTTTGCCCTCTAAAAGCCGCCACTGTACAACAGTGCCAGGATTAACATGTTGTAGAGCCGTCATATACCCCGACAATGCCCGAAAAAAGGATTCTCAAGTTCTAAAGATCATCTCAAAAGTATGACTATGCCCGAGAAATTCCTTTCTCTTGCTTGTGGTTTTACCATATTTAGAGTGGACCATGCTAATACAAGTTTTGATGGGCATCCTGCATAAGCTTAAACAAACAACATTTAGTAATGATACTTTAATTGCTATAAGATATATAATGTACTGGGTCAAATAAATTACCTTGGAGTTTCCTCAATATCTTTAAGTAATACATGAACAATCAGGTTTATATCTAAATTAAAATGATCTGCTCGACTTTGTCCCATATCACAAGTCTGCTTTGGGTGGAATTTTTGGATTTTCTATAGACTATCAGGCTTAATAATTTCGCGAAGCAACCATCGACAACCTTGAGTCTTTCGCTTACAAACCAGCCTCCATACCAATTTATTTGAGTCATCAACCTTAATATTCCTTCATATCCTTTATACAATAAATTTTGACAGCCCGTTGTAACACCTCTTTTGATGCGAACAACATTCCCTTTGCAAAGACGCATTCATCAGTCATGAGATTTTTTTTGTTCAATCCATATTTTTTTTCGACTTTGATCATCATCTCTTGTGAAGACAAATGCATCCTCACAACCTTGTAGTCTGTCAAATAAAATATAGTGAGAATGCCACTGCATTGGGCTGTCAAGAACTGGGTTTTCCATCATCGGAGGTGGTACGTGGTGGTGAGTTGGTTCTGGTTGGTTCGAGGGACTAAAATGTGTATTTCTTCATCCCCTTCACTATCTTCATCATCGGTTATCTCTGCATTATTAGCAGGTTCATCGCCATCATTCTCTAATCTATCCACATAACTTAAACAATCAGTTCCATCTAAGAAAGGCCTCCTCCCACACGATAAAAAACATATGTTAAATTCCAAATTTAAATATATATATATATATATATATATATATATATATATATATATTACTTAACATCAAGGTGATGAACCTACACATATTGAGTGTGAGCATGATGTGGAGAATGATCAACTCCATCAAACTAAGAGGATTGTCCAACATCCACAGTTGGTACTACTGGCGAGTTTTGATAATAATCTGCTGCACCGAACTAAAAATTCTTATAATAATCAGTTCCACTTCATCGAGAGTTTTGATAATAATGAGCTGCTCCACTAAATTGAGGTGATTGCCCAATATTACTCGTATCAGGTCTATAACCCCTATAAAGATTTAAAATGGTTATTTATCAATACATACAATAAACACGTGTCACTACACAAAATAATAATATAAGAATGCATATTTACCAAGTTTGATTAAATTGTTGGGTAGATTTTCCAGCGGTACCTGGCCACTCAAAATGCCTCCGTAAAAACTAATATCCCCATAAGTGTTAACTTGACTAGGTTGTTCTTGAGGGACCTCTCGGGTATCTTTTCAACATACATCTCAAGAACATTAATGGGAACTAAATGTTTATATTCTTCTGGTGCATTCAAATAATCCCTTAAAGAATCATCATCATTGGTATAATGCATACCATAAAGCACTATACCATGGGAAACTAATTGTGGATATCTGTCTGTTATAGAGATTTCATACTCATCTGGATTAATGTTCATTTTTTCATGTATGTAAGTGACTAGTGATTCATAAGACATTTCAAGTGGACATTTAACATGAACTTTTGGGTCTTTTATTGTAACGAACTGTACTATTGTCATCAAGGATAATACCATCCCAATATAATGAAACCCTAACTGATGGAATATCTTGAGCCATTTTTTGTATTAAGTTTGATTTTTTTTAATGACTTAAGAGAGGTTTTTTTGAATGACTTAAAAGACTTAAACTTATGAAATGGATGAGTTTTTACCTTGACCAATATTTTTCTTAAATAGATTCATATTGACCCCTATTGCGTATTGAAATGTTGCGCAATGGTCTCTATTTTCGTCATTTCATGCATTGTATTGTCAAATCGGTCTTTTATGCATGATAAAAAAAGTTGAAACTGGCACGCATGGAGTGTAGTCAAATCAAGCATGGGGTGTAAATACACTTGTATTACGCATTGAAATGTTGCGCAATATGAATTAATGTATAATAAAACGGTCAAATAATGCAGCATTGTATTGTCAAATCGATCTTTTATGTGTGATTAAAAAGCTAAAAGTGGCATGTATGGCGTGTTGTCAAATCAAGCATGGGGTGTAAATATACTTGTATTGCTTACTGAAATGTTGCGCAATATGAATTATTGTATAATAAAACGGCCAAATAATGCAGCATTGTATTATCAAATCGGTCCTTTATGTGTCATAAAAAAACTAAAATTGACATGCATGATGTTGTCAAATCGGTCCTTTATGTGTGATAAAAAGGCTGAAATTGGCATGCATGGCGTGTTGTCAAATTGGTCCTTTATGTGTAATAACTACATTCACAAATATCGGGTTGTATAACAAACTTTAAAGGAGTGCAAAAGTGTGTTGAAAGAGTGAAAATGAAGGAAATAAAGGACAAGAGTATGCTCGAAACGGGAGGCTTCTGGTGAGTTTTATTTACCCTCTTTCACGCACAGATCTGTGCGTGAAGCCTAATTTGATTTTTTTTTTTAAAGGGCTAGTTTGGTTTCCAAAATTATTTTTTAGATTAAAAAGTTCGGGACTTAGGTATTACCACCTACCCTCTTTAATGGCAACCAACGTGTATAATATGGAGAAGGGTAGAGATAATAGTACTACTACTTTTTGAGAATTGGTCATGAGATTCACATGCCTAATGTACGTACTATGCCTAGTATCATGTCCCCCATTTGCTTCATACATTAATATTTTTAATTAATGGACAAGGTAGCGTGTTGTCAAATTGGTTATTTATGTGTAATAATTGCATTCACAAATATTGAATTGTATAAAAGTGTGTTGAAAAGGTAAAAATGAAGGAAATAAAGTAGAAGAGTATGCTAGAAATGAGAGGCTTCTGGTGAGTTTTATTTACCCTCTTTCACGAACAGATCTGTGCGTGAAGCCTAATTTTTTTTAAAAGAGTTAATTTGGTTTCCAAAATTATTTTTTAGATTAAAAAAGTTCCGGACTCTAGATATTACCACCTACCCTCTTTAGTAGCAATCAACGGGTACAATACGGAGAAGGGCACAGATAATAGTACTACTACTTTTTTGAGAATTGGTCATGAGATTCACATGCCTAATGTACGTACTATGTCTAATATCATTCCCCCATTTTCTTCGTACATTAATATTTTTAATTAATGGACAAGGTAGCGTGTTATCAAATTGGTCCTTTATGTGTAATAATTGCATTTATTAATATCGAGTTGTATAACAAATTTTGAAGAGGTGCAAAAGTGTGTTGAAAAGGTGAAAATGAATTAAATGAGTATGCTGGAAACGGGAGGCTTCTGGTGGGTTTTATTTACCCTCTTTCACGCATAAATTTGTGCGTGAAACCTAGTTTGATTTTTTTTTTTAAAGAATTAGTTTGATTCTCAAAATTATTTTTTAGATTAAAAAAGTTCCGGACTCTAGGTATTACCACCTACCCTCTTTAGTAGCAATCAACGGGTACAATACGGAGAAGGGCACAGATAATAGTACTACTACTTTCTGAGAATTGGTCATGAGATTCACATGCCTAATGTACGTACTATGCCTAATATCATGTCCCCCATTTTCTTCGTACATTAATGTTCTTAATTAATGGAAAAGGTAGTGTCAACTGTCAAGGCAAACCCCTTGCTCCTAGTGAAATAGACCACTGGAGATGACTTGAAAAAAAAAACAGTTCTATGTTTGAGAGGTCTCTTTTCATTTACAGTAAAGTTGCATAAAATTGAGCTTACAAACGGATAACAATTAAATTATTGAAGTTACATACTACCTCCCTTCGTTCCAAAATACTTGTCACATTCTATTTTTCAAAAGTCAAGCTGCATAAATTTTTGATCAATATTGTATCTTTTTTTTTTTTACCATATTGATATGAAAAAATTGCAACTTATATGAGTAGTATTTTTCGTGTAGTTTTTTAATATCTAAATTTTTATCATAAATTAGTAATTTAATCTAATTAAATTTAACTTCAAAGATTAGTTAAATTGACTCTCGAGAAGTAAAACATGACAAGTATCTTGGAACAAGAAAATAATATTTACCTAAATGCATAGCCTGTTCCGCCAAATTTTCAAAATCTGCTTATTTTGGATTATCTTTTTTTTTTGTTAGGAATGTTTTGTTTAAAACAAGAAAATATTTTTGGAGAGCAGCAGTTTGTTTTTTGGATAAACAATTGGAAAAACATTTTTGCCAATATTAGAGCACCAATTTGTGTTTAATCAAGGTTTGAAAAGGGTTTATGGAAAAAAACTACCTTTAGTTTTCAGCTTTTGCTACTATTTAAAAACACTTATTTCTTTCCTAAAAAAGCTTCGATAAGCACCCCAACTCTCTAAAATAAATATTTTAAAATTAAAATAAGCACTTTTGACTTGCAAAAGCTTAACCAAATAGGCTAGCAATCTCATTGTCTACGATTTTCTGTATCTCCTTTAATCTACATAAACACATTCTCAAGACCCAGGGTGGATTCATAGTATAAGATATTGGTTCAGCCGAACTCCGTAATTTTGATCTCAACCTTACAAATGTGTTAAAAAATCCATCAAATAAGTACAAGTATCAAATTTCGAAATCAATCATTAGCATTTAGAGGTCATTATCCTAGAATCTGAACTCATAAAATTCAAATATACATCTATCGCAAAAGATATATATATATATATATATATATATATATATATATATATAGCCTTGGAGTTGTGGTTCAAAACCAATTCAACCTTCCATATATGGCTAGGGTTAGCCTCAAGGCGATGGTGAAATTCAAGTGATAGTTTCATGTTAAAAAAATTGCAGTTGATCAATTTGCCAAGGACATGAGTTGAGCATCAGAAACTTTGTAAAAATTTAATCCGGAGGCTCATTTTTATTTTGTTTGAGAAAGAAGCTCAACTATGTTAAGTCCAAAAAATAATCGAACCGTACCTTGAGAAAACCTAATCGAACTGAAAATACTTTGGTTCAGATTCGATTACTGATATTATAACAACAAAAAAGTCGAATCAAATTTTGTAAAAATCGAGCCAACTTGACCGACATCCAACCATAAAAATTTTAAAAATGCAAAAGTATAGTGCTAATCACATATGACGTGGAATGAGTGAATACAGTAACAATTAATGGTCAAAAATACACATGAGTTACCATGCTTTCACGATTTTTACACCTTAACTATCGATTGTTCTCTTTTCCAACTTAAACTATCATCATCTATGTATTAAAACACACACTTATGCCAATTATGAGTTGTTTTCTTTTCCTATTTGTCACAATTTACTCAACTAGATATATAATACATAGATAGTTTAAATATGTTTTTGACCATTATCTTATAAATTAATTATGGTGGAGTGCATTGCGCCTATAATGATTAATGGGTTCCGAATTTTCTTGTGCTTCGCGTGCTTTCAGCGGAAAAAATAGATACCCCTCTAAAATATTAGACTACTTATTGTCATCTTAATAATAATGTCCTGATATGAAAAATTAAAATAAAACTCATCGTGTTTAGCGATATTACAGGTTTTGTCATACTGTATTAAAATATCCCATGACTTTCAGGCTTTGTCATATTAAAATATCCCATCACTTCTTATGATAATACTCGCAGAGGGCGGAGCCAAGTTTACAGTTTTATAAGTTTCTGAATTTTAAAATTATACTTTCAAGTGATAATAACTAAGTTTCTAAATTTAATATTTGTGTATCTTAAATATTATTTTAAACACAAATACATACAATTTGAGAAAAAAAAATGATAAAATCCGGTCGACCTCATATTCAAGTTTCTAGCGCTTTGAATCTCGTCATAATGGCGCTCTCTCTCTCACACACATATAGTGGTGTGAACGCTAAGTCTCTTACTCCTGACGTCCCAATTTATGTGGCATCGGAAAAAAGCTATTTCTGATATTTCTTCATCTTCCTTCCTTTATTTTGTTTTTTATTTTTTAAAGAATTTCCTTTATTTTTTTCATTCTTACCTACCACTCTTCTGAAAGAAAAGCAAAAGGGAAATCTTAGATAAAGATTTGGTCACTTTTTCATGTGGTGCAAATTTTTTTGATTGTTTCTAATTATTTGAGTTGTTCTCTTATTTTGTACTGATTTGCGTGGTCCAAAATTTAAAACTGCAGGGGCCAAGATTTAATTGTTCATATGTAAAATCGAACCATTCCAATTTATTGGTTACTCTTTTGAACAGAGACAAAGGGGTTGGTGGAATTTGCGGCGTCAGATGAGTGGGTTGAGTTAAATTTGAACGGGTTAAAACGGACTGAATAAAAGTTATTTGGTTGACCTGCGCTAAAAAAGCGGGTCATAACTCAATCAATCTAATTCTTACTAAGTTTTAATTTTTTTTTATTTCCCATCCCGTGTCCGGTATCAGTATTAAAGCTCGACTATATCTGAATTCGCGTCGTGTAAGCCCTATTTCTAGGGAAGCGATCCTAACTGAGTTTTAGTTTCAATGTTTGTTCTTTTATAATTTTGTTAAGTAACAAAAATAAACTTATTATAGCTGATATAACATTCAAAAAAAATCCTTTGGAAAATATTTTAATAAAAATTTTCCTGAGTTAATATGTGCTGCATATCATCCAATTTTAGATGAACTGAATTTGACGAGTCGATGGGCTTAGCCAATAAATTAGTGGGCCCAAACGTGAATGGATTGGACATATCATATTTTCATAGGCTTTGCCTAAGTGAACCCATAATTTTCCCTATATAAAGTGTAAGATTCAAGCTGTTTATGAGATATGCTATTCAAGTGCCCCGATATTTATTTTCTCTTTTGCTTTTCACCAATTCTATATACCATATGGCTTTTCCAAAAGAAAACATGGAAGTTGAAATCTTGTCCACAAAGTTAATAAAACCATCTTCACCAACTCCAAATCACCTCCAAAATTACAAGTTATCATTCTTTGATCAAATAGCTGATGAAGCACATTTGCCTCTTGTTCTTTTCTATCCTCCTACCAACAACACTAATTATGCAGCTCATGAACAAAAATTTGAACAATCCCTTTCTAGAATTTTAACCCATGTTTACCCAATTGCTGGCAGATTTACCGAGGATGACTCGATAAACTGCCAGGACCAAGGGGTTAAATTTGTAAAGGCCAAGGTAAATAGTAAGCTCAATGAATTTCTTGAGAAAGCACACAAAGATGTCAACCTTGCATTGCTTTGTTGGCCTAAAGATACTTGGAATGTGGATGAGAGTAACATACTCAACATGCCAATTGTCATTGTGCAAATCACGGAATTCGAGTGTGGTGGCTTGGCTCTATCTATGAGCCACGCACACACCGCGATGGATGGTTTCACAACTTTCACTTTTATTAACGAGTGGACTAAAGTGTGCAAATTGGAGATTCCTGCAGAGAAGGTCGATTTCTTGAGCTTTAATTTGCCTGACGTTTTCCCATCGAGAGATTTATCGAAACTTCTCTTGCCTCGTTATCCCCAGGAAGATCGTGTGGACGCTAAATTAGTAGCCAAAAGGCTATACATCAATGAGGATTCCATTTCAAGGCTCAGAAAAGAAGTCGGAGATATACGCTTTAAGCCCTCAAGAGTTGAAATGATCATAGCACTCCTATGGAGGTCTTTGATCCGTGCTTCAGAAAAGAAACATGGGCATCTCAGACGTTCCCTAATAGGTGTCCCAATAAACATGCGCCCTAAGCTGATTTCGTTACCTCAAGTAGAAAAATCTTTTGGGAATCTTGTAATTGAAGCCCCTGTAAAATTTGTACCCGGAGAGAACAACATGGAGTTGAAGACTTTTGTAACGTTGATTCGTGATACGGTGAAGCAAACTATAAGCGCGTGTGACAAGACTTCACCAGACGATGTAGTGGCTGCAGTGGCAAATTTATATAATGGAAGTTTCATATCACCCGAATGGGGAGGAAGTGATGAAGTTGACATGTACACAAGTTCAAGTTTGTGTAGGTTTCCTATACAAGAGGCTGATTTTGGTTGGGGAAAACCATGTTTGATGCATTTTGGGTCAAGGCATAATCAGTGTTGCTGGTTGTATGATGCAGAATGTGGCAATGGGATTTGTGTGCAAATGGACTTGAAGGAAGCCAATGTGCAATTATTTGAATGTGAAGATGATATCAAGGCTTTCTTTGAGTTTTAGCTTCTAAGTGTTCTTTTTTTTAAATTTGTGTTGCTTTTTGTTTTTGAATTTGGTCCAAAAAATGGCATTTGAAAGTGAGCGTGTATTGGCAGCAAAATTAAAAAGTTTTTCTTGTTATTAGTAATATTTTGTTAGCAGAAATTGTGATTTCACCCATTTTGTATTAGTAGCATATAATAAAAAAGTTTCCCTCGTTACTAGAGAATTGTGATTTCTCCCGAGAATCGATGATCTTTGCAACTGTCATTATTGTTACCTAATGTTAGGGTATATAGCATTAACCATGCGTTTCGACATAATATATTCTAACAATTATCATTGTTAAAAATTTAAGTGTGAGATTATTGGATATATATTATTAATCATGTGTTTGGATATAGTATTTATAATAGAACAATTATTTATTTATTTTTTTAATAAAGAGTTAAATAGATCATGTACTAGTATGTGTATCTTTTACTTATATAGTAGATGATTTAGTATATATAGTTTAGCTTATACACGGAAAATTAAATCATCAGTTCTTATAAGTATAAAATTTATGTTCACAATTTAAGATGGAAATTGGACAAAGTCATCGGTATGATTGTAGCACAAGATTAAACATAATGTATCTTCATTATCGGAACGGTATAGTTCTGTCTTCTTGTGATAGTACATTTTGTATGTATTGAACGGGCCAAGTAGAGATAAGTGTTTTTGTACTGAATATATAAACAACCTTTCTATCTCATTAAATGTACTTATACTCTTAATCTTATTATGATTATTATAATCAGTGTGATGTATTCATTATTTTGATTTATTAAAAGGTACAAATCAATTGCGGGTCTATGTATTCCTGGTAAATTGGATAGTGGAAAAATACATTTGTGAAATAATAATTAATTGATAGAATCCATGTCTCAACTTTAAGATTGACGATACCCCTTTATGGATGCTGATAAGTCTCATGTGAAAACTCTGCAGGTGGATTTTGTATCCGTCACGTGATATAGTTAAGCGGAAATATAAAGGATTCAATTAGTCAATGAATTAAAATCTGGCTCCGCCTAAAAATATTCTACATTGTCAGGTCAATTATATTTTACCTGTTATAGAAATAACCTATCTTATTTTCAAGATTGTTATTTTTACGGGGAAACGACTTGTTCTGGTCAACTCTTCCAGGAAATTGTCCCAAGACTACAAGAACGTGCAAAATTTTACAATTTCTACCCTTTAGAAGAGCCAGTGTATGGGCACTTTTTCGTCGTCCGTTTGTGGGTCCAAAAAAAAATTGTGGGCTCACATATTTTAAACAACTACTAATATTTGAAAAAACAATTGTGGGCCCACATATTTTAAACAACTACTAATATTTAAAAACAACTACTAATATTTAAAAAAAAAATTGTGGCCCACATACCCCATATTAAACACCAACCAGTAATGAAAAAAAAAGAGAAGAAAAAAAAAGTGGAACCCACCACATCCAAACTCACGGGAAAAAAAAAGTGGATCCCATATTAACAAAATCAAGCAATATTAAAAAAAAATGAATCCCATATTAAAAAAACAAACAATGTTAAAAAAATGCTTAGAAAATCAAACAATTAAATCAATAATGATGGATTCATTGCCACATGCGTATCAACCCATTAGAGGGAGCAAATGAAATTATTGTACAGCAACATACTTAAAATACAAAAATGCTTAGAAAATCAAACAATTAAATCAATAATGATGGATTTATTGCCACATGCGTATCAACCCATTAATGGGAGCAAATGAAATTATTGTACAACAGCATACTTAAAATATATATATATATATATATATATATATATATATATATATATATATATCCGTTTTCCAATTTTTGAAAAAAAACTGTGGGCCCATATAGCCTGATGGATTCATTGCCACATGCGTATCAACCCATTAGAGGGAGCAAATGGAATTATTGTACAGCAACATACTTAAAATACAAAAGTGCTTAGAAAATCAAACAATTAAATCAATAATGATGGATTTATTGCCACATGCGTATCAACCCATTAGTGGGAGCAAATGAAATTATTGTACAACAACATACTTAAAATACTTTTAAAAAAAAAAGCGTGGTCCCCATATTAAACACCAACCAATATTAAAAAATTCAAAAAAACACCAACCAATTAAGCATTTTAAAAAAAAAGTTTGGTCCCCATATTAAACACCAACCAATATTAAATAATAAAAATAAAAACACCAAGCAATATTTTTTTTTTAAAGAAGTAAATAAAGTGGAACCCACCATCTCCAAACTCACGAGGAAAAAAAAGGTGAACTCCATATTAATAAAATCAAGCAATATAAAAAAAAAGTGAATCCCATATTGATGAGTCGTGATTTTACGCTAAAATCGACGCCTTTCGGCTATAAGTTTTACTTGTTTTTAAGCAAGTCTATGTTATTTTACGTGATTTTTAGTATGTTTCAGGTAAAACGAGGTCCCTAGAGCCTAAGTGTGGAAAACAAGCAAAAAAGGAGAAAAAAGCTACAAAACTGGAAACAATTGGACATTCTGGAATTTCTGGTGAAATATTGCTTTACGCGTTCGCGCAGGAAGCTCACGCGATCGCGCCCACGCGCATAAATTGACTCTGCGCGTTCGCGCTGGAATATCACGCGTTCGCGCTGAAGTAAATAACTGATTTCACGCGATCGCGCAGAAACGTGACGCGATCGCGTTGAAGGTTTTTTGGCCCAGTCCGAGCAGAACTTGAGCTTTGACGATTTCTGCTATTCCAGTTCACTTAAAAGGCCAACTAGGGTTTGTTAAACATATCTTTGGCCATTTTCATACAAGCTTGGAGGCTAGGGTTTCATCTACACCATTGGAGGAGAAGATTGGAAGCACTTTAATGAGATATTTCTTAATCCTTTCTTCAATTCCTTATTTTGTATTATATATCTAAGTGTGTAGTATTTATTCCATTACTTGAATCTTGTTTATGAAAATATTCTTGATTAAAGTTTGGTTTGAAACTCTTGTTATGCTTATGTATTGAATGATTTTTATTCCTAACGAAGTGGGTTATTGTTTCTTTAATTAATCTCGTCTTGAATGCTTCCAAAGGGATTAGCTAACCCTAGGACTCACCCATTTACTTATATTGAGCTCGGAAGAGGAAAATCTAGGTTGGGAAAGATTAGTTAACAAGGATTTGGGTCATTAAACCCATCTAATAGCTTGAGCTCGGAAGAGGATAGTTACTTGAGGTTAAATTGATTGTGCCTAATATCACACTCTAAGGCTTGAAAAAGCTTAGAGTGAAATTCATTGATTTGGTTGGAAGACTTTCAATGAGATTTTAGACATCATTATCTATTAACATAAACCCGATCTTAGTTGTAAAATCGTGAAATACATTGGATCGTTACTTGTGTGTAATTTCCTTTGTATCCAAACTTGTGGCCATTGCTCATTTTACTTGCTTTCTAGGTTAGTTTACATTTCCGCATTAGTTATAATATTCTCCAAAAACCCAAAATATTATCTATCGTTTGGCTTTAGCTTAGTTGGTAAAAGTTCTTTACTTTCTTAATCGCCTAGTATATTGTTCCCTGTGGGATCGACCCCGACTCATAGTTGGGGTAAAATATATTGCATACGACCGTGTACACTTTCTCTTTGAGGAGTGGATTTGGACGTTATAAAAAATGGCGCCGTTGCCGGGGAACAATTTGGCGTATTTGAGTTAGTTTGGGATTTTAGCTTACTTGCTTTGGTCCAAACTTGTGAATATTTGTAAAAATGTGTTTGTGATTTTTCTTTTTTGTGTGTTTTGTGTTTAGTTTTTATTTTATTTTTTACTTTTGTCTCTATGGCATCTTGGAATGAAAATGGGTTTGATGGTTGCAATCCATATTTTGATGACCCATGTCCATATTGTGGAGGACCCCACTTTTGGCAAGATTGTGAAAATTTTCCCGGGAGAGAGATGTGTGCACCGTCTCAATCCTATGATGGAAATATTTGTAATATATGTGGTGGTCAAGGTAGACATTGGGGTGATTGTCCCAATTATTTTACTTCCCCTCCCCCAAGTTGTTCTAACAAAAATGCTAGTTGTGCTTTTGAGTTTGATAGGGACAATGACATGACAAGTGAAGGACAAAGTGCCGGATATGAAGGCATCATGGCAATGCTCCAAACATACTTAGATCGAAAAGCTAAAATGGAGGAAGAGCGAAAACTCGTCCAACAATCCGTTTTAGAAAATGGAGAAGCTATGAAAAGAATGAATGATTCATTTGAGGATGCCAATTCCTCAATTGTCATGGAAGTGTCGACTCCTCAAAATGAAATGGTTGAAGAAGAGATTTCAAGTTCACAAGATGAGCCCGAAAATTCTTGTGACCACAACGAAAGTTGTGAAATTGAAGAAATGGTTCAACTTGAAGAAGAGCAAAATATTGATGAAGAAATCTCCAATTCTCAAAAAGACAAAGTTGAGGAAATTTTGAAAGGCATAATGGGAGGAATAAAAGCTATGGGCAAGTCTTGACCAAATTGTGGGAAGAAGTTCAACATGGAGATGATGAAACTGTCCAAAAGGTGTATCTCACCATGGATGGATTGTTACAAGAGTTGGATCACTCTCACAATGAAGAAAAACTTGACAAAATGGAAATTTTGAGCCAAGATTGGCTAATGAATCAAGCTCAACAACTTGAAGCCTATGGAGATCACCGTGAAGGCATTTCACGGATGATGGAAGAATTTTTAAAAATGCATGTTGAGCAAAGTCAAGGAGTGGAGCTGCTTGAAATTGCTATCCAAAAATTGGAGGCCGAATTGAATGCAAAGATTGAGGCATGTGATGCTCAATATCAAAGGGCCATGGATTGTAGTTTTGAGTTGTTTTCCAATGAAGAAGGGGTCAAGATTGATTTTCAAGAGCTAATGATAAATTGCCAACCGACCAACCCAAAAATAATTCAAGATGCCGAAGTTGAAGAAATGATACTAGAGTTGAATAAAAAGGTTCACAAAATAATTTTTGAGGACTCTAGTTCATTTTTGGGCGAGGATGTCAAAAATGAAGCGAATTTGAAATTGAAGCGCATTGGACCACATTCCAATCATTTTTCAACATTGTGCTTGGTTGATGATATGGAAGTTGAACTAACCGAGCCTATGGAGAATTTTGGAGATGAAGAAGAAAGCGTTTTCATTTTGAAGTTTGCTATGCCAAGAAGACAAAATGGCATGCCTCACTTACGGGCCAAGAAGTGCAAAATGCGACACCCGAGAGTTGGCCTCTTTGCTTTCCTATCACCGCCCCATGAGCGTCACCATAATCTTGATTCAAAGTTGGGGCAAAAATTCATATCCTCCAAGGGGAGGGAAAAGTGGTAAAGGTAACCGTCGTGCCGCGACGTTAACTTAAGCGCTTGGTGGGAGGCAACCCATCGTTTTAAAAAATTTAAGTCGTTTTTGAAATTTTATTTTTTAGAATAGTTTAGTTTATGGTTTTTGACTAACTGCAAAGTTTCAGGATTTTTGGAGTTGTTTTGAGCATGTCGGATATCCGGACAGCCCCCAAACCAATAAAAGCTGCAAAAATAATTTTTCGGGTGGCATAACCTGCGAATCGCAGGTCATGCCTGCAAGTCGCAGGTCAGGTCGCAAGTTGTGACAGAAGAAAAAGGGGGCATAACCCCCATTTCCCTCACTTTTCTCTCAAACCCAACTTCAAATTTTAAGAAAAATTCTTCAACTTGCAACCACAAGGTATGTAATCCTCTCATTCTCTTGTTCTTAGGGTTGTTTTTATCATCTTTTCATGTTAGAAATTGTGAAAGAAAATCTTGACTTTCACTTGCCTAAGCATAAAAATTTGATGAAATTGTTGAATTTCCTGTCATGTAAATTGTTGTTAGTTGTTGAGTGATGTGAGTTGAGAGTTGGATGCTGATGTGTGCAAAAGATGGGGCAAAATACATGCTTAAAATCATTAAAACGAGGACCCAAAAAACATGCCCATAACCTGTTTGTGAAAATGCTTTCTGAAAATCTGAACCGACTCAGCGCGATCGCGCTGGTACACTGCGCGAACGCGCTGGAAAGATGAATAAAAATTGCGCGAACGCGCCCTTTTGTTACACGATCGCGCTGAAGAAAATAACTGAAATGGCGCGGACGCGTCCCTTTGTTGCGCGATCGCGTTGAAGGAAAATAGGCAGTGCACAAACAGAATGCTCGCACAGTGCTGCTCAAAACTTTGGTGGCCAATTTCCTTGACCTAATTGCCTCATTATACATCATTTTAGGTGTTCATATGTATTGCGTTTGTTTTGTAGGTACTTAAGCTTGAAAAATGGCTTCATCATCCAATGTTACCCAAGTGCCCTTGATTGAATACTACGATACCACCACCTTTCAGTCAGCAAAATGTTCGAAGCTCTATGATAGACTGCTGGGAAAGAGCTTCATCGAAGAAAGGGGCATCGTAATAGAAAATTTGGAGGAAAAGATGCCCGAGTTCTATGGAAGGCTGGTAACAAGCAGATGGATACGCTTTGCGGATGAACCAATCAAGGCCAATTATACCCTTGTGCGGGAATTGTACGCAAATGCTGCAGAGGCAGACATTACAAATCGGGCAATTGTCAAAGTTAGAGGCGTAGATGTCCTGTGCAATGCTTCTCGAATCAATGCCTACTACAATCTGCAGGATGGTGACAACAGTGAGATGGCACAGAGGTACGAACAAATGAAGCAACAATAGTTTGTGACCCACCTTCACGGTGGGAAGCAACCAAAGTGGTTGACCACAATGCAAAGGAAGATTGACTCCACAGAATTCACTGCTGAGGCCAAAACTTGGTTAGATATTGTGACATCCAGGGTGCTGCCTTCTAAACATGATTCAGAGGTGCCCCTTGAGAGGGCTAAATTAATTTGTGCTGTGATGGAAGGATTGCCTGTTGAATTGGGGAGGCTCATTATGCGAGAAATACAGGAGGTGGTGCTTGAAAGGACTAAGAGTCTATTCTTCCCGTCGTTGATTACTTATTTGTGCTCCACTGATGGAGTGCCCACAAGGCCAGGTGACAAAGAAAAGGGGCCCGGTGGACCGATTCATCCATTGAAGAAGAGAGGGCCCGGTAATGTGCAGAAGAAAAGGAGGATTGATGTAGCAGCCCCGTCATTTGGGCAGTTCACCTTTACTGCATCAGATTCGACTGGTGGAGCATCTGCTCCTCCTACGGCTATACCACTCTTGCCACCACTGCAAGAAGCCGCCAGGCCTTTTCAGTATATCTCCACCCAGGTCCATGAGGTGGACAATCGGATTCAGCAGCTAGTGGCTAGTCTCCCGTCGGGCCCATGTGGAGAGGGCACATCTACAGCTCCTTCTGGTCCTGGTGGTCCGACATTAGCAAGTGTGGTGGAGGAACTGAAGCATATAAAGGAAAAGCAGGGTAAGATGGAGAGGAGGCAGAAAAAGGCAAGAGAGCACGCCAAAAAGCAAAGCAAGTTTTTGAACAACATGATGAGCATTCTGAGGAGTGTATGCGGAGCACAGCATGGAGGTCTTTGATCCGCGCTTCAGAAAAGAAGCACGGATATCTGAGACGTTCCCTAATAGGCGTCCCAATAAACTTGCGACCTAAGTTGATTTCGTTACCTCAAGTAGAAAAATCTTTTGGGAATCTTGTAATTGAAGCCCCTGCAAAATTTGTACCCGGAGAGAACAACATGGAGTTGAAGACTTTTGTAACGTTGATTCGCGATACGGTGAAGCAAACTATAAGCGCGTGTGACAAGACTTCACCGGACGACGTAGTGGCTGCAGTGGCAAATTTATATAATGGAAGTTTCATATCACCAGAATGGGGAGGAAGTGATGAAGTTGACATGTACACAAGTTCAAGTTTGTGTAGGTTTCCTATACAAGAAGCTGATTTTGGTTGGGGAAAACCATGTTTGATGCATTTTGGGTCAAGGCATAATCAGTGTTGCTGGTTGTATGATGCAAAATGTGGCAATGGGATTTGTGTGCAAGTGGACTTGAAGGAAGCTAATGTGCAATTATTTGAATGTGACGATGATATCAAGGCTTTCTTTGAGTTTTAGCTTCTAAGTGTTCTTTGTTTTTAAATTTGTGTTGCTTTTTGTTTTTGACGTTGGTCCAAAAAAAAAAGGCATTTGAAATTGAGCATGTATTTGCAGCACAATAAAAAAGTTTTTCTTGTTATTAGTAATTTTTTGTTAGCAGAAATTGTGATTTCATCGATTTTGTATTAGCAGCATAGTGTGTGTCCTTTACTTATATAGTAGATGATTTAGTGTATAGAGTTTAGATTATACACGGAATATTAAATAATCGGTTTTTATAAATATAAAATTTATGTTCACAATCTAAGATGGAAATTGGACAAAGCCATCGGTATGATTGTAGCACAAGATTAAATATAATGTATCTTCATTATGGGAACGGTATAGTTCCGTCTTCTTGTGATAGTACATTTTGTATGTATTGAATGGGCCAGGTAGAGATAAGTGTTTTTGTACTGAATATATAAAACAACCTCTCCAGCTCATTAAATGTATTTATACTGTTAATATTGATATGATTATTATGATCAATGTGATTTGTTCATTATTTTGATTTATTAAAAGATACGACTCAATTGCGGGTCTATGTATTCCTGGTAAATTGGATAATGGCAAAATACATTTGCGAAATAACAATTAGTTGATAGAATCCCTGTCTCGACTTTGAGATTGATGATACCCCTTTATAAATGCTTATTAGTCTCATGTGAAAACCCTGCAGGTGGATTTTGTATCCGTCACATGATATAAGTTAAGCGGAAATATAAAGGATTCAATTAGTCAATGAATTAAATTGTCAGTAATTTAATTTAGATTGGTATCTGTAATCTTAACATGGACCGTTAGATAAGTTTTAACGTATGATTTCGAAATTGAAATGAGGAGTGCAATTGCGAATTTTTTTGTGAAATAATTCGTAATTTATTATGGTAGGATTAATTCAGATATTTTGAATTTATTTCATAAGAGGAAGCCTCATTAATCAAATTTTGTGGTCCCTGCTATGCCCGAATAATAAAGAATTAAATGGAATTCGATTTCTTGGTGGAAAAGAAAGACCTAGCAGGTTTGGGAAAAGGGTTTAAACCCTAAAACCTGTTGTTATAAAAATGGTCTTATTCCATAGGGAGGCTCGAGTTTTACAAGTTTCTACACTTTTTCCATAGAAATTCGCCCACACGAATTTCACATATTTTGGTATTATTCGGATTACACAGTAGAAGATAGTGGAACTGGAGGATGAACGCGTGGACGGTTTTTGCTCGTGCTTGAAGGCTAGATTCGAGGTTGCATTCACTATTCAAGAGATAAGTATCAATTTTATGTTTGATTAATATCTTGATTATGTGTTGTCTATATTAAATGCAAGTCCGATCCTGGCTATTTGCTTCTGCTGTTTATGCATGTATTCCATCACCTGACCCCATTGGGTCAACATTTATTGGATCTATTATCTAGTTTTAGCTAGCCCTCAAACATTAGTACTCCCTCTGTCCCATATTAGTTGTCCAATTACTATAATTATATGTGTCATACCCCATTTTAACCGGGTTGACTTAGAAGTACGACATATTGGAGATTCCTGTTTTGTTTGTTGTTAAGGAGTCGCCACCTAATTATTTATGGTGAATTAGGACACCTAAAGTTTAAAGTTATGTTTAAAGTTAGCTCTGTTTAAGGTCTGCGAAACTTAAGATTCTAGGTAAGGGTTCAATTAGTCTAAAGGAAAGGTATTAGGCATCCTTTAAGACCCATTAACAATGGTTAACCGACCGGACTTATAATTTGTTAGGCTTAAGTGTAAATATAGTATTTTAAATATTTTAAAAAAATATCTTGAAAGTATTGCTAAGGCCTTAAATAGTAATGTTATTCACAAAATAAGATTTGTAGAAAATAGGACGATTTGCCTATGAATAATAGCCTTTTAAACGATAATTTGACAAAAGTGATCTTTAAGTAAAAAGCGATATTATATGAATATGATGGTATAGAAATGCCTGGACTTATGTTCTTAAATATGATGAAAAGGCCATGAATTTCTTTCTGTTTTTTTTTATCGGCTAAAATATGTATAATTGGGTAAATCCTAAAAATGTTTATAAAATACAATTGGTTTCGTATTTTGTGTGTTAGTGACATTTTGAAATTCCTAAGACGGTAATAATGAGAAATGATTCCTTTAACCCAAAATATATAGGCATACTATTTGAAAATCAATTATTCAAATAAATATTATAGATACCATAAATAATTTAGAAAATAGAAGTGAATGTGATTTATGGAATCAACTACCCATTACTAAACTAAAACCCTTAATGTCACTAAAGTTTATCTAAATTAACAAACAAGAAAAAATGTTAGTCATACAATACACATTAAATGCATACAAAAATAAAAATAGAGGAGTAGGTATGATGTAAATGGGCTCAGTCCATTTTCCAAAGAAAACTGATGTGGTCTGTTGCGGCTGTTCACTGTTGGGCTTCGGCCCAGATTTCTTTTTTTTTTTTGTATTGCTGCGGACAGATCTGGATAGAGGGAGGAGTGATGTTTCGTTGGGCCTTGGCCCAACACCGAATGTGGGAGAAGACGACGAGTCACCCGGACTCATATGCGAGGTGTCATGCAAAAAATAAAGATAAAAGAAAAGGATTAGTACCTGCTCGACCAATAAGATTAAACATGTAAAATATAAGTTCAAAATAAATCAGTAGATTATGTACATGTTTTATAAGGAAAGTATCATGACTTAAAAGCTTTGAACAAAGATCTAAATACTTCTACCCTATGAAAATATATAAATCGGTACAGTAACACATAGAAATATGATCCGAGACAGTAACATTTTCATTAAACCTTCATACATGTGATTAAAAGGATGAATAAATTTAAATAACCTATCAAAGTAAATATTCTAAGTCATGATAACATTTTTACTCATCCACGTGATAAATGAAAGGAACAAGGAATAGGATTTCAAGAAAATTTCAGCATGGCAGGTAGCAGAAGAAAAATAAATTAACTTAACTGAAGTAGAATCATAGTCATGCTTAAAACATTCATTATCCGAACACACAAAAATAAAATCATCAACACGGATTTTTCCTAAATAAGCAAAGACGCTAGATACGGAGGGAGTAAATGAACTAAAATAGAGTCGAATTTACCTTTTGTGGGTGCAGTGAACAAAGGCTTTGAGGTCCTCCTCAGATCTACTCCTTTGTTATGAATAAATTTGAAACTTGACTCAAATGAATTTCGAAATCTCTGTCACAGCTAAAGTCTACTGAGACAGAGAGAGTCACTCTAGAAATTAAAGGTTCTTCCCCTTTTAAAATGTGCAGAGAATGTATTTGATATAGTGGTGTTTCAAGATGTTCCACAAAAAATCCCCCCTGCTAAACATTTAATAAAAGTCCTGTCGAAAATTAGGATTTTTGTTCCAGAGAGGAAGAGAGGAGAGCCGTTGAAAAATGTTAAAATTTTGTCCTAAAATTAGGGGGAGACAGAGATAGTAGGGAGGACATTAGGCGTGGGGGACAAGAAGAAATGGAAGGAAGCATGAGTGAAAAGTAGTCAAAAAGGAAGAAACATGAGCCTATTAAAGAAAAAGGGAAAAGAAATCAGGGGAGATGTGTGGCGTGGTGAAATGAAGAAAGAGGAATGCTGCAAAGTTTTCTTTCTTTTTATTTTCTCTTTTTGTTTTTCTTTTGTTTTTCTTTTGGGGTAGATAGCTATTATCAAGAATTTACCCCTTATAAAATAATATTTTGATGAAATAAAAATTATAATACGTTGTTTTAAAATACGAGCTTCAAAATGAGTCCAACATTGATATACTTCCGAGCAATTGCTTATGAGATGAAAATTGTTGATTCTTCCTCCTCTATTTAATTATTCTTGGGGTTCTAATTTAATAACTGGTATAATATATATTATGTAAAGATGATAAATAATTTATATGTAAAAAATAAATATTTCGTAAAGTATTGTCTTGTAATTAATTTAGCGATTCCCAACTCGAAAATGAAAATGACGAACATTTAAAATTTGTGATAAAGTAATACTTGTAATGTTAAAAATAAAAGTAGTGAAAAATAAAGTATTTAGCTCGTCAATAAATTTAGACGTCCGAGTAAATAAAATTAAATAAAGGAGGGACAAAATTGGGTGTCAACAATATGTCTCAAGATATTTGTCCATTTATAAAATTAAGATAGAATTAATTCAGTTTTGCCTACTTTACCCTTAACACCAATTGTTTTTTAAAGCAGTCAATATTGATTATAGTGCAATTAATTGGAGAGAGATAAGGATAATGTAGTAATTTTTTTTTATATAATTTCTTAAACAGCGTGTAAAAAGCAAAGTGGATAAGTAATACGGAACAGAGGGAGTATATTAAATCTTCTACTCTATTTCAAGTCGATTTGATTCTATATCAAAGGAATATATAATTAAAAGTAGTACTGTTATTTCCCTTGCTACCTCTTTGTAAAATGGAATCGTTTGAAATATTATATACATTAACACTGTAAAAAATATTTAGAGATTTCCGGATTGCAAAATGTATGAAAAATCTTAGGCAGTAGAAAAAAGGTGGAATTTCCAACTCTCAAGATAGTATTTTGTCGACCCTGTTGCAGTAGGCAATCTCAGAGTCCGGAACCAAAATGCCCTAAAAAAAAATCCCAACAATTTTTTTTTACCAAAATACCTTTATCGCAGTAATTTACTGCGCTAAAGCAGTTAACGGGGATGGCTCCGTTAACTACTATAGCGCAGTAATTTACTGCGCTATAGTGTCCCTCCCCTTTTTTTTCGGCCCTTTTGGTTAACCCTTCTTCCATTACACTTTTTAACGTACTTTGCCCATAGATTAATCATGCTTCGGGACCCCGAAACTTCAATATTTTATATAGAACCCTACTTATTTTTGTGCGATTAATAAGGTAGGATCAATACATCAAGGATACACAAAAGTTCGGATGACCGTTTTAGTGGTTGAAAAGTGCTCGAACGCCATTTTCGTTTGAAGGCTCGGTGACATTAGCTTGAAGTTCTTTACAAATACTTAAACTTGTTCATTAATAATTAATTAAAAGTTAGTCAAAATGGTAGCATTCATACAAAATTTTTTTAATTAAATTGCATTATTCATAACCTTGAGTAGATGAAAATACTTAACATACTAATATTCTTCAAAATGACAGCATAATCATAAATTAAACTTAAAACTAAGATTACAACATTCTCAATCATTATCAGAGTACAAGTTCTCAATATCGTCCTCAGAAAAATATTGGCGGTTTCTTAAGACACATCTTTTTTTAGTAGCAGTTAGTTCCCTACCGGTTGATGATGCTTGTTCTTCGGCCAACTTTAGCATGTAAAATCTACATCGTCTTTCCAACATTCTGTTGTTTTCTTTTCTAATACTTTGCACGGCAAGCTCGCAAGTTTCTGGACCTACTTGAGGCATGGTTAAGGAGTACCTTGTTGGGATTGGAGCGTTGAGATTTTCCAAGTCACGAACAAGACGTTCTGATTCGGCAAGCCGATGTGACCATTCTCAGCGTAAACCGCAATAATATTCCCGCGTATCTCAATATTTCACACTGCAGAAATCATCATTACGCTCTATAAGAAGGTGAGGATTTAGCTCATCTAGTTTGAAATCACTGGTATCGCTCGAAAAACTGCTATGATTTGAACTCTCATCATCACTGCTATTTGGTTCTTTTGGAAGGAGTAAAGACCAAGCTGAGTTTCTACTACCCGACATTGAATATGGTGTAGTCTAATAACAAAAGAAAGGGCTACTTATATAGTTGCAAACCCCCAAGTACCCTCGGAGGGGGGGGGGGGGGGGGAGGGAGGGTCTTTATGACCCTAACTACTTACCTTATTGTAAGAAAAATATTAATCTTCATCGGACATTTCACAGTCCGAATCCCACTTGGATCTAAATTTTGTGCTACCATGTATACCATATTCTACCCTATGGTAACGTATTTTCATCCGATTATTCTCTTTGCGAAAATGATTAAGAGCCAAATTAAACTTTTGTGGAGTTCCGCGAGGAATTGACATAGCACATTTTTTTGGGCAAGCAGGATCCAATCTCAGAAATGGGTTTTCACTTGACGGGGATAGCCCTACTGACGCTAACTTGTGCTCCAGTGCTGCAGCCTCCCTAACACGCCAATCCCACTCCTCTCTCATTTTATTATTGTATTCTCGATTGAATCTATCGTTAGGGTTATTTGAGTAATGAAAATTCAAATATGTTTGCTGGAGTGAACGATATAACACGACTAATATCTCTAAATTGGTCAAAAAATGACATAGTAACTCAATTTTGTGTGGTTGGTAACAACTATTCGTCAAATTACGTTATATAAAGTTTGATTAGAATCATGACATTTTTCTGTTTGACAGTTGAGGTGACGATAAGCTGCAGGGGTATAGCGCAGTAAAATAGTGCGTTATACCAGTATAACGCATTAAATTACTGCGTTATACTGTCATAACGCGATATTTTACTGCGTTGTGATAGAATAACGCAGTAATTTACTGCGTTATTCTGCTAGGACCTGACATAATGCAGTTATTTCATGCGTTATGCAACACTCCGTTCTTAATTTGATTTGACGTAACACTGCAAGACACTGTAATTGCATGCATGCGTTGGTTCTATATTCAAACTTCAAATCCTATTAATACCAAGTTCGTATAAGGCAAAAAAAGCAAAAAATTCGAAGTTTCATCTAGTTTTTGCATTTTGTATTCCTCCTAAATTATTCAAAATATGGCAGATGTTCCAAGAATTAGAATTTCTTTATTCTGGGACGGACAAATTATATTCGAGGAAAATAATTTGCGCTATGATTCTTCCCCAAAATACCATGTTAAGTTTCCACTTGCCATAAAATTCTCAAAACTACTCCAAGCCTTGTATAATAAGACTACAAGTTAGTAGAAGTGATTTTGATCTAAATATAATTGGAAAATATCCAATGTCATTTACGCCGCAAGGAGTAACTAGTTATGGACAGTGGTACATTCAAGACGATGATTCTTTGACTGATTATTTGAAGGTGCCTTATGATTATAGGCAATGCATAACTTTAAACGTCCTTGAAATGTATATAGAGAAGGTCCCCATTAACAACTTGAATTCATGGCTAGGGCTCCTCGGGAAGCCTGAAATAGACCTCGTCGGGAAGCCCCGTCTATAATTCAGGCCGAAGTCACTCAAGCGGAACCTACTTATCAACACAATTACCCTGACATGAGTACCTATGAAAGCATTTTGACTAGCCAAATGCCTCTTGATAGTTTAAGTCAGCAATTTGACGGACAATGGTAAATATTCATTTTTTACAATATTATTATTATTATTATTATTATTATTATTATTATTATTATTATTATTATTATTATTATTATTATTATTATTATTATTATTATTATTATTATGTAGTGGCACTTGAATGCTACTAATGATGTCAATTATATTATTTAGGGGTTATACATCTGATATGGATCATATCAGACGGTCTCCTCAATCGGGATGGATGAATCAGGTTAGAACATTCTCAGCCTATCCAACAACTCAAAGCGATGGTCCTTCCTCAAGTTTCAGTGCAGTTGATTACTATCGGTACGTCTATTTTTTTTTTAACATCAATAGTGTTATTTGATGTGTAGTAGTTAAAACACCCTAATTTCTTATGTAGGGAGAATGTGGTGGTTGCATCAAATTATAGGCAAAGGCCTGCTATGGATGGTCCGAATTATTCGAATTATATAGTGACATCATCCAGCGATAGTGAGGAAATACCTAATGCGAAGGAAAGTGACGATGAGCAAAGTGACGATGGTTGGAACTAATCCTCAACATCAAGTAGAACTGTTGCAAGACATGATGAACAGTCCGACACATGAGGAGGAACTGAATTCACAGCAAACATTTGAACAGCAATAGTCGACTCCGGTTCAGCCGCAAAGCCAATTTCAACAGCAAGAGTCGACCCCGATTCAGTGGCATTCCGATGAGATCCCCTATCTTGATCATCTTCAAGATCACCCAGATGCCTTTGTCTTTACTAGGGATGTTGATCATATTCGGCGAAGTTTGTGGAAAGAGCCAGTGGATCTTTTAAAACAAAAGACTCATATTGAAAAAGAGATGATTTTCAGCTCGAAAAAATCATTGCAAAGGGCTGTTAAGATTTATTGCATCCAGGGGAAGAGGGAGTTTAAAGTTGACGATTCCACACGAAAACTTTGGCGATTGGTCTGCAATGGAAAATATCAAGGCTGCGAATGGATGCTCCATGGTAAGGAAACTGCTGAAAAGATGTGGACTATTTCAAAGTTCTACACAAAGCACACTTGTGATATGGGTGACCTCCTAGATGATCATTTCAATCTAGATACTAATTTGATTACGCGTGTATTAGTTGGCGACATTAGAGAAAATCCAAGGTATCCCCTTTGCCTAAGTTTATTTTATTTTTGGTGTTAATATAATGTTCCTCGTTGTTATATGCTGATATTTCAACTTTTTCAGGTTCCCTATTAAAGATTGTATTAGAGCCATCCTGAAAGTATATAGCAAAACTGTTACTAGGAGGAAGGCGTATCTTGGGCGTAGGCGTGCACATGAGATAGCCTTCGGCAATTGGGAGGGCTCTTTCAAGACGTTGCCGAGATACATGGCGGCTCTACAACACTTCAATCATGGTACTGTTGTTGAATGGAAGCTCAAATCGAAGCCTGGTGTGCCCGGTAATATTTTTGATTTTGTGTTTTGGGCCTTCAAACCATGCATGGATGGTTTTGCTCACTGTCGGCCAGTAATATCAATAGATGGAACACATGTGTATGGGAAGTATGACATAAAGCTGCTAATAGCAGTTGAAATGGATGCAAATGGAGCTATATTTCCTCTAGCTTTTGCAATTGCAGCTAATGAGAGCATTAGTACGTGGAGTATGTTTTTGGACTACTTAAGGCAACACGTTATTAAGGATCGCATGAGAATATGTGTGATATCAGACAGACATGCTGGCATATTGCACAATATGTTCAATTTGCAGGGGTGGCAGCCACACTTTGCCTACCATCGTTATTGTTTAAGGCATTTGAAGGCAAACTTCCAAAAGGCATATCGAATCCCAACACTTTGCAATTGGATGTGGGCGGCTGCAACAGAGCATCAGGAGAAGAAGTTTAACCTGCAGATGGACATTATTAGGCGGGCGAATGAGGAAGCCTTTCACTGGTTGAATGCAATTGATAAAGACAAATGGACATTACACCAGGATGAAGGTAGGCGATGGGGTATGCTGATAACAAACAGCTATGAGTCATTCAATGGCTTGTTGAAATCTGCACGGGGACTACCCGTCACCGCAATGGTGAGAATGACATTTAAGCAGGTTGTGGAGCGGTTCATCAGTAGATCAAAAGAGGCCAAAACACATGCAACAATGATACGCTCAAATTACACCTATTAATGGCGTAAAGCGGACGTTGTCAAATATAGTAACCCAACAAGGTTGGGGTCGAATCCCACAGGGAATATGGAGAGAAAAGAGTACTAATCGTATGCGATACCAATCTTTAAATGCTTTAATCCTATTCCGGATAGTTTGAATTGATTGTTGAATAATGTAATTGAATACTTTGACTTAGAATGTAATTAATATGAGAGAGAGACTAAGGTTGTGTTTCCCAATTTGATTAGATATTATGCTTCGGATTTCAATGTGATATACTTCTAATGGTTGTTCTAAGAATATGCACTTGATCTCTTAAAGACTTCTTAATGTTTCCCAACAGTTAAGCAGTATTTCCTCTTTATGATTCTTCCGAATATAAAAGAGTTACAATCGAAGAGCGACCAATAATGCCAATTTAGACTTATTCTTATTCCTAAGTTAGTCTATTAAACGAGGGTTAACGCCTCGAGTCATTGTTATTCAATCTTACCAATATTTACTCTCTTTCCCAAGAAAAGTCAATATAATGGCTTCGGCTAATGCTTGCAATCATTACCCAACGTTACAACACAAAGATAGAATAAATAACAACAACCATTATGCATATATCAATAATAGAAACCCATTCACATAATACCCATCATGGGATTCACAACCTTAGAATTGAAATTAGCTACTCATAATGTTTCTTGACAGAAAAAGCTTAAAGATTAACATAATACACTTACAATACTAATACAAGATGGAATGAGAGTGAAGTTGTTGCCTTAAATGCTCCAATCACTTCAAGATTAAAAATCTAGGGTTTATGCCTCTAAAATAAAATCTGAATAATGAATTAAAACCCTACATTATGTATTTATAGAGCCAAAAATCGCGCCAAGTTTCTGGACAAAAATGCCCTTACGCCGCATTGTTACGGACCGTAACTCAGGTTACGGTCCGTCCTTCATTTCGTCATTTGACCACTTCGACGTTACGGCCACCATGCGACGGACCGTACCCTGTGTTACGGTCCGTCCTTCTGAAGCGTAAGTGGTGACAATTACTTGGCAACTCTCTGGAATTTTGGATGATGTTACGGTGAAGGGTTACAGACCGTAACATGAGTTACGGACCGTAACACTAAACCGTAACACTGAAGATTTTATTGAAACTCTCTGGAAATTTAGCTCATGTTACGGTGACATGTTACGGACCGTAACATGAGTTACGGACCGTAACACTTCACCGTAACACTGATGGTTTCAATGAAACTTTCTGGAAATTCAGGCCTTGTTACGGTTCAAAGGTACGAACCGTAACATGAGTTACGGACACCGTTACTGTCCGTAACATGAGTTACGGACCGTCGCTTAGCTCAAATTTGTCCGTTTTTCCAGCATTACTTCTCATTTCCGATCCTTAGTTAATCAACCCTATAAAACACAAAAATAACATAAGAAACAATATAAAAACACTTAAAATCAAGCAATATTTCTAGTTACAAAGGCATAAAATGTGCCAAAATTCACGGCACATCAAACAACAGGTCTAAGATGGATGCCAAACCCGTCAAAACTGTTCGAGTACCACAAATATAAGGCTCAGAAACATGACCGGATGGAGTACAACTCTGCAGAGCGCATATTTGAACTCACAACAAGTGTACACCAAGGTAAAAGAGGTAACGTCCACACAATTTGTGAGATTCCAAGAACATGCACATGCGGCAAGTGGCAATCATATCACATGCCATGTTCTCATGCCTTCCAGTGTTTTATCGCAATGGGAAAGAACGCCTCCCCGTACATGGCTGAGGAATATACAGTTGAAAATTATGCAAGAACGTATGCTGGAAGGTTCTACCCATTTGGTAGTGAGAGTTATTGACCACCGGATCCATTTTTAATGGTTGCAAATAAAGTATTTATCCGTAAATTCAGAAAGAATGCATACTCGCATATTCATAATGAAATGGATGTTCTACCGGGGAGATACACTCGAAAATGCTCATTTTGCAATTATGTTGGTCATGATAAGCACAAGTGTCCCTTACGGCATGGTGGTAAACTACATCTCGCGGTGGAAGTACCTCTCGTGGTGGAGGAAACTTTCATGGTGGAAGTACCTCTAGTGGTGGTGGCACATCTCGCGGTGGTGGTACATCTCACGGTGGTGGCGGAAGATCAACTCAAGGGCATTAATTGATGAATGTTTTTTAAGTTTTTTTCTTACTTTGATGATTGTATTTTAAAAAGTTTGGGTTTCTTATTAATGAACAAGTTCAAGTATTTTCATCTACTCAAGGTTATGAATGATGCAATTTAATTAAGTATTTTCATCTACTCAAGGTTATGAATGTCATCGAGCCTTCAAACGAAAATGGCGTTCGATCACTTTTCAACCACTAAAACGGTCATCCGAACTTTTGTGTATCCTTGATGTATTGATCCTACCTTATTAATCACACAAAAATAAGTAGGGTTCTGTATAAAATATTGAAGTTTTGGGGTCCTGAAGCATGATTAATCTATGGTCAAAGTACGTTAAAAAGTGTAATGGAAGAAGGGTTAACCAAAAGGGCCGGAAAAAAAAAGGAGGGACACTATAGCGCAGTAAATTACTGCGCTATAGTAGTTAACAGAGCCGTCCCCGTTAATTGCTTTAGCACAGTAAATTACTGCGCTAAAGGTAGTTTGGTAACATTTTTTTTTGTTGGGGTATGTTGGTTCAAAATGTTTTTTTTTTGGGCATTTCGATTTCGGACTCGACAATCTCACGAGCAAAGTTACAATATTAGGTACGAATTTGAAAGAATCCATTAGCTTTTCATGGCTCTGCCTCGGGCCAACTTGCCTTATTTTCTAAATTATTAATCTTATTTTTTTTGTAAACATAGTGTAAAAATCTTTTATGTTGTGAGTGTAAAAGTTAAACTATTAGCACTATATATTGTACTATTAATTTGGTACAGTAACATTACATTGCTAAAGGAATATCAAGACCTTTTTTCAAGCACTTTAATATATACACTAACTTAGTTAAAAAAAGCAGATTCAGGATTATAGTTTATAGGTTCTGATAATAATTTTTTTATAGCGTAATACATAAATAGGCCATCAAATTTGACTTTAGCTGGCAAGTATGACCTTCAACTTTGGGTGTGCACAAGCAGTGGCGGAGCCACTCATGGCCAAGGGTGGTCACCTGCACACCCTTAGCTGGAAAATGGTAATAGTATATGGATTAGATATTATAGTTAACTGGATATAAATTAAATTTTGAACACCCTTAAAATTGAGATAGATAGCTTACAGGTAAAGGGTGTTCAATTTTACCCAAAAGTTACGATTTAAAGCTTGCGTCAAACTTTGGAAAGAAAACATACAAACAATGTCTGAAGCTACTTGGTTGATTTGTATCTGCACTTATTTTCTTCCATGTTCCGACTAAACTTATTTGTATTTGAGTTATGATTTGCATTTGGTTAATTCCTATGTTGGTTTGGAATTACGTTGGACTCATTTGTTGAAGCTCCTTTAGTTTTTCTTCTTTCCTTCCTATTTTCTAGAAAAGAAGAATACGTATTGTTAAAAAGAAGACAACGAGATCTAATAGCAAGTTAGCAACTACTTATTTTGTTCTCTTTTCCTATTTAATTGCTTTTGTGAACATTTTGATTATCCAACTTTATTCTCTTTCTTTCTTCTTCTTTTTTCCAAACAAAATCAATTAGTCGTTATCTCTCGCTTTGTAACATTCTCGGAATGCCCCTTGTTCTCCACTTGTGGGATTACGTACACTTGGTATGCTATTTGTTGTTGTTGTCATTTGATATTGTAGTCACCATAAGAGTTTTCTAGCTAGTAATGAAATTTATCAATAATAACTTGCGAAATCAAATGGAGCATAAATTTTTAGGCTGGTGTGAGTGATGATGTTAAAAAACATTCGTTGCACTCATTCACTTTGAACAACCTTACCAAAATTTCTGACTTCGCCACTATGCACAAGTAGGTAGGAGTGTCAATGGCACGGTTCAGACGGTTATTTTATAAAATTTATACCGTATTAATTTTTGATTATTTCATTTTGTAGAACCAAAATTAGACTTTTCGAAACCGTCTCATCATGTTGGTTTCTCTTCGGTATCGGTACGATTCGGCTAAGATTCAATTTTTTGTTAAAAAAGAACATCATGTTATAGTCACTAGTAAAATTAAGACACAATATCATACATATTTACTTCTATAGGACTTTGACAAAAACTCTCTAGATATTTTTACTGATTAAAAGGTGATGAATCAAGAAAACATGAAAGACGACAAGAATAAAGATTGATCCCACTATTTTACGGTAGTGTAAAATAATGTTAAGCAAAAACAAATATATTTTAGATCACACAAGCGGGAAAAACCAATGAAGATGAGACTCAAGAACTGAGACTACTAAGATTGAGTATCCACTACGAGAATTTAAAATCATACGAGAGGAAAAATATCTAATAGCTTGTAGCTTTCTATCCAAAATCGTTGGAATACCTTGTAGTAGCTTACTAGTTACTACTCGAGATGCTAAAACTAATTTAAGTTCAATAGGAGTAATATAATAGGTTTCAGAGTTGGAACTTTAGGTGTTAATTATGTTGCCGGCTTGCAGTCATTTTCATCATCCCAAACCCAAGGCGAAAATTTTAATATTTTATTGTATGTAAATTTAATATATAAAATATATTTGACATATATATACTTATTTAGTTCGGTTCGGTATTTTTTCGGTTTATTTTTATCAAAATTAAAAACCAACCTAATTATTCGGTACGGTTATAAATTTATATAAAAATTGTCGGTTTTATTAAAAGAAACCTAAAAATCTGGTCGGTAGGGTACGGTACGGTTCGGTTCGGTTGGTTAACTCGTTGTTTTGAAAATTATTGACACCCTTACAAGTAGCTAGGCACCTCAACTTGTCTCCACTTTGTCAGTTGAACACTCTAACTTCAAAATGATCATCCAGACACCTCAACTTGTATAAAGTACATCTCAAAACTTTATGTGCCCCGTCAACATTTGTGTTTAGATGTTCAACTTTATACAAGTTGAGGTGTCTACTTGTGCACACTCAAAGTTAGTGGAAATACCTATCAACTAAGGCCAAATTTAAGGGCCTATTTATGCATTATGCATTTTATTTATTTATTTATTGAATTCAAAATATATATATTAAGAATTATGAACCGAAACTATTGAATTTTACCAAACTCATAACTCCTAACTCTTGCTCTGCCACTGTTAAAAATATAAGGATTTAAGGCATTCCATTCCTCTACATTTTTCACTCCGTCCTTTTTCTTATAAATTACCAATCATTGTACTTGAAGGGTTCACATGCTGGCTGTACTTTTGCATGTAGGGTTTCACATGGTGTTGACCTATTAGTCTATTACATGCTGTGATTTGCATAGGTTCACTGACTTGGTCTTTTGGGTTCAATAAATTAGGAAAGACTGGTCCAATCCTCTATAAATGGAAAAAGGCCAATTAGTATTCTTGAAATTACCTTCTGCATATGTTTTTCTTTTTCGTTTGGGGTTTTCCACCCACTGTTTTGTACCGTGGCGAGACTAAATTGGTATTCGTGTCAGGAAGCTGCATATTAAGCGGTAAAGTGTTTATAAAATGATTTTATATCTAGAGTTTGAACTCAAAATCTTTGATTAAAAGTGAAGGATACTTAATAATTATCACTTTATCATAATTCTTGTTGTTTTTTTTCTTTCCTTTTACTAGTTAGAACCCGTTTGGATTGGCTTATAAGCTGGTTAAATCAGTTTATAAGCTATTTTTAACTTTTTTGAGTATTTAAAAAAATAGAAAAATGCTTAAAATAAGTAAAAATTGCTTAAAATAAGCCAAAAATAAGAAGTTGGGGAACCCCAACTTTATTTTTTGGCTTAAAAGCTATTATGCTTCTACCAACGATTTTACTCTTTTATCCCTTAAATTTTCTTTTAATTCCAATATTATCCTCACTACTAAAAAAAGTGCTTAACAACAATTGTGTACCAAACACATCAACAATTTTTATTTTCAGCTTTAGCACTTTTATCCAAACACGTAACTGCTTATTTATAAAATAATTTTCAATACTTAAAAATAGTTTAAGCATTTATACTTCTAAGCCTTTTTTTTCCGGTTAATCCAAACGGGCTCTTAGTGACCTGCTGTAATTTTATACGTCTAGTCTAATTTTTCTAGAAGTACTTTTGGAAGTGTCCAGAAAGCCTTGATTTATTTAGATGCATAAAACCTTAAAAAAGAAAGGAAGGAAGAAAAAGGAAAAAGAAAAAAGCAATTGAAAAGCACCAAAGTCCACATTTATCGGGAAATTCATCAAGAAATTCGACAAAAATGACAAAATGTCACAATTGGAAAAAAGTTGGCTCTTTTATATATTTTCCTCGTGTAAAATAAGTTTGTTAAACAAATGATATAACTAGCATCACCTTATGAGTTATGGTGGCAATTTATTTTTATAGTCGTCGTTTAAGAAATTTGGCAAAAGTAATCACACATTATACATTAAAAAAGATTAAAAAAAAATTACGCTTTACAATTACGCCGATGAGACATGACTTAAGTACATTCTTCGTTCTAACTACTCCCACCGGATCAAAAAAGTGTCCACTTAACCCTTTTTTTTGGGTAAAAAAAAGTGTCTAATTATTAAATCAAGAAACAATTAACCTTATCTTTTCAGATTCGTCTTTATTAAGTGTTATGTGATCAAATCTCAATGCCTATTTAATTAGGGATAGTTTAGTCAATTTACATATTTTTCTTGGAGTGAGTAGTTTCTTAAGGAGTGTGCAAATGGTTAAGTGAATTCTTTTTTTGATTTGGAGGGAGTATCTTCTTTGAATTATTCAAAAATCTCGCCAATTAATACTTGCATTTATATTCAATTATTCTCAAGGTTCATAATACATTATTCACATTTTTCAAGAACCATATCTGTAGCTTCACGTCTGAAAAATCTTTAAAATCCCACCTTCCGTTCTCACCAATTAGTAAGATTCGTTGTAGTTTTTTATATTTTAAAAATCATTTTTTTTTTTTTGAATAAATCATGATTTGATTTAATTTGTATCGTCGTGTCCAGTGATGGATTGGGGGAGTAAGGTTCTAACTTGAATTATATGCATGGTAGGTATGATTCAGCAGGACAATCTCATGTATGATTTTTTCCCCCCAATTAATCTCATGGTATGATTGACAATACCAAATTATTGAAAATAGAATACCCAAATAATTTTTTGAATTATTACTATACGTCCTTGTTCAGCTCACTAACAGTAAGTCAGAAATAATTATATTTTCAAAACTGTGGCAGTCGTTTGCACTGTAATTGAAAAATCAAACTCCCTGAAACATTCTTGGGGTCTTTTAATTAAAGAACATAATGGTGGTGAAGTGGCTGGATTAAAAAAAGGAAGGAGAATGGTCGATGGTGGTGGCGGCGAATTGGTGGTGTACGGTGGTGGCAAAGAAAAGGGAGAAGAAAAGTTTTTTTTTTCTTTTTTAAAATGGCTAATTTTTTTTTTTAAATTTGTTTATGGGGGGTAGGAGAAGAGGAAATGGGGAAGGGGATTACAACGTGGGGATTCGAACCCTTAAGTGTACCACACACATTATGCCACATCAGCAAAAAGTGTCTAATAGGTACAAGTTCAAGTTGAAGTGTCTAAATGAAATCTGTGGACAAGTTTAGATGGTCGCGAATGACTTAAGCCTAATTTGAATGACCAAATTCAACTTGAAATCATGTCCAAGAAGTTGATAAACCTATTCTATCCCACTCCTAATCACATTCAAAATTATAAGTTATCTTTCTTCGACCAAATAGCTGAGAAAACGCATAAGTCTGTTGTTCTTTTTTATCCACACCCTATTAGCTCATCCATTACAACTAATTTTATGGTAGACCAACTTGAAGAATCACTTTCTAGGATTTTGACTCATGTTTATCCAGCTGCCGGTAGATTTGCACAAGATAAATGTTCAATCAATTGCCTTGACCAAGATGTGACATTTGTGGGTTGGGTTGGGTTAATTTATTTGGGATAGGTTTTAATTTGGTGGGATCGGTAATTGATGTGGATCATTTAATTGAAGGTCACGTGTCCAATCCGATATCATTTTTGTATTTTCCTAATATTTTAAAATCGGTCATTTGAGCTGGACATGAATGAACCATTTCAGTCACGACGATGACATAAATAGACCCAACTATTAACGAATGGTTATGACATGAATGAGCTATTTCGGATAGTACGATGACATATTTGAGCTTTTTCCCTTTTTTTTATTTTTTATTTTGGATGAGGAACAACCAATAATAGTTTCCTTTCTTCCTCTCTCTAGCGCCCTTCTCCAGTTCTCCTATTCTCTATTTATCTTTCCTCCACTTTTCAAAGTCTAATCTTTCATTTATCAAAAATCAAATTAGAGAAAATGGATCAATACTAACCCAAATTTGTCGATCTGTTTTTTCTCAATCACTCCTAATATGCCTAAAATACTGAACTTCATTAAGATTCGAATTCTTCTTTTCCTTGTGATTTTTAGACTTCTTAACTTATAAATTCTAACAAGTATAACATCACTACAATTTTCAAACATATTATATTTATTGGTTTTGAGATCTGACAATAACTTAAGAATTCTACTAGTGTGCTTTCACTTCCTCACGGATAAACTGAAAATATATTGGTGAAGCTTTTAGAGAGACTGACTAGCAGGATAAATTACGCCTTATTTGTCTACACTTAAATAAGAATTTCAATTTTAATTATTCATACTTCAGTCAGTACTTCTATATGTTTTTTAGGTTTGAATCTTAATCATTAATTGATTAATTGAGTTTTTTTTTTTTTTATTCTATAACTACTTAAAGGGTTTGAAAAGATATGAATGATTAATATCTATAATAATAGGAGTTTGAAAAGGTGGAACTGTGATCCACCTGTGGATTGCTGCTCCATAAAGGACACATACAAGCAGGGATATGTGGAGGATGGATGGTTAAAAGCTGATGGCAAGTACCCCATCCAGAGTGGGTATTATTGGAGGAAAGGTGAAATGGAAGCATGGCCTGGGAGCAGATGGGTTTGGAGTATGACTAACACTACTATGCATTGCTTTATTAGATGGTTAGTAGGGCATAACAGATTACTAACAAGATAGAGACTTGAAGAGGATTGGAGTAACTAATGATGAGAGCTGCATACTGTGTGGAGGAGCAGAGGAAAGTATTGAACATTTGTTCTTTGGATGCTACTTCTCAAAGACACGTTTAACTGAAATAATGCAGTGGATGGGACTAGGGGTACAGAACACTGAGCTACATGGGCTATGGAGAAGGATGACAAGAGCCAAGAAAGGAAGAAACTGCAGGGATTTCATTGCTGCAACACTAGTGGCATTAATATACAACATTTGGAGGGCCAAAAATGATGCAGTATGGAAGCAGCAGGTTCCACTACCAAGGTTGATGTATGACCATCTCAAACAGGAGGTATACATTAGAGTAAATAGCATAAGGAAAAAGAAGGAGAGTAGAGAAGGAAGGAGATGGATTGAGAGTCTATACCTACACACATAGCAGTTTTGCGTATTTGTTGCTATATTTTATTCTTTGTTATTGCATATAGATAGAGTCTGGAGGGATGCCTCAAATTCTTAGGGAAAGGGATACAATGTAAGTTCTTATTCTGGTGATTAATAAAACTTTCTTTTCACTTAAAAAAAAAATCTATAGTAATATCTTAATATCATCATTAAGCCTCAATTATCTTTCTCCTTTTTCATACTCCTTATGTTTCAATTTATGTGAACATTTTAGGAGTATAAGGGTCAAACTTTATAACTTTGACTGTAAATTTTAATATAGTTTTTTCAATTTTGTAAGAATACATTCTTGACGGTGTTAGTGCTTATAGCCCCTGCTTATAATCCAACCTAAGTGGGGAGGTTAGCTAGTTTACGAACGTATCGCAAGTCGAAACATGTAACACGAAGAAAAATATGTACTATATGTTACGTTGTTCTTTTGCATGCAGTCCTGATCCCAGTCCCATAAAAATGAGTGGCATTAATATTGTTACGTGTTTATGTTATATGCTATTAGTCTGTTAAGGTAAAGAATTTTGTTAAGTTATTCAAAGAATCTTTATTGGTAAGTCTTTTTAAAACGTCTAAATTTTAACCGTGAAAATGAACATAGACCATCTGCCATAACAAGCTAAAGTAATCGGACAGTATAAAAATTACTTATACTCGTTTATTACTATTTGAAAGTTACAGTAGCAGCAACAAAATAAAAATGTTTTTTCCCGTTGGCACTCCCTACCCTAACTGCAACGTAGATAATATCATAATAGCAGCTAGTCTAAACCACGAGCAGGGGCGGAGCTACGTAGGAAGAGGGGGTTCAGAACCCTCTTCGGCGGAAAAATTTTTTGTTTGTATATGTTTAAAATTATTTTTTATGTATATATAATATTGTTGAACCCCCGTAGCTTTAGCTTCTTCGTATGTTTACTTTTTTATATTTTGAACCCGTTAGTGAAAATCCTGACTCGAGCCACTGACCACGAAACATGGACTTACATATCAGAACTCACATCATTCTGGAGTCTTATCCATTGATTTATGTTACTCATTCGCTGTCATTTTATGTGATACAATTTCTTATTAATCTATTTTTAAAAGAATGATATTTTTTATATTTAAAAAAAATTTAAGTTTGAGAAACTACCGGCAACCTACACCTTATCCATGGACCATGATGGAACTGATGGGTCAAGGAAAGTTGACGCCGTGGGTTTGAGGTTTGTGGGGTGGGGGATGTTATACCTAACTAAACAATTAATCTTAAGAATAAATAAATTAGTGTGAAAATGCATACTATTACTTAATCATGGTTAAGTATTGAAAAAATGTATATGCAAAACATATGTTATATATTCATTAATTTATCGTAAACACCCCAATGAATAAATGTTTACCTTTAATTAGATAAGAATGAGTTGATAAGCCCGTGGCCAAGGCAACAATGACTAGGCAAAAGGGAACTTTTTTTTTTTTTTTAAATCACGGCCACAAAGGCTAATTTTATCTATTCAAAAAACAGAAAGCGATCTTTCCTCGAACCCTTCTAACACGGGATGTTATGAGCTCTCCTTTTTAAATATATATAGATTTTGAATCAGTGGGTTAAGAGAATTCAAAATTCACCTTGAGGTTTCAAATTCAAATCTCAGACACTACATTTTGAACTTTCTCTTTATTGGGTGTTGATTCCCCACTTTGTAAACCTCTTCCCCATTTTCTCTTCCCCTTCCCCTATGTAATAATACTAATTTTTTTTTAATACAAATTGCAAGAAAATATCTACAATCTGAGCTTCCATTTAACAATATGGGGTCAAAATTGAAAAGGGTACAAAATGAGTACTGTGCTTTAAATTTGACAATGGTCAATTTTTAAAAAATGTACTTTGGTACCTTGCACTTGAGTTAATAATATGTTAAATTAGTGTTTGAAAAGAGGAAGTTTGTCGCTCGTGAGTAAATTAAAACAAGAAGTTATTTAGAAGTGTGTTATCTTACTTGCTTTGAATAATTTGAGAGAAATTTAGGAGGGAAATCAAAGTTCGACTATATTATTAAATATTCAAATAAATAGTGCCCATTTATATATTTCAGTCATCTTTTAAATCTATATTTACTTTTAATAAAATGTTTTTATTATTCAAGCGAAACGGATTTAATAGTTTTAAATTTAAAACACATGACTATTATTTTAAAAAGTGTCTTTTAGAATTGAATTAGTTACGAACTTTGTCGCTAATTCGTTGTTAAATTGCTCGTGGCTAACATAATTTTTTTGATAATCTATCGTTAATCCGTCGCTAAATAGGATTAGCAACGAATTTTGTTGTTTCCCTCCAAAACATTCTCTCTTACTACTTACTACAAATCCCCAAATTTTATTTTTATGAAAAATTCCGATTAATTGCTGAAACTCAAATTTCGTTGGTTTTGTAAGATTCAGGAGAGATTCTACCACAATTTTTGTAGCAATCTTCTGGAATACTTAAATTCCTTAAGAACGGTGAATACACTATCAAAGTCAGTTTATTACTTCCTAAATATTTTGCAACTATATTTTCTAACATAATATATGTATACGTACAAACGATTTCAACAGAAGAGAGCCCCATTGTTATTTTTTGCTCGAAGCATCCAATATCCGAAACCCAATGGCCGGACTATTGATAATGATTTGCACTAAATAGGTGCATTTGGTGTGGGGATAGATCAATGTCTTGTTCATATATAATTTTAATATGTTAGGCATAGTTAGTTTGCTTGCATGTCCATCATAGGTCGTATTAATCATAAAATAAGTGTATCTAAGTCAGTTCAAGTCGTTTAATAATTTCAAACTTCCTTTCCTCCTTTCTTTCTAATGAACTCGTTTATTCTTCTCGCTCCCTACCTCTAAGACTTGAGAACAGAATAAAAAATAGGGAAACATAACAATCTCCCGAAGAGAGATATATATGCAAGTATATATGTTGGAAAGACAATGAAAGAATATTTATTTATTTAATAATGTCTTCAGTGAACATGCACTTTCACATGTTGTCCTAATTCTTTTCTTTTATATGTCGAACACATGGAATTGTTTTTCAATAATAGGTAGTAAAACTTGTACCTAGAACCTCTATCTTCTCCGTAATCACTATTATATTAAGAAATATGATCTAAAAATTTAAATTATCAAAGAAAATTATATTTATTTAATTATGTCTCAGCAATTTGACACTTTGTTTGAAAAGACTTTGGAAATTATAAACGTTAGTCCACATTACAACTCAGCCGACCCTTCATTTGAAAGGTAGATTTAACTCGCACAATGGCTTTTCGATGTTTGTCGCATTGTTAAATTAGTAGCTTCTAATTTTCTCGCACCTGCTACACGACTCAGTATTGGATTCATTCTTATCTCTAATTACAGTAATGTACATTGTTAATAGTCTTTTCCTGGTTAAGAGGTTACATCAAAAAATATTACCAAGACTTAGTAATTTAGGGATTATTTTTAGTTACACAATTTCCATGTGAACTTGGCTTAAAGACAGCACCATTTTTTTGTGCAAATCTTAATTCCCGCATCACACACTTCTTGCTTAATTTTGTTCTGTCATCAGTCATCTTTCCAGTCTTTTATACGACTTCCTTTGGTAATTTCCGCTATGTTACCCTCTTTAACCCCGCAGGACTCCTCCGATGGATACCCAAAAAAAAAACAGATCCCACACAACAACTTCCACCAACGAAGTGTCCAGGTAAGTTTCCCGGCTTGCTTTCGTAACTTCACTACTTTGTTGTTTATCCCAATTTATGTTGCTTTTATGTTTTCATACAGTTATTTTCCTACCTCTGACCCCTAGAGATTTGGCGGGCACGGCCATCTCACAATTGCGGATTCAATATTTCCGGAAAAAACAGGCACAACTGAGAGTCCAACTTTATAGAGCAGTTTTGCTCGACCATCCCTCAACCTCGGAATGACTGTGCATATATTTGTTACTGCTCTTAGAAAAACTTAAGTTATCATATGTGTTACTTATGAATTACATCGTTACGTGTAAACAGTTATTAATGCAATCCTACGAGTGAGGTATGAAAAAAGCACAGAGAAACCTTTTGGAGGACTTACAATCGTATGTGGTGGTGATTTTCGGCAAATACTACCGGTTATTCCCAAGGGTACACGAGCTGATATTGTTGATGCATCACTAAACTCATCTTACTTGTGGCCTTTTTTCACAATTTTTGAATTGAAGAAAAATATGCGACTCTGCAGTGGTGAAGTAAGTCGGTCCGAGGCTGAACAAATTGCTAATTTCGACAAATGGTTGTTACAGATTGGAAATGGGTCGGTTTACGATGATAGAAAGAATGAGCTTATTAAACTCCCTCCGGATGTACGCCTCAATTTGTCTAATGATCCCATCGGTTCAATTGTTGAGGCAGTTTATCCGTCCATCCGGCAGAAGTACAACGACCCAGCATATTTAAAAGAAAGAGCAATATTGACACCAAAAAATGAAATGGTCCATGAGTTGAACGGGACAATTATGAAAATGATACCAGGTGAAGGAAGAACATATTTTAGCTCGGACAATGTATTCAAAGCAAGCGTGAATACAAATGATGAAGAAATTTTGTACCCAACCGAATTTCTTAACAACTTAAGATTCCCTAGCAATCCTAACCATGACATACACTTAAAAGTAGGTACTCCGGTTATGCTGCTTAGAAATCTAAACCAAACTGAAGGCCTATGCAATGGAACAAGATTGATTGTGATGCATCTTGGTATGTGGTCTGTCACTGCCAACATCATTTCAGGGAAGAACATTGGCTCGAGAGTAACAATTACAAGAATTATTATGTCTCCAAATGAATCAAAATGGCCATTCAAGCTTAAGAGACGTCAGCTTCCTTTAGCACCCTGTTACGCTATGAAAATCAATAAAAGCCGAGGACAATCTCTTAACCAAGTCGGATTGTATCTTCCAAAACAGATATTCACCCATGGACAATTATATGTGGCTGTCTCCCGAGCAACAACAAGAGCAGGATTAACAATACTGAATGCTGACGATGACACGGGCGACCCCGCATTCATTAAAAATATTGTTTACAAAGAAGTTTTCCAGAATGTATGTCCAAGACTTGCCGAAAACGAGGTATGTCGCACACAGTCTCAATTAGCAACAAGGATTACTACATAATCTTATAACAAGTTGTTAATTCATTATAATCATTTTACAATGCCGTGTTACCAGATAACTATGCATACAAATGACGATGCATAATGGAGATGAACTGCCAATCCCGATGAACATAACAACATTTCGGCAGCTATATGGCTACAATGATCCAGAAAAAGAAGAAGCCGTTCCAAACGGAAAAGTGCTGATAAGCACTTTCAGTATAAATATTTCGAATTTAATGTGGTCCTAAATTGATGATTGCTATAAAGTACATTATAACTATTGTAATGAATTGGACAGATGGCGTGAAAGTGAATGCGAAAAATGTTTCACTATTGTACAATATTCAATAGGCTCTCTGATTAAGTGCTTAGGGTGTAACACGATTGTATTCGTTTGCGGTTTTTGGCCACTCAAACATGCAAAAGTTGCGATATGGAGAATACAACATTTGCAGGCATACATTTGAGCTACATCAGATATGTGTCAAAACATTTAACAATACAAAACATTTAGGTCATGTGCATTAAACAGTGAATAGGGAACGATCATACGTAACCTTAAGAGGTCCTGCACGACTGCGCGAAGCGCGGGTGATTTACCTAGTCTATATATAATATAAAGCTAGGCATAGACAATCCTATGTGACACCTCTCTATGGCCTCCATTGGCATTTATATTTTTTCTCAAGTTTTTGACATTTTCCTCTTCATTTCTCTATCTAATTAAATAAAATTAAAATTAAAGGTTTCATCCCTCCACCCATAATAAAAACTCACTCACCATTTAATAGTTTTATATCTGCCATCACTTGCCACTAGTAATTACACCTATTCAAAATATTAAAATCATATAAAACAGTCAATTAAATAAAAAATGGTTATAGAAACTCAAAAGTCACACCATTTCAATATAATTTAAGGGTTGTCCGTGGAAAGCATGCAGTTGTTTGTCTCCCATTTCTATTTTGGGGTCAGGTATGTCCAATCTTCTGTAACTCTTCTTTGATTAGTTCTTATGCGAAGACAACTTCTTTGTTTTAGGTAAATTTCAACATTCTAAAAACAAAAGTGATGAAATTATTATATGAATATGTGAATGGGCCAATTCCTAGCGATGAAAGATCTGTAAAGATAGAGTTTAGTCTTAAAATCTTGACCAAACCAAGTGAATTGAGCACTTCCAACTACTCCACACTCACGGTGAGAAGATTTTGCTTTCATTTCATATTGAATTATTAACAAAATATTAACCTCTCATCAATCTGGTAGTTTAAGCTACTTTTGCTTTTAATTTGATTTTCTGTTTTGAATAACTTCTGTTTGTTTTTATTTTGTCAGTAGATCAGACGTAGAACAAGTATTTAAAGGTAATGTTCTTTGTTGCTTTTCCTTTTTTTTTTTTTTTTAAAAAAAAAACTTAGTGCTGAATACAGACAACAGTAGGTAACATGCTAAAAGAGTTACTATATGATGTTAATTTATAACTTTGAATTGTATGATTTGGACAGCGACAATTATGGTTTAGCAATAATACTTCTAACATGATTTTTCTTTTCCTTTTTTCACTTCTAACTAGGGGTGTTAAACCAAACCAAATAATATAATAACTACCGGTTTGGTTATTGTCGGTTTGGTTCGATTTTTCGGTTTATAACTAGCAACCATGAGACTTATCAGTAAAACATTAAAAAGTTGAAAAAGACATGTCTTTTTTTTGTTCAAACGATAACTTTTATTTATAGTTTAAGGTGGAACATATATCTCAGAAACATTTTCACTATTAATGATAGTGTAGTACTCAAGTTACCCAAAGTTGCTAAACTATTACATATAGAGCTAAAAACTAACTTAGTAGTAGCTGAACCATTTTTGTCATCTTAATACACATACCTGTAAATAAAGTAGAGCATAGGAGCTTTTAGTTGTTACAAACATACATATTAATTAAACATAAAGACTACTTAAAATTAAAATGAAAATATATGAAATAAAAAAACTTTGTGTACTGATCCCAAACTTTGGGGCAGTACTTGCATTTTGCCCTCAATTCTCCCATTTTATTAAAAAAACTTTGTGTAATGATCCCAAACTCCAGATGTTTTTCTATCATTATCCCCAAGACTGAGTTATTTTTTTCTGTTTTTTAGGAGAATTACCCACAGAAGAAGTATTAGGGCATTACCATGTGCTTGAGTTGCAACAAATGTTGATATTACTGAAATATCTTCTATAGGAACCTCCAAATCTATAACCTCTGTCCTTTTCATATGAAAAATATTACAAGTTTAGGACCCATTCAGACAAGAAAAAAGAAAGGTATAAATTCGGAAAAAAAAAAAAAACCTAAAATCAAATGACTGACAAAGAAAGGCTAAACATTTAAGTTAAAGACATTAGGCTCTAACATGAGCTTCTGTTAGTAGGTTTACACTTACCACTTAAAAGAGTTAAAAGACTTAAAGACATGAGCCTTCAACAATCATGTGAAATAAGTAGACCAAAAATCAAATTAATGATTAAAAGGTATAAAATATTTATAATTATTTATGAAAAAATAATATTATACATATAAATAATTATAAAATTTATGTATATAATTTATCGGTTTGGTTCGGTTATTTATTCGGTTATTTTTTAATAGAACCATAATCAAACTAAATATTATCGGTTTTTAAAATTTAAAACCAAACCAAACCAAATGTCGATTTTTTTATTCGGTTTGGTTAAATTTTCGGTTTGGTTTTGGTTTCAATATCCTTATTAATTCAATAAAAATATATTATAAAAAATATATTGGTCATATTTTAATTTTTATATTAATAATTAATAAATTAATAATCTTTATAAAAGACAAACATAATATCATAAATCATACTATAATATAAGTGTTACGTAGTTAAACTTAAACAGAAATATCTAAAAGTAAGAAGTTTGGTTGCACGCATTGATGTCAACTTTGAAGAATAGAAATTTCACTTGCCCAATTTTATTGATTAGCCTGATTTTTGACGCATTGAGTTGCAAGCCAGTATTAATTTTCTTCAATATCCTCGTTAATTCAACAAGAAAATATATTATATTATAAGAGTAAATATGTCATATTTTAATTTTTATATGAATAATTAGTAACTATATGAATAATTAGTAACTATAACAAAGTAACGTAATATCACTATATCAGTATCATACTATAATATAAGAGTTACGAAGTTAAACAAAAATCTCTAAAAGTAAGAAGGTTGGTTGCGCGCATAGATATCAAATGACCAATTAAACTTCAATCTGCTGATTTTTTTTTTCTTTTTTATGACAACAAACAACCTTACTCTATTAAGTAAGGTGATTTATATTGGGTTGCAAGCCAGTATTATTTTTCTTCCATTATTTTCTTTTTTATTATTGTTTCCACGTAAATTATTGTATCTAATGGATGGATATACTCCGTATTCAGTTATTCACTCTGCACATGCACCATGTGTTTTCTTCCCTCAATTCTTTAAACACCTCCCCCCCCCCAAACAAAAACGGGGGAGGGGGGGGGGGTAACAAAATTTTTGTCCCCATAATACTAAATTGAAAATTGGACATGCCTAATCCTGTACTACGTCACCTACACTAGTGATTATGTTATTCAATGTTTGAGAGGACTCCTCTCGATTACAGTGAAATTGCAACAAGATATTTAGCTTAGTGAAGTCACAAAAACTTATATACAAAGATATTTTTAAATATTAAAGGATACAACAAATTTAATAACAGATATATAGCATGTTCAGAGAACAATCCCAGTCGTAACATCTGTATTCTCTTGAATATCTCCTAATTATTCTCTATTGATTTTCCAATCTTTATCGTTGATTATACAATCTTCCTACTGTTAATATGATTCTCCATATTATTTTCTGTTACATAATCTGATTTTCTAATTGTAGTAGTGGTATACACATTTATACTAGCTATTATACCATCAATATAACAAATATATATTTCGATACTACAAAATATATACAACTATACTGAAATAATCGACACAATATTCCAATATTATAAATGATTAAACATACAAAAATTTTAACATTGCAGAACTATGTAAAGTTCCCTAAAAGATACTATTCAAATATACCATATGTACTTGGGTTATGCATGAGTCAAAACCAACTCAACACTCAGGGTTAGCGCCAAGGCTATGGTGAAATTTCAGCTAAAATTATACTCATACTATGGGTTTAAGATATTGTTTACCCTAAAAAGAGAGCAGTTAAATTTTTTTAGTGATTTAAAGGATACGTGATTTGATTTTGTTATAAGCAGTGAAAATAAGCTAATTAAAATGATAATAGATGAATTAATTGACTAAAAGAAATTAAACATAAAGCAATTGAGTCTGGGCTTGAATGATTCTGAAAGCAAATCCTTTGATAGGTTTGCACCGGTGGAACTGTAAAGCCCTCAAGCTTTCTAAGAACAAGTATACAAATCCGGAGCAAAAGAGCAATTTAAAAGAATAAATGTGACCAACAAAGCTTGTAAGAATAGTGTGCAATCGGTGTTATTCAATGATCCTTCTTTTGAGATATTAAGCTCCTTTATAGTACAAATACATGGACCTTTTAATCAGTAATTAAATCCTAATAATGAGCAATGAATATTGCATTTAATTCTAAATCATAACGTCTGCTTCGGATCCGGTCCGGTCTTGTAACGTTATTCTGCAATTAATTACCTGGTATGGCTTTCTCTTGTAATTTGACTCTGGATACACACTACAAGAAAAAAGATATTTGGTAACAAAAAAATCCATAGATTGATTATAGTTGCAAAAGGTACTTTTAGCAACAAAAAACAAATATTTGTTGCATAGACTTTTCCCAACGATTGTTATTGCAATGATGTGCAACAACTTTTTTTTTTTTTGTCAAAAGTACTATTTGCAACAATAATGAATACCATGGCAATAAAAAGTTCATTTGTCAACAATAAAACTAAGTTGTTGTCAAATATTAAATTTTTTGTTGTCATTTCTATACTTTCTTGTAGCGACAACTAGGGATTCTTACTCGTATTAAATGATGTAACTGGAAATGTTTCATCTTCCTCCGCCACGTGTCCCAATACTGTTTCGACACGTGTCAAGCTATATTTTGTCATGTATACAGATATAGCTTTTGTAACACCCCGTACCTTTAACTTAAACTTTGATCATGATCCTAGACTTAGAAAATCAGATAAGGAATGTGAGAGTTAGAATTTCTCTGTTCAGTTGTAAGATGGTGGTTTACGCCCATGAACAGTGACCGTATTTCAGTTTACGCCCATGAACAGTGATCGTAAACTGAAACCAAGAATTTCTGAACATTCTGGAATTTGACATTTTGGTGTCACATGGTTAAATACGGACCGTATTTCGATTTACGACCTGTATTTCAAAACGTATTTGGAATTTGGGAAAACTTCCTTGATGAAAGTTGTAGAGCTTTGAAATACCTTTCCAACGGTATATTATGGGGGTCAAAAGGACATCTGTGCAAAGAGTTATGACCATTTTATTGAAGAGACGCAGTGCAGTCCGTATTGCAAAATACGGACCGTATTTCAGTTTACGACCTGTAAACTGAAATACGGCCAGCACTGTGCAGGACGTAAACTACAATTTCACAGGACAGTATATATTCGTCCATACCAGTTCAAGTCATTATTTTTCATTCCCTCAAACCCTAGAACGACCTCCTACTCTCCTCCATCATCAAGAACACCAAGGTAAGCCCACTCTAATTATTCTAACTCAATTCTAATACATATCCTTGTAATCTAAACAAGAAATCATTCTTCCTAATCTAGGGTTTTTCAAGAAAACCCATCTCAAGATTCAAGAATCAAGATTTGGGAAATCTTCTTCAAAACTCAAGTCTCTAATTCAAGTTTTGGAGCAATTAAGGTATTTAGAACTTCCATCCACATGTGGGAATCTCCACGTTCTTCCCCATGCTCCGTTTCTTGATATTCATGAAGTTCAAATCCTAGGGCATTAAACCCAACATATTGGCAGCCCGTATTTATGTACATGAATTTTGTATCTATATTCGTTGTTGTATTCCTAATCTTCCATTACGGTTATTAGGAACCCTAGCTTAATCCATGAATCATGAATTCTTCCTCATGTGTTCTCATTATGTTCATATGAAACTTTATGATTTTATTTTGTAAGTTACAAGCATGTTTTCAAGTCAATTATATATGTAATTATGAGCTATTGTTATTACTCATGAATCAAAAACATGTTTGCAAGACTTTGACAACTTATCTCAAGGAACCATATTACAAGATATTTCATGAAACCATGTTTACAAATTATTTGGTGAAATCATGATTACAAGACAAGTATAAGTTAATTCACGAAAATCATGGGCTTCTTAGCCAACTATATTATGTTCATGTTTTTGGGAGTTGCTTTAATTACCGAGGAACGCTTCAGATAGCCTAAAACTACGTAGCCACCGTAGGATGAGGATCGCTCCACCTATGTCCCGGACGGTCTCTCATAATGACGGGATCCTTTCATATTTTATTAAATCTCATGTTCCCTGGCAAGGACTGAGTGTTCTGCTAGCGGGACGCAAGCACCAGACCATGGATCGGTTATAAGTTATTGCTCTCCCTACTTATGATATTTTTACCATGTTTTATATATATATATATATATATATATATATATATATATATATATATATATGTGTGTGTGTGTGTGTGTGTGTTCATGTTCATGACCAGGTTTCAGTTCCTATCATTATTGTTTCATGTCCCAAGTTTTCAGTTGCTTTACATACCAGTACATTCAATGTGCTGACGTCCCCTTTCTATTGCCCGGGGGCCTGCATTTCACGATGCAGGTATTGATTGACAGGACAACAGATTGGCTCGTTAGGATATTGCTTGTATCAGCTTTTGGTGAGACCCATCTCATTCGGGGTTGTGTCCTTACTTCTATTTATGTCAGTTATGCATCTAAGGTATGCTGGGGGCCTTGTCCCAGTAAGTATGTTTTCCAGTCAGACTCATGATAGAGGTTTCATAGACTAGACAAGTCAGTTATATTATGTCAGACATTCAGAGTCGTATAGCCATTTTGGCTCATTCATGTTATTTCTGCACTCATGTTTAAACAAGTATTTTTATTAAGTATTATGACTTACTACGTTTTATAAAGGCTTATCATGCATTCACATTATATTCAGCTCATGTTATGCCTCATGATGATTCAGCAAGCCATGTGGTTCGCTCGGTCACATGCACCGAGTGCCGTGTTTCGCTCAGGCCATGGTTCGGGGCGTGATAAAGCTTGGTATCAGAGCCTTAGGTTCAAGTGTCTTCGGGAGTCTATGAAACCGTGTCCAGTGGGGTCACATTTATATGTGTGTGCGTGCCACACATATAAATAGTTGACCACCAAGACATTTAAGTTTGTCTCATTTCTTTCATCTCTAGATCGTACAATAGAGCCGTGTTCTCAGAAATCACTCGAACTCATGTGTTATTTCCCATTCTACCAAATACGTCTCATCTCAGTGGATGATGAAGATGTGAAACTAATCATTAACGGTGTGTTGCTTTCAGATAGAGTTATCAGGAGTTATTCTGACTCGTGCGCATTGCATTCTTTCAGAAAATGTCTACTAAGAGAAAGGCAACTTCAGGCCCAAGGGCTACTATTGATGGGACCCCAGAGACGAACTCTCAGACTCCGAGAGTTTTAATTTTTCAATTTTACGACTGTAAGTCATCAGAACCTGCTTCGAGTACCACTAATGTCCCAGCTCAGACCAATGTGAGGAAGAGGGTTTTTAATAATCCTATTTGCTGCAAGTGTAATAAGAGACATCAAGGGGTGTTCCGCTATGGCACCCATAGATGTTTTGGGTATGGCCAGCGGGGTCACTATCTAAAAGATTGCCCACAAGTGAAACAGGATAACAAAGGTTTTTCGAATCCCATTTGCAGTACGTGTGGAAAAAGACATACAGGAGTGTGTAGGATGGGTTCGGATGTGTGTTATAATTGTGGTCTCCGAGGCCACATGCAAAGAGAATGCCCTTAAGTCAAGTACAATAGTAAGACTAAGGGTGGTGGTGCAATTCGTTCCCCCAGACCAGGCATAACCAATTCAACAACACCGTTCGCAGCCCGTAGTACTCGGGCACTAGCAGACCAAGGCACTGATCGGGATGAAGTATTAGGATTAAGTGGGGATCAAGCACGTTATCATGATATGGTAGATCGCTAGGATTCCGATGTGCCGTCGCATATGTCATAGGTATGCCAAAAATTTTCCCTCCTTGTTACATATGAGATATTATGCCCTAGATCTATTATGTCTTATGTGGTTATTGTGCAGTTGATAGTTCAGATTTAAGACCCCACGAGGTAACATGTTACGAAGTTAACCGCAACAGGCATAAATTGTCCACGGTAGTTTTGAGCAGGGGAATAGCCTAAGAGCCAACCACTTGTAATACTAGAAAGTCTCGACTTTTTCAAGGATATATATATATTTTTGCCATATGATCTATATACATGACTAGGAAGGGACTGATGCGATAAGAAAACCATGAGCAGTCGATATTGATTTTTTTTTTTTTGTATTAGTTTCAAATCATTTCAGCTTATTCAGATCATACCTAGAGAGTATGACATGAGTAAGTTACTACAAGAAGTCGGTATTACTATGAGATGAAAGATATGATAATTCCCTCTTAGGTTATGTGATTAAGTATTTATCCCTGATGTGTATAGTATGATATAATTTTGAAAGTGTATAGGGAGTTTGGGGTTAGTTGTTCCATTTCCTTGTTTGAGACAGATGAAATTTCCCTAAGTGTGGTCCATGTCTATAGTTCAGAAAGATAGTATACAACCCCAGAATAGAGTCAGATAAGGAGGAAAAGTTAAAAATAACCTTATGCTTCACTTTAGTACTCAGAGAAGAATTTGAGAATATGATGCTAGCAAGTGGTTAACAGAAGCATAGCAAGTAAGTTTGAATACATACAGTGAATTAGAAATTTTTAGCAGAGTTAGTAGAAGTACGATTTGAGTACTTAGTCAAGTTAGCACTACTAAGTGGGTAACTGTTTGAATACACCGAAGGCGTGTTAGAAACCAAGGGGTTTAAGTTAAATTTGAGGTATAGAAATTGGTGAAAGAAGAAAACCATCTGAGCAGTAAGAGAGCAAGCTACAGAAGAAGAGCCTTTAAGTGTTATCAGAAAAGTGTTTTCCTCAAGACTGACAAAGCTAGTATGTCAGTTATGTACATTAAAAAAAAAAAACTTGTTCATTTAAGTAATCCAGTTTTCCCAATAAGACTTGCTTGAAGTAAGTCGAAGAAATGAGTCGTTAGTATGTTAGAGGAAATTAGCAGAACCACTAGATGACCACTTATCACTAACTCAAGGGATCCACAGGCTTTAAATGTCAGCTTTTGAACTAAGGGGGAGATCCTGCGATAAGGTGTCGATATAGACTATGTGTTTCGCAAGTTGATAGGTGTTAAGGAGATTATGTTAGAGGATCACAGTTTCATGTAGCCAAGATAAGATGCGTAAAATGTGATTTTTGTGATGCTGTTGAGATCAAGTACTAGGTAATTATGTTATAAGATAAAGTTCTAGAGCGAATAGCGGGTTTTAAGGGTATAACGGTTCCAATTTCAGAGTAATTCATGTACCATGCGATTGTTGACACCCAATTTTGTCCCGCCTCTCCTCCGAAATACCTATTTACGCTTCTAATATTTTGGGAAAATTAAAAAATATATATTTATATTTTACTATAATTATTAGCCTCTTATCAATACCGGCATTTCATTATTCTATTACAGTTACTAGCCATCATTATTATTATTATTATTATTATTATTATTATTATTATTATTATTATTATTATTATTATTATTATTATTATTATTATTATTATTATTATTATTATGTTACCAATATTATTATAATTCACAATTTTTATCATTTCGGTATTTTACCAGCTTACGCACACGCATCGCATTTATCTTTGCATAATTAAATAATAGTGTTTATTTACTGTGGATTTTTGAAATATTATTGCACGGCTATTACAACGCCATTTTTTATCTGAGCACTAATAATTGCATATTTTATGTTACGTAATATTTTAACGCAAGTTATTTAAGTAGGTCTTTATTTAAACGCAGTAGCCCAATCAACCCATACTATTTTCGGACCAATTCATAAATCAGTCCACATTTTAATTTACCAGCCCAATTTAATTCATCTTATTCCAAATAATTAACCAACACTTCGGACCAGCCCATTCTTTTAATGCCCGGTCAAAAATTGACCCAGTCCAAAAAAGGACCGGGTCCGGCCCATTCCGTTTCAAGATAAGGGAAACCCTAAAAGGGTTTCCCCTTCATTTTCTCCTCTTCTCTTCAAGCCGCCACCCCCATCTCTCCCGCTCCCTTTCCCTTTTCCTCATCATTTCTCCCTCTTTCTCTCCCTCCACGCTCCTCTGTCACCCACTATTCCCTGTTCCCCACCACCACCGCCGCCTACCCCACTCCCATTTCCCTCTGTTCCCCACTCGTCTTGTCCCCCCCGCTCCTCTCTCTCTCTTCGTCGAAGAAAACCCTAATTCGCCCTATATATAATCGTTGTCCAAGTCAAGTAAAGGGGAGGATTTTTGGATGGGTGAAATCCCTCAAGAACAGAGGATCTTTGTTCGTTTCATAAAAATTCCTCCAAGAATCCGTTTTCTTTTAGCCGTAGAAACCCCTGAAAATTAAAGGTTGGAGAACCCCAAAATTGCCTTGCAAAAACGAGCTAGTGGAACCCGAAATCCTTAAAAAATAAGGAGGATCTTTTGATTCAGAAAATCCCCTCAAAAACTGAAGCTTTCGAATCGGTGAAACCCCCAAAAGAATAGGACCCTTTTGATTCAGAAAATTCCCAAATAACTGATTTTCCGGTTCAAGAAATCCCCTGCAAAGTATATTTTTTTAGCTGTCACAATATTATCTAATATCGATTCAAAAAATACCAAACGTTTTTTTGGTTTATTTTCTGTTGGCTGTTTCGAATCCGAGAGGATATCGACTTAGAACTTGGTGGTGTTTCGAGGTAGGTCGGAGACTCGAAGCCTCACTTCGCTGCACCCGAAGAAGGTAATTCGCCCTCCCTTTTTTGCTTTATATATGTTTTCTGCAATCGTCGCGTAGTTTTAAAACATGCGGATTTAGTTAGGTAAGTTGATTAGCATAATGTTTATGGCAAGATTTGAGTGCTGTTAGCTTTTAAATTTTATTATCGGCATGTGTTAATTTTGCTTTCATCTGCTGAGTATGTAATTTAAGTTTCCTGTGGTTAATTAGCTTGTCGGTTTATTTATGCTTAATCTTCATTAATATGTGTGGAATTTGCTCAATCTGATTCAAAGGTGCTTGGCAGCATATGAACTAATATATTTGCTTAATCTTCTCTTTGGCTTAGATTGATGTGTAAATTGATATTGATGCCTAAGGCGTGCTCATGTTTGTTTAAGTTAAGTTCAAGGTCACTTGTAAACTATGGTGTTTGATAGACTGGCATGGTTTTTCTCTGCGATGGGTTGGTTGAGCCATTGTTTGTTTTTTTTTTCCAAAATATGTTGTTGATACTAGGATAGCATATTCACGCCTACTGGACCTGAAACTGAATTCATTGGAGTAAAAAATATTTACTTTGATTCAACAAGATGCACTAAACCTTTGCATGCCTATGTGGTCTTTTTGTATTTTTTTATTTATTATAAGCCTCAGATTGTATTTTCAAAAGAGCTCCAAGCATTTTAAAGTCAATTCAGCATCTGTGGACTTGTGCTCTTACTTTGCTGAGTACTGTAATGGTGATTGAAGCTCCTGTTGGCAGGATCTGTTAGTCATGCATCAGATAAACCTGTGGTTTTACTTGGCTATAGTAACAACATTTAGTTTAGGTTCATTATTATCCCCATACTAGTTTAGCAGAAGTCCTATTGGTACAATTGCATATGTTTATTCAGATGTTTTAGTAGTTCATATTAGTGTCTCTTTCATATTAAGTTTGGCATAAGCATATTGACCCTTGGTATCTCTGTAGTTGTTGGTTCGATTTGAACCTTGTTTGGCAGTTGTATCATGGTAACCTCACTCAAAATATGAGAATGGCCTTCCTTATTTGATTGCAATATGTTGTTAAGGTCAGCTGGTAATAAAAAAGAAAAAATGAGTTTCAACATGTTAGAATAAGTCATAGTTCAAATTTGTTTGTAGAAGGTCCGGCAGAGTCGAACTGTGATCGTAATGGTCTGAAATGTGATTTGCGTATAAATGATAGGCTCTTCTTTTAAGCCATTTATTTGCCTTGAGCATTGAAACAGAATGGAAATTATGGTGAATAAATAAATGTATACATCTCTTAAGTGTAAATATCTTGTTCAACAGATTTCAACAGAACCAGTAGTTCCAGTACCTTTTTTTTGACATCAGAAAATTCATTTTTGAACCAAGTAGAACTTCTAGGAATCATTTCATCTATGGATTATTGTTAGCCCTGTTTGTATTTCCCACATCATTTTGTATAAGCTAGAAATGACATGTCAAGATTCTCTCTTTTCCAGTCAACTGCTGCTGGTAGGCTTTAAAACAGTAGTAAAAATGACTCTAAATTCTAAGTCTTTAAATTTTGGACTGATCTGTTGCTGCTTGATAAAATCATTGTTATAGCTTATTGTTTTGGTTGTTGAGTCTTAAAAGGAAGAGCAAAGTTTAACCAGAGATGGGATCTTGAATCTTAAAATCACTAAAAATGAATCATTTGATCACTGATCGCTTAAAGTCTCTACCCTTCAAAAGCAAGACTGATTTCCTGTCCTTTGCCATATCTTTTAGTTTATAGCATGTGCAAGTCTTGAAGTTACTTATACATTTCTTGGTATCATTTTGAACCTAGCTAAAACTTGATGTTGTTCTTATATCATGCCTGAATAATTGAGCCTGTCTGCTGGTGTTTTTACCAAAACATGATTAGTTGAATAAAAATGTTAAGTTAAATGAGTGTTGAGTTATCTGAGATTGGTATAAAGCCTATTTGATCATTTGTTGACTTAGACTGATAGAGTGTGATATGATTAAGAGAAATCCTGGTCTAATTTGGAGTAAGCTTAAAATGCCATCCGTGATAACGATATATAGTGTCATTACGTATGCTTAAGAGTTAGTTTAAAGTGGGACCTGAGTATGCTGAATTTGTCTTAATGTGGCTGTTCCTATATGTGGCTGCCTGTTACTATTGTTTACTACAACATACCACCGACGGTTTGCTGTTTATCTGGTTGAATTACTACTGCTATATATCGCTTTGAAGGCAAAAGAAACTTATTGTTTGAAACCAAACCTATATCTGGGGCCATGTCTTTGGCTAGACATTGTTTGACTATTGTTGGTTGTTGCTCAATTGTTATGGGCTGCTGCTCAGTTACTCTTATGGCTGTTGAAACTCACTTTGTGGCACTTCCCTGTTGCACTTTATGTTACTTTGCTGCTGTTCATTGCTGCTACCTAAGGCTGCTACTTGGTCTGCTTGCTGGTGTTATTTCTTGCTAAAAAAATGAACAGATCACTATACTAAAAAAATAAAAAATGAACACATCCTGTACTTGGTCAAAGATCGTTGATTCGAACATGATACTACGCTTGGGTCGATGAAGAGTTGTCTAACTTGAGGCCTCACTTTTAAAAGAGCGGATTTCTATACTTGATATTATTGAAAGGAATAAATATTCTACTGAAAAGAACAATACTATATTTGATCCACACCACAAGTTTTAGTAAGCAGCTGTGTCTATTTACTGCAATGTCTTATATATGAGTGTTTCGATACAGTTGATGCAAATCGCTGTTGCAATTTTAAGTTTGCAACTCTGCACTTGGTTTGGCAGATCCTACGTCGTAGTATAATAAATTCTGTATTACAGTTATTTGTTGATCTAAATAATACTATCAAAGCTCGATAATGTATACGCGCACGCCATGTACTGTTCTGTTTATAAGATATATATGCATATACACCAGATATACATCTAATATACACAATCTACCAATCTGTTTCGAGTTTTTTTTTTTTTTTTTTACGTCTAGTCTTATTATTGATTATATACTAATCATTTTTCTTTTGTTTTATGCATGATCATCGCATACGAGTCCGAGGGACTCGTTCTTCTCCCGCATTCTGTGTTGGGTTTAGCCCAACGACGTCTCCTCCGCATCTGGTTCTACCCACAGCAAAGAAAAATAGAAAGACATAAAATTTTCTGGGTCAAAGCCCAATAAGCAGCAACAGCCCGTAGCCGCAACATATAAAATTTACTGGGCCTAAGCCCAATCACACGCACAGTTCCAGCAGTTGGGTTTTAGGATGGACCAGATTCATTTCATCTTTTCTTTCTCTCTTCCTTATTTTGTTGTTGTGTATTTATATTTGTTTTGTATGACTAACCTTATCTTATTTTTATTAACTTAGATGAATCCTAATGAATTGGTAGATTTAGCTTTAGTAATGGGTAGTTAGTTTAAGGAAGACTAACCGTCAATTCCATAAATTTTATTATCTTCTTTTTATGTTAAAATTATTTATAACGTCTAATATTTATATTTTATTTGGAATGATTGATTCGCAAAATGACATGACTATATATTTTTATCATAAACGTTTCAAGACGTCATTAATATGTCACTATAAATTCAAATATATTTTATAGGAAACCCATTCAAGTTGAAACAATCATGCATATTTTTAAGCTAAGCATAATTAATATAACATATTTTAAATTCTATTTATAAGTCTAGATTTTTCTATATTGCTACATTCATATAACATTAGTTGTTCAAAGTTCAAAATTGCTAAATCTTTTTTTTCAAAAGCTATTGTTTATGGGCAAAATATCATAATTTCATACGAGTCTTATCTTCAAAGCATTTATTATATTTTCATATAAAGTCTTAGCAATATTTAAGCTTTATTTTAAATAGCATTTAAAATCTTCTTTATGCAAATTATTATATTTTCTGTATTTTAAACAACATTCTTATATTTTCCTTAAAAACTCTTAGCAATATTTCTTAGCCATTTTCTTGAAATTTAAAGCGTCTTATTTAGAATTAATTAACTTAAGTTTGGCCGGACAACCGTAGTTAGCGGATTCTAAAGGATGCCTAACCCCTTCCCTTTAGGATAATATAAAGCCCTTACCTAGAATTACACTGGTTAAGCAGACTATTAATTGAGGTTTAGTTTTAACTTTGCCTTAGTTAACATCTTGATGTCCTAATTCACCGTTAAATTAATTAGGTGGCGACTCCTCAAACAAAATAAACGGGAATCACCAATACGTCATACTCCTTAAATCTACCCGGTTAAAATGGGGTGTGACAGCTTGGCGACTCTGCTGGGGAGTTTCAGTTATACAAAAATGTATTTTGAAAACAAAAGTAATGAGATTTGGATGACTTTGAAAGGAAATACTTAGTGGCTCTAATCTGTAAAATGATTAAGAAGACTCGATTTTTGAATTTATTCACATTTTAGAAATATGGATGGACTTTTATTTAAGACCACTTTTATGCTACTTCTAAAAATTTGTCCCAGTTTCAGTCCTGGAGACGCTTGATTCTGGACAATTGAAAAGTAAGAACTTATAATGAAAGTTTTTGAAAGTGATTTGACCGACTTCAAAATTTCTCCCAGTTTCAAGTCCTGGAAACGCTTGGTTCTAAACAATCGAAAAGTGAGAAAGTTGTAATGAAAAAATTTCGAAAGTGATTTGACCGATTTCAAAATTTGTCCTAGTTTCAAGATACTAAGACACATAAATTTAAACGGTGGGGAGACCAAGTTTTGTATAAAAATCCTTATGTATTTTGTAGGAACCAAAATGTTTGGACAAACTGAAAAATAAAAATTTTAAAATAGAAGGGCCGAACCCGCCTCGGGTTGCCTACGTATCCCAAAGGAATCGGGCCAGACGTAGTTCGTGATAAAAATAAAGACTTTTGAGTTTTTTTTGATTTTTTAATAAAGGGGGCCGAACCCGATATGGGTTGCCTACGTATCCAAAAGGAAATCAGGCCACACGTAGTTCCACCCATACAACAAAACACTGAAATATTTTGAAAAAGTGGCCGAACCCGATGTGGGTTGCCTACGTATCCAACAGGAAGTCAGGACAAACGTAGTTCCAACCACAAACAAAGTTACTGAAATGATTTGAAAAGAGTGGCCGAACCCGATATGGGCTGCCTACGTATCCAACAGGAAGTCAGGCCAAACGTAGTTCGTTACAAACAAAATGACAGAATATTAATTTAAAAAGGCCATAACAAAACATAGAGGCAACATGACAAAAGGAACTAAATGTTCTAGTTGATGCCTCCGGCCTACTACAAAAGGAAATTTAAACTTAAAATACTAAAACTCCCGGCGAACCGGGGCTAAGATAGAAGTCCAATTTTGCAACTCCGGTCCTGGCTCAGCAGCCTATAAAGTCAATATTTCAGCAAAGTCTTTGATTATCACCGCATGATCATCTTCATTTTCCACGAACAGGTTCTTGACTCCCTCCACGATATCATCATAGGCAACTTCAACAATCAAATCTGAAGGTTTTGAGAAAGTTTGATCAATGGTAGGAATGGGTTTTGGCAATGCAATCTCTTTCCTTTTATTCTTTCGTGCTTTCTTCACTTCTTCCTCAGTTGGCTCATATCCCAAACCGAATGTAAACTGTTGCGTAGGGAGAACGACTGGCTCAACCCGCCCATTTAGTGTTTTCCTTAGCCCAAAGCCAGGTTGGTACCCATTTCTCAGCATTTCTTTTGCAACCATAATTGCGGCGCATGATCTTTTGAACTCTTGAGTTTGACACACTTCACTCTCCTTAGTGACATTCACAACCTCCCAAGCGTGATAGCAGCTCCGTCGAACCCTCCTTCTCCATGTATACATATTTGTTGCTGATCCCACTCGAATTTGACAGTTTGGTGCAAAGTAGATGGTACAGCCCCAGCCAGATGGATCCACGACCTACCTAACAGCATGTTGTATGTCGTGGAAATATCAAGTACTTGAAAATCCATAATGAATTCAACAGGGCCAATCAACACTTTCAACTCTATTTCCCCAATAGGGCGCCTTTGAGCCCCATCAAATGCTCGAATATTCATATCACTGGTCTTGAGCTCACTAACATTATATCCGATCTTCTTCAGACTTGTTAATGGACAGATGTTGAGTCCAGACCCCCCATCAATCAATACTTTAGCCACAAACATGTTACGACACTTGACAGTTATATAGAGCGCTTTGTTATGCATGCATCCTTCTGGCGGTAGTTCTTCATTATCGAAACTGATTCGATGGCTGTCAAGTACGCGCTCAATCATCCCAGCTAACGCCTCACTAGTTGTTTCGCTTGGGACATATGCTTCATTCAAGATCTTCAACAGTGCATTTCTGTGCATATCCGAACTCAAAAGCAAAGAGAGAATAGGAATTTGAGCATTGGTCTTTTTCAACTGATCCACGACCGAGTACTCACTAGCTTTAATTTTCCTCAGAAATTCTTCTGCTTCGAATTCAGTCACGACCCTTTTGGGAGGTACGTTGGTTTCCTTAACTTGCCCCAATCTAACTAGCTCTTCTGGAGAATAGCATCTTCCATACCTTGTCATTCCTGATGTCTTAACCTTGTCAGTGATCGCGTCCTTTCCTCGACATTCCATCACAGTTTGTTGATAATTCCATGGTACGGCTTTTGTATCGAGCACTGGTAACTGATTTGGTGCTTGAACTACTTCCACATGCATTGATGAAGCTCCTAATATCTCGACAGGCACACAACCCCTTATCACTACAGCCGGAGAAGCAACGGCTACAAGATCATGATCCTCCACACGATCCACAGGCACTATAAATTCGGCTGGGTCATCAACATTTTCATCTGTTCCAATCATATTTATCGTGGCCCCGTCATGGGTCGGAAGTGGATTGTTAACCACATTTGGTGCCGGTTGTTTGACCGTGATCTGTTTTGCTTCAATAAGATCTTCAACCTTATGCTTCAATGCGTAACAACGATCAGTGGAATGGCCTTTTACCCCCGAATGATATGTACATGTTTTAGTGGGATCAAAACTTCTAGGTAGTGGATCCGGGATTCTACCTTCCACAGGATATACTAAGCCTGAAGACTTATCGAGCTCCACGACCACCAACATATCCAGCTCCACCATCACAAACTCATCATCCAAACAATGCATCCGCACCTCGCCCAAATAAACCGTTTTGCAATTTCACACCATTAGGAGAGCCACTGAGCGTTGTTTTTGAAAGGCTGCAAGCTTCAGGCTTAGTATATCCCGTGGAAGGTAGAATTCCAGATCCATTACCCAGAAGCTTTGATCCCACTAAAACATGTGCATATCATTCGGGGGTAAAAGGCCATTCCACTGATCGTTGTTACGCATTGAAGCATAAGGTTGAGGATCTTATTGAAGCAAAACAGATCACGGTCAAACAACCGGCACCAAATGTGGTTAACAATCCACTTCCGACCCATGACGGGGCCACGATAAATATGATTGGAATAGATGAAAATGATGATGACCCAGCCGAATTCATAGTGCCTGTGGATAGCGTGGAGGATCATGGTCTTGTAGCCGTTGTTTCTCCGGCTGTAGTGATAAGGGGTTGCGTACCTGTGGAGATACACCCACCTCCGAATGCGGGTATTTTATATTTCAGTTCAGGCGCCCACCTCCGAATGCGGGTATTTTATGTTTCAGTTCAGGCGCCCACCTCCGAATGCGGGTATTTTATATTTCAGTTCAGGCACCCACCTCCGAATGCGGGTATCTTATATTTCAGTTCAGGCATCCACCTCCGAATGCGGGTATTTTATATTTCAGTTCAGGCGCCCACCTCCGAATGCGGGTATTTTATATTTCAGTTCAGGCGCCCACCTCCGAATGCGGGTATTTTATATTTCAGTTCAGGCACCCACCTCCGAATGCGGGTATTTTATATTTCAATTCAGGCGCCCACCTCCGAATGCGGGTATTTTATATTTCAGTTCAGGCGCCCACCTCCGAATGCGGGTATTTTATATTTCAGTTCAGGCGCCCACCTCCGAATGCGGGTATTTTATATTTCAGTTCAGGCGCCCACCTCCGAATGCGGGTATGTTGTGGATTCAACTTTCGAAACAGGGGGTTACAAGTGTAAAATTCTCCAACCCTGTCTTATTTACACATATATTTCATTGTTGCTAACAATTGTTTTTAGCTGGTGGCTTTTGACAATATCGAAGTTGGCATCACACATCAACTCGTGGAACTATTTCTTCGGCAGCGAACTGGGGCAATTTGTCGGGAAGGATAATCAGACTTCCCGACACGGGTCAAAGATCTACCTCGAACACTCGTCTCTAATCACAAGTATTCTACCTGCATTCCAACAATTCAATTTTCAGAATTCTCAATTTCTATCATAATACCCAGTGTCATCATAATTCGACACTGGGACAATATTTTGCAAAGATTCGCGCCAATCGGGGTTCATTAGTCATTCAGGTGTCGTATTTGTCCCAGAACTACACTCGACCTGATTCTCGTGCAACCCGAGATATGTAGGCAACTCAGAGGCCGGAGTTCGGTCATAATCCTCTCAAGTTTCCTTTAGCCGGGACAAAATAGGCTATTGAGTCAACGTCTTTGCCCGACAACTCTTTTCATCATTACCGGGCAAAGAGGGACAAGTTGTTGACACCCAATTTTGTCCCGCCTCTCCTCCGAAATACCTATTTGCGCTTCTAATATTTTGGAAGAATAATAATAAAAAAATAATATATATTATTTTACTATAATTACTAGCCTCTTATCAATACCGACGTTTCATTATTCTATTACAGTTACTAGCCATTATTATTATTATTATTATTATTATTATTATTATTATTATTATTATTATTATTATTATGTTACCAATATTATTATAATTCACAATTTTTATCATTTCGGTATTTTACCAGCTTACGCACACGCATCGCATTTATCTTTGCATAATTAAATAATAGTGTTTATTTACTGTGGATTTTCGAAATATTATTGCACGGCTATTACAACGCCAGTTTTTATCTGAGCACTAATAATTGCATATTTTATGTTACGTAATATTTTAACGCAAGTTATTTAAGTAGGTCTTTATTTAAACGCAGTAGCCCAATCAACCCATACTATTTTCGGACCAATTCATAAATCAGTCCACATTTTAATTTACCAGCCCAATTTAATTCATCCCAGCCCAAATAATTAACCAACACTTCGGACCAGCCCATTCATTTAATACCCAGCCCAAAAATAGATCCAGCCCATTACCCACGTTACCCGACCCGGTCCAACCCCATTTCCTTATTCTTTTACCCTAAAACCCTTTCCTTCTCTTTCTTTCCCCTTCACCCTCATCGCCGCCTCCTTCGCCTCTCTCTCTCTCCTTCCCTTTCTTCCCTCTTCTCCGCTTCCCCCCACTCGTTCCTGTTCCCCACCACCACCGCCCACACCTGCTCCCACTTCTCTCTGTTCCCCACTTTCCCTTGTCTCCCCCCGCTCCTCTCTCTCTTTTCGTCACAAGAAACCCTAAATCGCTTTATAAATATCCATCTCCAAATCAGTTGAAAGGGGGGATTTTTCGGGTTCACGAAGTTACCTCAAGAAGTAAAGGATTTTTTGGTGAAACCCCTAAGAATCAAAGCTTTAGAAACGGAGAAATCCCCTGGAAATAGAGCTCTCTTAGTCATCCGAAATCCCCCTAAAAATAACAAATTTGCAGTGGTTGTGCTAATTTGAAAACATCGAGTCCAAAATATTAGAATATTTGTTTCCTATTTTTTTGTCTTCTTTGTTTGTTGTTGTGAATTCGAGCATCGCAAACTCTGGCTCAATAGTCTTCGAGGTAGATATCGAAACCTTCGCCTCATTTCGCTGCACCCGAAGAAGGTAATTCTCTATTTTTTTTTATTTTCGCATTCGCTGTTGCTCTGTGTTATTTTGGTTGTTATTCTGGGATTAGAATATTTTAGTTTAGTTAAGCTAATTTTGTTAGACAAACAAGTTGGTTTGCAGGTTTTCTGTGTTGATCTGTTTGTATGGTTAAGTATGACAATTTGGTTTAGTTTGGCTTAAGTATGTGAGCAACTTTTCTTTGGTCAATTAATTTTGGTCTCATAGCTCAGTAGGTGTTGATGTATTCATTCAAGATTGTCGTCTCAGTTGGCTTGTGTTCTGTTTAGCTTAATTTAGTAGTGTTACACATATTCCTATTTTAATTAGTTTAGTTTCGTTTTAGTAGTGAAAATGTTTAAATATTCATGTTCAATGTGGGTTAGTTTCCAGTCTAAGTAGTAGCAGAACCTATCTGTTCATGCCTTAATTCAGTTTCAGCTAATTTTAGTTTTATTAGCATGTTTGTGTCTGTATGTAGTTCATGTGAGTATATTGAATGTTCATGCCTCTGTATAATTGAACCCTTATGCAGTATTGTATTTCTGTTCTCCTTTAACTTTGTTGAGCATATGAAGCCATGAGTTTAGAAAACTAAATCGTTTTATTTTTTCCTCTGCTTGTTCCCTAATTAGAATCAGAAAAAATATGATTGTGTGTTTTTTTTTTGTTTGGTCTCAACATATGCTGCCTATTTGTCTATTTTAGAAAAAATAGAAGAAGGGTTAAGTGTGCTAATATCCAAATGTTAGAGTCTTTACTTGAATAGAAAATATGGGTTTGTTAGATGCTTTTTATTTAGTAATGAAAATGTGCATTTTGATAGGTAACTGTGGAATAATATACTCTCTTGTTTTATAGATTTCCCATTAAAATTTAAATTAACTGGATAAATTTGAAGTACTTTCTCAACGGGAATATATGTTTTCATTAAGTTTATTGCCTCCTTGGTTATTTGAAACAAAGGTGTTAATTAATAAGCCACATGCTAACATGAACATGATTAAGACTTTAAGCAATTGTTCCTTTTTTTTAAAAACCTTAATCAGTCACTAGATTTAATTACTTCTTAACTGAACACTCTTTTCTTCATTCTCTTTCAATTGTGTCCTCTAGGTACTGTATGGATAAGAGTGTATTGTTGTGTTTTCTCCCTGATTAGAACGGTTATGAGGTTCCATCACTTCTTCTACACTGAATATGGAAAAGATAAAAGCTTGTCTACAGTGAGATATGATTTGTTTTATAGTAAATATCCATGACAGCGATTTGTGTGTTTTTTTTGTAATTTTTGAATCAGATTACTTCCTTTTTACTGGAATTACCTATCCATGTTAAAATAGGAACTCATTTCCAATGCTGCATTTTCCTTTCAACTCTGTCTTGGATATCGGTTGGATGCATTTTTATTTTATTTTCAAATTCGGTATATCCCAGCATTTTTGATTGAATTCAGGAAGGATTAAGGAAGTACCTCAAAGATAAAATCATGTCTTTTGTCTAGGTTTCCTTCTACACTATGTTGATGTAATCTTATCATGTTTAGCCATTTTTTATTATGCTTTCAATCAGTTCTTCTATGGATCTTTCCATTATCTTTTCCTTCTCAAAGAACTCCCTGTCTATTCAGATGGCTTTAATTTAATTAGATTAATCCATATAGGGCATGGGGTTTAATTTTCTTATGAAGAGCTATGTATGATTTGATGGTGTGCTATTTGTATAAGAATGAATAATATCTCTGGAGCATACGCAAAGAGCTTAAAGGATTTCCTTGTTTTCATGGAAATGTTGGTCTGAATAGGAGTTAACCTTGGTTTCTTGCTAAGTAGTTTAACTACTCAAGTTTACAGCAGTTGTTTATTGAAGCATAACACTTTCTTCCTCCCAAACTATATTTGAATGCTAATATGTTTCCTTGGTTCTGATCTTTGTCGTTAGCGCATTATCATCTGAGCTTTGGGACTCTAATGAATAAAGGTGACCTTGCATGAATTAGCCGTAAAAAAAAAACAGTAATACGTTTGAGAGTCTTAAGGCAATTGTGCTATGCTTCCTTTCATTTAAATTGATTTGAGCCCATCTGAGAACTAAAAGAGCTGATACATCTAATGTATACTTGACTGTTGTTGTGTGCCTCCTACATGAAATTGTGAGCTTCTGTTCGCTACTGTTGTTGGGCATAATCTTTGCCTTAGCATATTTTTGTCTGCGTGACTGCTGTATGGTTGGATATAGTGAATATACTTAGTCCATATTATGTGCATCTTCATGGGGGCGAAACATGTGTTGGTAGATCCCTAATACAGTCCATTGCCAATACAGTGTTTAAATTTGTGCATTGTTGCGAGCATACTTCATTCGAAGTATGTATATAAGTATGCTTAAATATACCTAGTATATATTGTCTACTGGGCTGTTTTCAGTTTGTATTTCTTTTGTTTAACCTTATTGATTGTATACTAATCTTTTACTTTCATTTTTTGCATGAACTCCGCCTACGAGTCCAAGGGATTCGTCTCCTTTCCCACATTCGGGGTTGGGCTAAAAGCCCAACATAATATTCTCGAGTCATTTTCCCATCAGGCCTATCCGCAGCAAAGAAAACAAAAATATTTGGGCCTTGGCCCGTACAACAGCAAATAGGTCCAGCAGTTCCCAAATGGGCTGGCCCATTCGATATTTTTTTTACCTCTTTTATTTTATTTTGTGCATTTAACTTGTGTTATGTAACTAATCCTTTATCCCGCTCTATTTTCTTAAATTAGCTGAACTTTAGTGTATTAGTGGGCTTAGTTTAGTAATGGGTAATTTAGTTTAAGAAAGACTTACAATTCATCCCATTAGTTTATTTCTCTTCTTTTTCATGCTAAATGTCTAATATTTTTCATTTGAGAATGATTGATTTGCAAAATGGCATGACTATATATTTTAAGTAAAAGGAATCATACTTTCATCATAAACGTTTCCAAACGTCACTAATACGTAAATATAAACTCAAGTATATTCATAAATAACTCTTCAAGTTCGAATCAATCATGCATTTAATTAAACATATCACATTATCTTATTCAAAGTTCAAATTTGCGAAGTCTTATATTAAAAGTATTACTCATATGCAAATTATCTTTTACAAGTTTTTTTTTTTTTTTATATTTTGAAATAGTATTAGCATTTAAAATCATATCAACATATCTTTAAGTGTTATTTAGCATTTCAAATCTTCTTTTGCTAAGTGGCATTTGAAATTTCCTTTCTATATAAATTATCATATTTTCTATCAGTCTTATTCTAGCTAATATTTCTCATTTAAAGCCTTAGTAATATTTATAAGTATTATTTTAAATAGCATTATTACATTTTTTTTCTTTTAAGATCTTAGCAATAATTTATAAATTATTCTCTTAATATTATATTTGCGCTTAGTCTATATTAATTAACCTAAGTTTGGTCGGATAACCGTAAGTTAACGGATTCTAAAGGATGCCTAACCCCTTCCCTTTAGGATAATATAGAGCCCTTACCTAGAATCACACTGGTTAAGCAGACTATTAATTGAGGTTTAGTTTTAACTTTGCCTTAGTTAATCTCTAGGTGTCCTAATTCACCGTTAAATTAATTAGGTGGCGACTCCTTAAATAAAATAAATAGGAATCACCAATACGTCATGTACCCCTAAATCGACCCGGTTAAAATGGGGTGTGACAGCGGTACTAATGCCCAGACGTACTCTACTCATGCCTTTCGTACCCATATCATGCCCATGTTAGAGCTTTACACTCGACATTTAAGATACAAGAATTAAGACTTCATACGATAGTAAGGCACGCAAGGGAATGTCCTTTCATGTTTCGCACATCAGGTGTGCTCATGTCTAAAGTTTTAAAAAAAAAAACGCATTCAAGTCTCACGTATCTATCATGATTTTATACTCATGTCCATGTTCTAGCATCCAAGTGCTTTTCAAATCTGATGATGATCTTGACGACTATGATTATGTTATCCATGTTACCACATACTCGTGCCCCAATCCATTTTGCTATGCATCCCACTTATAGCGGTATCGTAATAATGATGTTATTAGATGTTAATGAAGGTGAACCAAGATGGATGTCCTACCCATGATTCTATGTAATTCGTGCTTATGTTTCTTTGGCTAAGGTTTTAAACCATCTAGTAACTTGGCACAAAGGATGCCCTTATCTTTTTCGAAGTACCTATGCCATTTTTATGTCCAAAGTGACTTTCTACCCATGTCTTAGATGTTCGAGGAACAAATTATTCATGTCTATAATCCATTCTTTCATAAGCCTTATTTATGACAAGGGCGTTTACTCACGGTGATAAGAGTAAGCTATGTTGAACCATGTCCTAATCTTTCGGTATATCTGAATTCTAAAGATAATGCTTTATCCATGCCATACGTCTATGAGTACCCAAGAGTTATCCTATAATTGTACTCCACGCAAGTCACACTTATGCCTTAGTCTTACTTCAATGCTCATGAACTCAAGTCTATACGCCATGGTATGCAGATAATTATGTGAACGCCATGTTTTTCATGTATTTGTCACGCCCCGAACCATAGCCTGGACATAACACGACACTCGGTGCCTGACTGCATGTGACCGAGCGAACCACATGGCTTGCTAAATCATCATGATACATAACATAAGCGGAATATAATGTGAATGCATGATGAGCCTTTATAAAACATGGTAAGTCATAATACTTAATAGAATACTTGTTTAAACATGAGTGAGCCAAAATGGCTATACGACTCCAAATGTCTGACATGAGATAACTGAATTGTCTAGTCTATGAAACCTCTATCATGAGTCTGACTGGAAAACATACTTACTGGGACAAGGCCCCCAGCATACCTTTGATGCATAACTAATCATAAAACAAAAGTTGACTAAACCCCAAATGAGATGGGGCTCACCAATAAGCTGATACGAATATTGTCCTACTGAGCAGATGTGTCGTCTTGTATATCAGTACCTGCATCGTGAAATGCAGGCCCCCGGGCAATAAAAGGGAACGTCAGCACATTGAATGTACTGGTATGTAAAGCAACCGAAAGAAATAACATGGGACATGGAATAACATGATAAGAACTGAAACTGAAAACCTAGACATGAACATGAGCATGAGTACATATGTATATATAAAACATAAGTAAAACATGATAAGTAGGGATAGCATTTCATAAACCGACATGTGATATCACCACGTGGGTACGTGGAGTCTGGTACCTCGCCGGACCAGCAGAGCCCTCATACCTTGCCAGGGTATAAGGTGGTATCGTGCCTGATAGATCCATTCAGTGTAAAATTAAGGTATCGTCTTATCTGGGAGGAGCGATCCTTGTCCTACGGTGGCCACGTAGTTTCAGGCTATCTGAGCCTTCTCGGTAATTTGTGCAACTCCCAAAAACATTAACATAATATAGTTGGCTAAGAAGCCCATGACCTTCGTGAATTAACTTGTACTTGTCTTGTAAGCATGATTTCACGAAATAACTTGTAAACATGGTTTCATGAAATAGCTTGTAAACATGTTCTTGATTTATGAGTAATACAATAGTTCATAATCATATATTTGTAATTGACTTGAAAACATGCTTGTAACTTGCAAAATAAAATCATACAGTTTCATATGAACATAATGAGAACACATGAGGAAGAATTCATGATTCATGGATTAAGCTAGGATTCCTAATATCCGTAATGGAAGATTAGGAATACAATAACGAACATAGATACAAAATTCATGTACATACATACATAATTACGGGCTACCAATATGTTGAGTTTAATGCCCTAGGATTTGAACTTCATAGATTTTACGAAACTGATCATGGGGAAGAACGTAGAGATTCCCACATATGGATGGAAGTTCTACATACCTTAACATCCTGATTTTGAGTGTATCACAATGTCCTCCAATCCCTTCAACTTTAATCTATAGCAATACAGGTCATAGGGATTCTATATTAGCAACAATATCCATGTTTTGTTCATCTAAGCATTTTGTCAAACACTTGGTGAGCATGAAGCTCCACAACCCTCATTAATGGTGTTTTCTTCACCAAATCCCCATTCTATTACTTCTAGCTAATTTTACAATCTCAATTAGATGTAATTAACATCATTCTTCATCACCCATATGAATACAACAATCCCAAGTCAACAATCCAACAACTCTAGCATAGTTCATATAATTCTCTTCATCAAACCCAATTATTATTCTCCCAATAATTCATCAATTCACAACTATAAATGATTAGGGAGTAGAAACATTACCTTTTATGAGTAGTCACCACGAAATCAACATACCCAAGTTCGACTTTTAGCTTAGAATAACGGCAACAACTTCTACTACACTTTATCCTTCACGAGCCTCGGGATTCGGGGCCTTCAACTTGGTCGATTCTCTACTTCCTCTCTCTAACTCTCCTCTCTCTCTCTCTCTCTCTCTCTCTCTCTCTCTCTCTCTCTCTCTCTCTCTCTCTCTATCTCTATCTCTCTCTCTCTAAAATTTGAAAATGTGATGAAATGTGGCTGCTAGGGTTAACATTTCCCTTAAATACCAAGGGGAAATGGGTTTGACCCAACTTGAAATCGGGTTGGGACCTTTCTGTCTTAAAACGCCCATATCTCCCTGTCCCGATGTCACATGTGAGCCCACGACCTATGGGTGGAAAGGTATTTAAATTATCTACAACTTTTGTTCTTTGGGTTTTCCCAAATTCCCAATTTATGATAGGGTTATGGCCTCCCAAAGTCAGGTGACCCGAAACGTACTTACGGACCAAAATACGCCCCATGTTACGGTCCCGTATCACGTAGTACGGACCGTAACTTGGGACCGTACCTTAGTGAAAATTTACAGTGAGGTTCTGGAAATTTTTGATGTGTTACGGCTCACTGTTACGGCCCGTAACGTCCACCGTAACACAGACGAAATTTCCAGCGAACAGGCTTCAGTAAAATGGGCATAACTCTTTGCACAGATGTCCGTTTGACCCCCACAATATACCGTTGAAAGCTATTTCAAAGGGATACAACTCTCATCAAGGAAGTTTTCCCAAATTCCCAACGTATTTTCACGAAAGTTGACTGGAAGGCAGACGTATCGAAAACTTAGCCGATTCTATAGGATTTCAAGTGCCTTACTATTAGCCATATTGAGACGATCATATCTCCTTGCTCCGATCTTTGATTGGCTTGATCCTTATATCGTTAGAAAGGTATTACATACTACAACCTCATTGAGGGTACTTTCCCAATTTCCAAACCGATCAAGGAGTTATCGCTGCTCGAAATAGGCCTATCAACCATTTTCGCGAAACGTTCAAACCTTCAGTGTTTCCACTAGAACTCTAATGATATGAGCTTAAACGCAGTTCCAAGATGCGGGGTGTTACAATATCCCCCCCTTGGGATCATTCGTCCTTGAATGATGGGTCAGGGTTAAGAATATGGCTAGACATGGCTTGACTACATGAACGTGAAGGAAACATGACATGAAACACGGAGATTGAACTAACTTGACATGGTTACATGGAAACGTGAATTCTGAGACATGAACATGGGCACTGGACAGTTGACATGAGCGTGGAACATGAGACATAACATGACATGGGGCATGGAAACTGACATGACATAGTTTCATGAAAACATCAGTGCCTAAACATGAGACATGAATAACGAATACATGAACTCGAACGTGAAACGTGAGGCATGAATACAAAAGGGACATTATAACTCTTCTCCAAAATGTCATTAAGCCATCATTATGTCAATACTCGTAATTCTTGCCCGACACACAACATATACCTTGCTTTCCTTAACAACTTTCGTCTCCTACCTCAAACGTTTTTGAAATCTCATTTAGAATCATTAAATATTACTTCTTACTCGTTAACATGTCGTATACGTCATACCCTTCGTGGGTCTATTCGCGGTACGCTAACGGGGAAATTTCCTAGGTGTAACATTCTCCCCCTCTGTTGGAACATTCGCCCTCAAATGATAACATTCGGGATTCTACAAAAATTTCGCCAGAGTTTCCCCTGTAATATGGCACTACCAACCTCAAAATCTTGGTGTTTCATCATAAATCTCTTCTGCGGGCTGAAACAAGTGCGGGTACATGGATTTCATATCCTCCTCGGCTTCCCATGTAGCTTCCTTAACTTTCTGACTCCTCCACAAGACTTTCACTGAGGCTACTTCCTTAGTCCTCAACTTGTGAATCTGACGGTCAAGAATGGCTATAGGGATCTCCTCATACGTCAAACTATCCTTAACTGTTATATTATCAGTAGGAACAACCAACGACGGGTCTCCTACACACTTCCTCAATTTGGACACATGAAACACGGGATGTACAACAGTCAAATCTTGTGACAACTCAAGTTCATAAGCTACTAGTCTGACCTTTCGTAGAATTCTGTAAGGTCCAATATATCTGGGGCTGAGTTTGCCTTTCTTGACAAATCTCATGACACCCTTCATGGGTGAGACTTTAAGGAACACCCAATCATCTACTGAAAATTTTAAGTCCCTTCGCCTCACATCCATGTAAGACTTCTGGCGACTCTGAGTTCAAACGCTCTTAAATTAACTTGACCTGCTCCATAGCCTGATAAACTAAATCTGGTCCTAACAATTCTACTTCACCAACTTCAAACTAACCAATCGATGACCTGCACCTTCGCTCAAAAAGGGTTTTCAAACGGTGCCATACCAATACTAGCATGGTAATCTTTTTTTTTTTTTTTTTTTTTTTTTGTAAGTAAACGCAATAAGAGGCAGGTGGTCATCCCAATTACCATTGAATTCAAGGACACATGGTTACTGAACTGAACTGAATGAATACACGATTACTAAACTGCTGAGATACTAAAATGAATGTCTATTGAACTGACTGAAGACTGGGCTGACTGAATACTGAGCTAACTGAATACTTAACTGGCATGAATACGTGAGTACTGGACTGATATCTGAGTACTAAGCTGACATAAATATCTGAGTATTGAACTAACATGAATATTATAACATGAGATCTGAATAGCGTATCTGTCTGACCATTTGTCTGAGGATGAAAAGCTGTGCTAAGGTTCGCCTTGGTACCCAATCCTTTCTGAAAGGATTTCCAGAAGTTCGCTGTGAACTGAGCACCATAATTTGAAATAATGGACACTAGGGTCCCATACGATCCGACAATTTCATTAACATATAACTTGGCATAATCTTCTGTTCAATCTGTGGTCTTAACTGGCAAGAAGTGCGCTGACTTCGTAAGTCCGTCCACAATCACCCAATTTAAGTCATGCCTCCTAGCTGAACGAGGTAGACCTAGAATGGTGAGCTTCTGACATAATTAGCTCTCTGATTCCGTCTACATCTGGAACGCATAATCTGCCTCGGTATCTCAAGGTTCCATTATCTCCCCCTTGTTCAAAAGCTAAGGCTTTCTGTTCGTGAATCCTCTTTCATCTACAGCAAGTAGGAATCACCAAACTGCTTCTCTCTAACTTCGATGACTAAGGAGGGATAAACCATGTTCTGGGCAACAACTCCACATACTTCGGAGCCTGAAAGTCGAATTCCTAGCTTCGATAAGCAGTGAACTTCTTTCACCATAGTTCTCTTGTTTGCCTAAATCATGAGCCATACTTCTCATACTTGATTTCTTTTTTGACTCACATCTGAACAATTTCTCGTGGGGAAAAACTAAATTTACTTACATGAACGGATTGCTACTGTATTCATAACTGGCATACTCCATCTTAATGACTTAACTCTGCTCACATTGTAAATCTTAGGATAACTCCTTTTGACAACTCTTAAAGGCTATTCTTCTGTAGCTTGCTCTCTTACGGCTTAGCTGATTTCTTCTTCCACTAATCACTCTACTCTGAACTTAACTTAAGCCCTTGGTTTCTAACACACATTCGGATGTATCCGAACTGTCACCCACTTAAGAGTGTTAACTTGACTAAGTAACTCAAATCGTACTTCTACTAACTTTGCTGAACATTTCTAATTCACTGTATCTATTCAAACTTACTTACTATGCTTCTGTTAACCACTTTCTAACATCATGTTCTCAAATTCTTCTCTGAATACTAAAGTGAAGCATAAGGTTATTTCTAACTTTTCCTCCTTATCTGACTCTATTCTGGGGTTGTATACTATCTTTCTGAAATATAGACATGGATCACAGTTAGGGAAATTTCATCGGCTCATGGTTTTCTTATCGCATCAGTCCCTTCCTAGTCATGTACATATATCATATGGCAATATATATATATATATATATATATATATATATATATATATATATATCCTTGAAAAGTCGAGACTTTCTAGTATTACAAGTGGTTGGCTTTTAGGCTATTCCCCTGCTCAAAACTACCGTGGACAATTTATGCTTGTTGCGGTTAATTTCGTAACATGCTACCTCGTGGGGTCATAAATCTGAACTATCAACTGCACAATAACCACATAAGACATAATAGATCTAGGGCATAATAACTCATATGTGACAAGGAGGGAAAATTATTGGCGTACCTATGACACATGTGATGGCACATCGGAATTCTGGCGATATACCATATCATGATAACGTGCTTGATCCCCACTTAATCCTAATACTTCATCCTGATCAGTGCCTTGGTCTGCTAGTGCCCGAGTACTACGGGCTGTGAATGGTGTTGTTGAATTGGTTATGCCTAGTCTGGGGGAACGAATTTCACCACCACCCTTAGTCTTACTATTGTACTTGACTGAAGGGCATTCTCTTTGCATGTGGCCTCGGAGACCACAATTATAGCACACATCCCAACCCATCCTACACACTCTTGCATGTCTTTTTCCACACCTACTGCAAATGGGGTGTGAAAAGCTTTTGTTATCCTGTTTCACTGGTGGGCAGTCGTTCAGATAGTGTCCCTGCCGGCCACACCCAAAACATCCATGGGTGCCATAGCGGCACACCCCTTGATGTCTCTTATTACACTTGCAGCAAATAGGATTATGAAAAACTCCCTTCCTCGCATTGGTCTGAGCTAGGACGTTAGTGGTACTTGAAGCAGGTCCTGATGACCTACAGTCGCAGAATTAAAAAATTAGAACTCTCAGAGTCTGAGAGTTCGTCTCGGGGGTCCCATCAATGGTAGCCCTCGGGCCTGAAGTTGCCTTTCTCTTAGTAGACATTTTCTGAAAGAATGCAATGCGCATGAGTCAGAATAACTCTTGATAACTTTATCTGAAAGCAACACACCGAAAATGATTAGTTTCACATCTTCCTCATACACTGATATGAGGCGTATTTGGTAGATTGGGGAACAACACATGAATTCGAGTGATTTCTGAGAACACAGCTCTATTGCACGATCTAGAGTTGAAAGAAGTGAGACAAACTTAAATGTCTTGGTGGTCAACTATTTATATGTGTGGCGCGCACACACATATAAAAGTGACCCCACTGGACACGGTTTCATAGACTCCCTAAGACACTTGAACCTAGGCTCTGATACCAAGCTTTGTCACGCCCCGAACCATGGCTTGGACGTAACACGACACTCGGTGCCTGACTGCATGTGACCGAGCGAACCACATGGCTTGCTGAATCATCATGATATATAACATAAGCGGAATATAATGTGAATGCATGATGATCCTTTATAAAACATGGTAAGTCATAATACTTAATAGAATACTTGTTTAAACATGAGTGAGCCAAAATGGCTATACGACTCCAAATGTCTGACATGAGATAACTGACTTGTCTAGTCTATGAAACCTCTATCATGAGTCTGACTGGAAAACATACTTACTGGGACAAGGCCCCCAGCATACCTTTGATGCATAACTAATCATAAAACAAAAGTTGACTAAACCCCGAATGAGATGGGGCTCACCAATAAGCTGATATGAATGTTGTCCTACTGAGCAGATGTGTCGTCCTGTATATCAGTACCTGCATCGTGAAATGCAGGCCCCCGGGCAATAAAAGGGAACGTCAGCACATTGAATGTACTGGTATGTAAATCAACCGAAAGAAATAACTTGGGACATGGAATAACATGATAAGAACTGAAACTGAAAACCTAGACATGAACATGAGCATGAGTACATATGTATATATAAAACATAAGTAAAACATGATAAGTAGGGAGAGCATTTCATAAACCGACATGTGATATCACCACGTGGGTACGTGGAGTCTGGTACCTTGCCAGACCAGCAGAGCCCTCATACCTTGCCAGGGTATAAGGTGGTATCTTGCCTGATGGATCCATTCAGTGTAAAATTAAGGTATCGTCTTATCTGGGCGGAGCGATCCTTGTCCTACGGTGGCTACGTATTTTCAGGCTATCTGAGCCTTCTCGGTAATTTGTGCAACTCCTAAAAACATTAACATAATATAGTTGGCTAAGAAGCCCATGACTTTCGTGAATTAACTTGTACTTGTCTTGTAAGCATGATTTCACGAAATAACTTGGAAACATGGTTTCATGAAATAGCTTGTAAACATGTTCTTGATTTATGAGTAATACAATAGTTCATAATCATATATTTGTAATTGACTTGAAAACATGCTTGTAACTTGTAAAATAAAATCATACAGTTTCATATGAACATAATGAGAACACATGAGGAAGAATTCATGATTCATGGATTAAGCTAGGATTCCTAATATCCGTAATGGAAGATTAGGAATACAATAATGAACATAGATACAAAATTCATGTACATACATACATAATTACGGGATACCAATATGTTGGGTTTAATGCCCTAGGATTTGAACTTCATAGATTTTACGAAACTGATCATGGGGAAGAACGTAGAGATTCCCACATATGGATGGAAGTTCTACATACCTTAACTTCCTGATTTTGAGTGTATCACAATGTCCTCCAATCCCTTCAACTTTAAACTATAGCAATACAGGTCATAGGGATTCTATATTAGCAACAATATCCATGTTTTGTTCATCTAAGCATTTTGTCAAACACTTGGTGAGCATGAAGCTCCACAACCCTCATTAATGGTGTTTTCTTCACCAAATCCCCATTCTATTACTTCTAGCTAATTTTACAATCTCAATTAGATGTAATTAACATCATTCTTCATCACCAATATGAATACAACAATCCCAAGTCAACAATCCAACAACTCTAGCATAGTTCATATAATTCTCTTCATCAAACCCAATTATTATTCTCCCAAGAATTCATCAATTCACAACTATAAATGATTAGGGAGTAGAAACATTACCTTTTATGAGTATTCACCATGAAATCAACATCCCCAAGTTCAAGTTTTAGCTTAGAATGACGGCAACAACTTGTACTACACTTTATCCTTCACGAGCCTCGGGATTCGGGGCCTTCAACTTGGTTGATTCTCTACTTCCTCTCTCTAACTCTCCTATCTCTCTCTCTCTCTCTCTCTCTATCTCTCTCTCTCTCTCTCTCTCTCTCGCTCTCTCTCTAAAATCTGAAAATGTGATGAAATGTGGCTGCTAGGGTTAACATTTCCCTTAAATACCAAGGGGAAATGGGTTTGACCCAACTTGAAATCGGGTTGGGACCTTTATGACTTAAAACGTCCATATCTCCCTATCCTGATGTCACCTGTGGGCCCACGACATATGGTTGGAAAGGTATTTCAATTATCTACAACTTTCGTTCTTAGGGTTTTCCCAAATTCCCAATTTATGATAGGATTATGGCCTCCCGAAGTCAGGTGACCCGAAACGTACTTACGGACCTAAATACGCCCCATGTTATGGTCCCGTATCACGTAGTACGGACCGTAACTTGGGACCGTACCTTAGTGAAAATTTCCAGTGAGGTTCTGGAAATTTTTGATGTGTTAGCTCACTGTTACGGCCCGTAACACGTGTTACGGCCCGTAACGTCCACCGTAACACAGGCGAAATTTCCAGCGAATAGACTTCAGTAAAATGGGCATAACCCTTTGCACATATGTCCGTTTGACCCCCACAATATACCGTTGGAAAGCTATTTCAAAGGGATACAACTTTCATCAAGAAAGTTTTCCCAAATTCCCAACGGATCGTCACGAAAGTTTACTGGAAGGCAGACGTATCGAAAACTTAGCCGATTCTATAGGATTTCAAGTGCCTTACTATTAGCTATATTGAGACGATCATATCTCCTTGTTCCGATCTCTGATTGGCTTGATCCTTATATCGTTAGAAAGGTACTTCTACATACTACAAACTCATTGAGGACTTTCCTAATTTCCAAACCGATCAAGGAGTTATCGCTGCCCGAAATAGGCCTATCAACTATTTTTGCGAAACATTCAAACCTTCAGTGTTTCCACTAGAACTCTAATGATATGAGCTTAAACTCAGTTCCAAGATGCGAGGTGTTACAGTATTTATGTCCCACGTCATGCGTCTCACGCCCAGGTAATCATGTCATGTTCGTGCCTAGTTCCATTACTAATGTCATTCATGCCTACGCATTTCTTCCAAACCCCATGTATAGTAATCATGAAATCATTCAGCCAATATCCGTGTGTTCAAGCCAGCTCAGTATATATGTTAGCTACATTCAAGATTCAGTAATCACATTATGTCGCATCATGCGTATTAAGATACCGTGTGAGTTGTGTGTTGGTACTTTAGTTAGCTGGTAGGCGTTGAGAAATGTCATGAAGGTCCGACTTATGAAGGAAGTCCTGCCATAAATTTTGTAGATACCAGAGTTAGTAGAGATTCTTAACCACTAGTCATAAATCGAGGACAAATGTTTCATGATTCTCATTCATGTAGGTGCTACTCAGTTTCATGTTCCCCGTGTACATGTTTCCATGTAATCACATATTCAGTTCTCATGATCTATGACCATGTTCCCACGTAACCATGTCAAGCTCTTATGTTTTACGTCATGTTTCTTTCATGTTCACGTATTCAAGCCATGTCCAGCCATATTCTTAACCATGACCCATCATTCGAGGACGAATGATCCCAAGGGGGAGATGTTGTAACACCCCGTACCTTTAACTTAAACTTTGATCATGATCCTAGACTTAGAAAATCAGATAAGGAACGTGGAAGTGACCGTATTTCAGTTTACGCCCAGTTCAGTGATCGTAAACTGAAACCAAGAATTTCTGAACATTCTAGAATTTGACATTTTGGTGTCACATGGTTAAATACGGACCGTATTTCAATTTACGGCCCATATTTAAAAACTTATTTGGAATTTGGGAAAACTTCCTTGATAAAAGTTGTAGATATTTGAAATACCTTTCCAACGGTATATTATGGGGGTCAAACGGACATCTGTGCAAAGAGTTATGACTATTTTACGGAAGAGACGCAGTGCAATCCGTATTGCAAAATACGGACCGTATTTCAGTTTACGACCCGTAAACTGAAATACGGCCAGCACTGTGCAGGACGTAAACTACAATTTCACAGGACAGTATATATTCGTCCATACCAGTTCAAGTCATTATTTTTCATTCCCTCAAACCCTAGAACGACCTCCTACTCTCCTCCATCATCAAGAACACCAAGGTAAGCCCACTCTAATTATTCCAACTCAATTCTAATACATATCCTTGTAATCTAAACAAGAAATCATTCTTCCTAATCTAGGGTTTTTCAAGAAAACCCATCTCAAGATTCAAGAATCAAGATTTGGGAAATCTTCTTCAAAACTCAAGTCTCTAATTCAGGTTTTGGAGCAATTAAGGTATGTAGAACTTCCATCCACATGTGGGAATCTCCACGTTCTTCCCCATGCTCCGTTTCTTGATATTCTTGAAGTTCAAATTCTAAGGCATTAAACCCAACATATTGGCAGCCCGTATTTATGTATTTATGTACATGAATTTTGTATCTATATTCGTTGTTGTATTCCTAATCTTCCATTACGGTTATTAGGAACCCTAGCTTAATCCATGAATCATGAATTCTTCCTCATGTGTTCTCATTATGTTCATATGAAACTTTATGATTTTTTTTTGCAAGTTACAAGCATGTTTTCAAGTCAATTATATATGTAATTATGAGCTATTGTTATTACTCATGAATCAAGAACATGTTTGCAAGACTTTGACAACTTATCTCAAGGAACCATATTACAAGATATTTCATGAAACCATGTTTACAAATTATTTCGTGAAATCATGATTACAAGACAAGTATAAGTTAATTCACGAAAATCATGGGCTTCTTAGCCAACTATATTATGTTCATGTTTTTGGGAGTTGCTTTAATTACCGAGGAGCGCTTCAGATAGCCTGAAACTACGTAGCCACCGTAGGATGAGGATCGCTCCACCCATGTCCCGGACGATCTCTCATAATGACGGGATCCTTTCACATTTTATTAAATCTCATGTTCCCTGGCAAGGACTGAGTGTTCTGCTGGCGGGACGCAAGCACCAGACCATGGATCGGTTATAAGTTATTGCTCTCCCTTCTTATGATATTTTTACCATGTTATATATATATATATATATATATATATATATATATATATATATATATATATATATATATGTATTCATGTTCATGACCAGGTTTCAGTTCCTATCATTATTGTTTCATGTCCCAAGTTTTCAGTTGCTTTACATACCAGTACATTCAATGTGCTGACGTCCCCTTTCTATTGCCCGGGGGCCTGCATTTCACGATGCAGGTATTGATTGACAGGACAACAGATTGGCTCGTTAGGATATTGCTTGTATCAACTTTTGGTGAGCCCCATCTCATTCGGGGTTGTGTCTTTACTTCTATTTATGTCAGTTATGCATCTAAGGTATGCTGGGGGCCTTGTCCCAGTAAGTATGTTTTCCAGTCAGACTCGTGATAGAGGTTTCATAGACTAGACAAGTCAGTTTTGTTATGTCAGACATTCGGAGTCGTATAGCCATTTTGGCTCATTCATGTTATTTCTGCACTCATGTTTAAACCAGTATTTTTATTAAGTATTATAACTTACTACGTTTTTTAAAGGCTCATCATGCATTCACGTTATATTCCGCTCATGTAATGCCTCATGATGATTCAGCAAGCCATGTGGTTCGCTCGGTCACATGCAGTAAGGCACCGAGTGTCGTGTTTCGCCTAGGCCATGGTTCGGGGCGTGACAGCTTTCACATTGGAGCATTAAGGTCGGTGAGGATTCAAAGTTTCAACCCTCAACTTAGCTTTAATAATGGAGCATCAAGATCGGTGAGGATTCATATTGTCAAGTCTCAACTTATGAATCTTAGACCCAAGTCAATGAAGGAGAAAAATTTGTATATTTTGGTGACTCCAGAACTATTAGAATTTTGAGAACTGCAGTTTACTGTAATTATTAAGTTGTATAAATACTATGGAGATAACTATATTACAGATAGAAATAGAAATTAAAGAAAATGATTGACGAAAATAATAAAATTTGTTATACTAAGAACTAGTAAAATTCTCGTTATCCTGCATTAAGAAAAAATTTAAAATTCGGTAAAAGCAAGAAAATTTTGGTGACGTTCAATAAAGTGCATGTAATTTTCTTCGAGATCCATCTGCACAACAATACTATTACCACATTGTGTAGAATACAACCAAAACACTTGATTATGTCTTGATCCAAAATGCATTTTAGAGGGGATTCCATTTTTTCCGCTGAAAACACGCGAAGCACAAGAAAACTCGGAACCTATTTTCGGCGCAATGCACTCCATCATAATTTGTTTACTTATAAGATAATGATCAGAAACAAACTTTAACTATTGCTCTTTTGCGTGTTTCACACCCTAAGTATATGTAAGTTGTTCCACTTTCCTACCTTAACTATCACTATCTATGTATTAAAATGTACCTAGCTAAGTACATGGTGACAGTCCAGGTAGAAAAAGGAAACAATTCATAGTTGCTTAGGTGTGTTTTACTTCCTCTGTTCTAGTTTATGTGATACTTTTCGCTTTCTAAGATACAAACTGCATGAAGTTTGAAGACATTTTAAGATGTATTTTTTTAGCGAATTGATATGAGAAAAGTTGTAGCTTATAGTATTCTTCATGTAGTTTTCAAATATATAAAATTTAATCTTAAGATATTGAGTTAATCTGATCCAATTTAAGAAAATTTAGTCAACATTGACTCTCGCAAAGTGAAAAGTGTCACATTAATTGGGACGGAGGGAGTAACACATAGATGATGATAATTCACGTAAAAGTTGAGAACAACTAAAAATTGAGGTATGAAACTCACAAAAAATTAATAGTTTCTATGTATTTTTGACCATTAGCTTTTACTTTATTCACTCATTCCTCGTTATATGCGATTTGCTCTGTACTTTTGCCTTTCTCAAAATTCTATGGGTGGATATCGGTCGGTTCGGCTTGTAGAAAACACAGTGTAGGAAGGAAAGAAGAAGTTATGCTTTGATATTTATTTCGAGTGTATACAATGCGTGCACGAGCCTGTTTATATAGGTTGAGTTACAGATGATGATCAACTATAGTAGTTGAGTTCTACACAAGTCTAACTACATGGATTTGAGTCATAGACATATACTAGGAATCCAGCATACAACCGATATACAGCGAGGTATACAACAACCTACAGTCCTAGTATACTTCAATATGCAGTCCTAATTCTAATGCTATGCATGTATCGACTAGAGCTTATCTCTTAGTATCCAACACTTCCCCTCAAGCTAGCGGGAGGTGTACTATACATTCCTAGCTTGCTTCTAAAACCTGAAAACTGTTGTTTTGTAAGAGCCTTCATATGAATATCAGCCAACTGATCTTATGATCTCACAAAGTGAGTTATAAGCTGTCCTCTAGCCACTTTTTCTCTAACAAAATGATAGTCCATCTCCACATGTTTTGTTCTAGCATGCAGGACTGGATTTACAGTCAAGTAAAGAGCACTGATGTTGTCACAAAACAATATTGGTGTTGTTGACAATGTGACCCTAATATCCCTAAGAATATATGTCATCCATTTGAGCTCAGTTGTAGCTGAAGCTAGTGCCCTGTACTCAGCTGTAGCTGAAGCTAGTGCCTGTACTCAGCTTCAGCACTTGAGCTTGCCACTGTATTCTGCTTCTTGGATGCCCATGAAATGCAATTAGCTCCTAGATAGACTGTGTAACCTCTTGTTGACCTTTTTGTTGTGGTGCATCCTCCCCAATCAGCATCAGAAAAGCCATAGAGTCTTAGAGGTGACTTAGCAATCATCCTAAGCCCAAGCTAAACTATTCCCTTTACATATCTGAGAATTCTTTTAACAGCCTGAAAGTGCTCACTATTTAGAGCTTGTATGAACTAACTTGCTAAGTTCACTGCATGAGCTATGTCTGGCCTTGTCAATGTGAGATACTGAAGACTTCCTATAATGCTTTTACATATTGAAGCATTAGCAGGACTCCCTTGAGCTTCATGCAAACCATGCTTCTGTGCAAGTGGTGTATTAACAGCCCTGGCCATGATCATATTAGTTTTTCTGACCAGTTTTGTGGCATACTTACTCTGATTAAGATGAATCTCTCCATTGAAGTAAGTAACTTCAACTCCAAGGAAGAAATACAATGGACTAAGGTCTTTCATGGCAAATTCCTTCCTAACTGCTGTGATTATTTCCTGAATGTGTGCAAGAGAACTTCCTGTAACCACTATATCATCAACATACAATAGAAGTAGAACATTACCTTTATTGTAATAAAGCACAAATAGAGATGAGTCTGCTCTACTGCATTAAAAACCAAGGGGAAGCAAACAGAGAGTGAATCTGTCAAACCAGGCTCTAGGTGCCTGTTTAAGACCATATAATACTTTCTTCAGAGAACACACATGATTTGTATATCTAGGATCAACGAAGCCTGGTGGTTGTGCCATGAACACTTCCTTTTGCAGATGTCTATGCAGAAATGCATTTTTGACATCATGTTGTCTAAGGACTATTATAGAGTAACTGCTACTGAAAGCACTACTCTTATAGTAGTAGCCTTAACAACAAGGCTAAAGGTTTCTTCAAAATCAATGCCTTCAAGCTGAGAATAGCCTTTAGCAACCAACCTTGCTTTAAGCCTATTTATAGAACTATCTGACTTTTGTTTAGTTTTGAACACCCACCTTGATCCAAGTACATTCATTTCTCCTGTTCTAGGCACCAATATCCATGTCTAATTCTTATGCAGTGCATCAAGCTCTTCTTTCATAGCTGCATACTAGTGTGGTGTCTTGAGTGCTTGACTTACAGTTTTTGGTTCTGTACTGCTACTCCATTTCCTGCTATCAAGGTTGTATGAGTGACTTGCACCTTGCTTGTTTTCATCCTTGTCATCATGTGATGTCCTCCTGCAGTGTTAGAAGATTGTGCTTCTTCTATGATCTCAGGTGCACTGTGGGATGATGTAGGGAGCCGATTAATCTGAGTATTGAACCATTTTGACAGATCCACTTCCAATTGTATCCCTTGTGGATTAGTTACAGTAACTTGTCCAGCTTGCTCCACATTTGTTGTACCTTGACTGTCATGGCCCAACCGGAGGGCCGCGACGGGCACCCGGTGCTAACCCACCCGGACACCTCTTATCATACTTTCACATGTATATCTAGGTGAGCCACATAGCTAAATCATACTTTCCATCCATTATTCATACTAATTCCATTGGGCAACAATACATATATATATATCATCATCAATAACAATGCCCATATAGATGTACATAAGCCGATGAGGCTAATAAAATGATATACACAAGACTAAACGACAAGGCCAAATACATCTAACTATATACACATGTCTATGAGCCTCTAAGGAGAGTATGTCATATCATATAGGCGGGACAAGACCCCGCTATGCCCATAAATATGTACACAAAAGAATAAATACCAAAAGTTATAGCTCCAAATGAAATGGAGCTCCACTATGTAGTCCTTGAGTAATAAAGTTATGGATCAAGCCTGTCTCCCTGGCCACTTGCGGGCATGACGCAGCGTCCACAAACAAAAGGACATCAGTACGAAGAATGTACTGAGTATGTAAAACATGATCAACATCATTATGAAAGCATAATAAACAACATAAGAAATAGCATAGGATGGGAGATAGTAGTACTATCGTCATAAACACTTACTTGCTTTTCATAAAGACTTTCCATTTCTAATGCGTGATTGTGTACATACATCTGTATCCGTATCCGTATTCATATCCGTACTGATTTACATTTCGTATCCATTTTCATATTCATAGCATATTCATATTTATACTCATATTTATATCGTATACGTATCCATATCATATACATAGTATACCCGACCATGAAGGTTCAGTGTTTCGCATATCCGGCTATGACAAGGCTCGGTGAGTATACATACTTGGCCCTACCAAGGCTCATAAGCATCTTTAGCATCATTACTACTGTCGTTCATTACATCTATCCTTAGAGGATTACTCATCATATAAGGAATTTAGTACAATCGTAACATATCGAGAATCATGAGCTTAGTAGCTTTTAAAGATAGCATCATTTGGAAGACATTATAGGCTTATAGAACATTAGATATTTTGCCAAGGAACCATGCCTTATGAAAGAAGGGTTAGCCTTACATACCTTTCCGTTCAACTATTATATCACTTGCACGTTCTCCTTCAATGTTCACTATAACACCCCGTATCTTGGAACTAAGTCTAGACTCATATCATTAGAGTTTTAGTGGAAAAACTGAAGGTTTGAACGTTTTGCGAAAATGGTTGATAGGCCTAATTCGGGCAGCCATAAATCCTTGATTAGTTGGGAATTTAGGAAAGCACCCTTAATGAAAGTTGTAGTATGTAGAAATACCTTTCTAACGATATAAGGACCAAGCCAATCAGAGATCGGAGCAAGGAGATATGATCGTCTCAATATGGCTAATAGTAAGGCACTTAAAATTCTATAGAATCGGCTAAATTTTCGATACGTCTGTCTTCCAGTCAAAATTCGTGAAAATAAGTTGGGAATTTGAGAACACTTAAAACATGAAAGTTGTAACCCTTTGCAATAGCTTTCCAACGGTATATTGTGGAGCCCAAACAGAGCTGTGTACAAGAAGTTATGGCTATTTTACCGAACACTGTATAGAACCGACATACGTCGCTTCTTCAAGAGAATGAGGGCGCGTGCGATGGCCCCGCGCCGCGGGCCAATCGCCGAAAAACACCCTCTCTGAATATTGACCTGCAGGGGGGTCGTGTGCTGCATGTGCGGCGCGAGTCTATCGCATAACAGGTCCAGTTTCGGGTCAAAATTCGAGTTTACGCGTTTTACGTTATATTTAAGATTTGGGGTTTATTTCCCCAACACCCCATTCACGAAAAATTACCCTAAATTCATAGAGAACAAGTCCCAAACCTCAAGAACCTTCCAAGGTAAGTTTTGCTATGATTCTAGGTTGAATTCAAGTTCCTAATCCCTTTCTAACTTGAGTAAACCCTTCCAACTCAATTCTAATGTATACTCTAATAATCTAAGCAAGAAATCTTTGTTCCTAAACTAGTGTTTTCAAGAAAACCCATCCCAAGGTTCAAAAATTCAATACTTTGGAATTCTTCTTCAAAGATTCAGACTTTTCTTCATGTTTTGGAGCGATTAAGATATGTAGAGTTACTATCTAGGGGCTTTTAATTATAGGTGACAAATGGGTTTTAAAATTGAGTTGGGGTAACTCTAGTTTTTTTAATTGAGTAAGGTGATAAACTTTGTATTAGTGATTAGAGAGTATTGACTCACCCCAAAGTTATATTTTTAATACTTTGACCCCAAGCTTTATTTTTTACACTTTGCCCCCAAGTTTTATTTTTAACACTTTGACCCAACCCATATAAACCCTACAGAGCCAAAAAAAAAAAATGCGCCAAATTTTCTGTTTGTCTGCGCCGTTTCCACCATTTTTGGCTCTTCTTTTTTGCTTCGTTTCTTCTTCTTCTTGCTGCTGCTTCTTCTTCTTCTTCTTCTTGACAGGATTTTGCTCAAGAAAGAAAAAAAGCAAGACAACCTGATTTTGCAATTTTTTGACTGGATTTCATTCGTGTAGCACTGGGAATTACTTCATAACTCATTCCATTGTTCTGCTTTCTTATTCTTCTTCTTCTTCTTCTTCGTCCGCCATTGTTGCTCAAGAAAGAAAAAACTGTGACCACCCGATTTTGCAATTTTTTGACTGGATTTTGTTGGTGTAGCACTGGCAATTACTTCATAAGTGTTTTTCGCTCATTTGGCAAGTACAACAATGCTATTTTATTTCAATTTTTCACCTGGGTATAAATCTACTGATTTTCCAACAACTTCCAGTAGCTGTTGTAGTTGTTGCAACATATAATGTGGTTGTTGCAACTTCTACAACAGATTATGAAGTTGTTGTAATTGTTAAATAAATAACCTACAACAACTCAATGATCTGTTAGAGTCAGCTTCAGTTTTTGTCTGAAACAGAACCCAAAAAACTGAAGCCACTTCCAACAGATTATTGACTTGCTGCAACAAGTTGTATAGTTGTTGCAACAGGTGTTCCACTTGTTGCAACAACTCAACTATCTTTTGGAGTCAGCTTCAATTTTTGTATGAAACGTAACCTAAAAAACTGAAGCTACTTCCAACAAATTATTGACTTGCTGCAACAAGTTGTATAGTTGTTGCAACAGGTGTTCCACTTTTTGCAACAACTCAACTATCTATTGGAGTCAGCTTCAGTTTTTGTCTGAAACAGAACCCAAAAAACTGAAGCCACTTCCAACAGATTATTGACTTACTGCAACAAGTTGTATAGTTGTTGCAACAGGTGTTCCACTTGTTGCAACAACTCAACTATCTATTGGAGTCAACTTCAGTTTTTGTTTGAAACAGAACCCAAAACACCGAAGTTGCTTCAAACAGATTATTGACTTGCTGCAACAAGTTGTATAGTTGTTGCAACCGGTGTTCCACTTGTTGCAACAACTCAACTATCTATTGGAGTCAGCTTCAGTTTTTGTCTGAAACAGAACCCAAAAAACTGAAGCTGACTCCAACAGATTAGTGACTTGTTGCAACCATTTTATTACTTGTTGCAACAAGTAGTCCACTTGTTCTAACAAGTTAATAATCTGTTGGAACAACTGCTGCAGCTGTTTCATTTTGTTATAGATTGGTATGTACTCTCATGACCAATTTTTTGTTAAACAAAATATCTTTAGGTACCTCGAACACCACTAATGGGGGACTCAATAACAATAGGGGTTGATTACCATGGTGAATGGATCGAGAAGAACAATCGATATATTTGGCGATGGAAGGGTAGTGACACATTAGAGACAATAGCGATGACTGTCCAAAGAGATGTTATGTTCGATGAATTTGTGAACCTAATCATCACCTATTGCGAATTAACTTGTGAACCAAAAGATCTTGCCATCATTTACATGCATAATGTTTTTGAAAATCAGAGGGTCTTGCCATTTAAGATAACTAATCAGGTTCGTTTGCGTGCTTATTTGAATGATGTAGCTAGGCCCATTTTAAGGGTATACGTTGTTGGAAGCCCGGTAGAGAACCACAATTTATCTCAAGACCAACAAGATGTGTTAAATGATGAATTAGATGGGGTGGATGTGGATATCCCAGATAATGGAAGTGGGGCTGACCCGATTCCTATACCCGAAGTTACGAGCAATACATTGGGCACTACACAATCAATACAATCTATCCATGTTCAAGATGATAAAACAGGTTTTTATAAAGGAATGTCATTCAAGAACAAGGAAGAACTAGCCACTTGGTTGAAACTTGCTTACTTGAAGAAATATTTTAGAATCAAGAAGGTGATTAATTCGCGTACTGTGTATTTCTTCAGATGTGTACATCCGGAGTGCAAGTGGTGGCTTAGGGCTGTGAAGCTTTTAAGTTCTGACAGATTTTGTATCATAACTTAAATAAAGCATCACACATGTAGTTCTGAGCACATTATGAGCCATAATCCACACGCTACTGCGAAAGTCATTGGTGAATACTTCAAAGATAAGTTTCCTTACGGTAAAGGCCCATCTACAAAAGATATGAGTCAATCAATCCGTATAGATTTGGGTTGTAAGGTAAGTTATTGGAAGGTCTGGAAGGGTATGGAGATTGCAAAGTCTTTGACAAGGGGGACACATGAGCACGGGTATGCGGTGCTTGATGCGTACCGTTATATGCTTCGTTCTACAAATCCAAGTAAGACGGCATTGAAGGTTGATGAAAATGGGAAGTTCAAGTACTTTTTTGTAGCCTATAAGGCTTGGATGCTTGGTTTTGCGCAAATGAAAAAAGTCATAGCTGTCGATGGGACATTCTTGAGGAGCAAGTACGAAGGAGTGTTGTTGTCAGCAGTTGCACAAGATGCGGAGAATCATATTTTTCCAGTGGCATTTTGTGTGGTGGACAAGGAGTGTGATGCTTCGTACAAATATTTTTTTGAACAAATGAGAAGCTATATAGAGGATACCCCTGAGTTGTGCATAATTTATGATAGACATCCAAGTATCAAAAAGGCGGTTTCAATTGTCTTCCCTACATGTCATTATGGTTTTTGCATGAGGCACCTAGGGGAAAATCTGAGAACCACATTTCACAATGGGGTGGTCATATCTCAATTTTATAAAGCAGCAAAAGCGTACAATATTGATGTCTTCAATGACCATTTCAATCAAATCAGAGATTTGGTTCCTGGGGCCGCCGAACATCTTGATCGTGCTGGATTCCACAGATGGACCAGGGCATTCTGCCTCGAAAATAGGTATTTTCACATTTCTGTTTCCAACAAGTAACGTATCTGCTGCAACTAATAGGTAACTTGTTGCGGCAGATATTGTACTTGTTGTGATTTTTGACACAGCTGAGCCTTAGCCACATGTTCCAACACTAATATGTTTGTTTTGTCAGGTATGATTTTATGACGACAAATGCTGCTGAGTCGGTGAACTCAATGTTCAATGTTGAAAGAGAATTTCCCATTACTGCTCTATTTGATTCCATAAATAGGAGGTTTACTGAGAAATTTCATGAGAGGCGTATGGAGTTCATCGACTCACCAACCATCTTTGTTCCCTTAATGGAAAAAAATATCAAAATTTGTCAACTTGGGTAATAAGTTATTGGCCCATCGAATTGCCAACTACAAGTTCAGCGTCATCGGCCATGGTTCAGTTGCAACAGTCGATCTGCAAAGAAGATCTTGTACTTGTAGAGTTTTTGACCTGGACAAAATACCTTGCCCACATGCTATGGCAGCGCTTCGAGTCCAATATGGTGAAGACTTTGGAAGGCGGATTTATGACTACTCATCTCCATATTACAAGGTGGAGAATTACATAATTGCATACTGTGAGGAAATGAATCCTGTGCCTTCTGAAGAATCTTGGGAAGTTCCTATGGAGATTTTAGAGAGAGAAATACCTCCTCCATATGTTGATCCGAGCAAACCGGGAAGAAGACGGACAAAGAGGAGGCGTGGAATCGGGGAATCACTTGCAACGAGGAAAAACAAATGCTCCATATGCAAAACAGCTAGCCATAAAAAAACTACATGCCCAAACCGAATTGCTCCCTAGTTGTTAAATTTGCAATGTCTTGTAATAATAATTACTATTTTTTGTGTTTGTGTTTGTGAAATTGGACTTTATGACATTTTTATGTTGTTTTTGTTAGTAAAATTGGTTTAAATGATATGTTGATCTTGCTCAAATCACCAATGTATGTTATGTGGTTTTGCAATTTCTGAACAGTTTTCACCAAGTAAAAATTTTGTTGCAACAGCTGTGTAACTTGTTGGGATTTTGCCAGCCAGATTATGTACTTGTTGCAGCAACTAACTTAACTTGGTTTTCCAACAAGTGACATGACTTGTTACAGTAAGTTCCTATAGTGTTTTGAGTTTTTAGAACAAATGGAATGAGTTGTTGCAGAAAGTCCTTAACTTGTTTCATCCAACAAATAGAATGAATTGTTTCATCCAACAAGTGATATGACTTGTTCAACAGCTATGTTAGCTGCTGCAATAGATTATGTACTTGTTGCAACAGGTTAAACAACTGCTGCAACAGATTATGTACTTGTTGCAACAGGTTATGCAACTGCTGCAACATATTATGCAATTATTGCAGCAGATTATGTAATTGCTGCAACAGATTATGCAATTGCTGCAGCAGATTATGTAATTGCTGCAATAGATCATGAAATTGTTGCAACAACTAGGATATAAGTCACATATGTTTAGTTATTAACAGAGGGAACCAATGATATTTAGTGTTAAACAAAGGGATTCAATGATATTTAGTGATCAATATATTTATCTACTAACATCCTTAATGGATTAGACGGTAATTTCATTGATTTGATGGGAAATTCTAAGCGTATACTTCCCAAATCGAGCGATCGTTAGTGTAATTTGATGAGAACTACTTGATTCACCCATATTTAGGTGTAAACAATGAAAACCAATGATATTTATTATTTACTAAATGTTCCTAACCAATTTGATGGTATTCTGAGTCAGGACATATGATCAACTAAGCGTATGCTTCCCAAATCGAGCGATCGTTGGTGTAATTTGATGATAACTACTTGATTTACCCATATTTAGGTGTAAACAACGAAAATCCAATGATATTTATTGTTTACTAAATGTTCCTAACCAATTTGATGGCATTCTGAGTCAGGACATATGATCAACTAAGCGTATACTTCCCAAATTGAGCGATCGTTGGTGTAATTTGATGAGAACTAATTGATTCACCCATATTTAAGTGTAAACAACGAAAATCCAATTATATTTATTGTTTATTAAATGTTCCTAACCAATTTGATGGTATTCTGAGTCAGGACATATGATCAACTAAGTGTATACTTCCCAAATCGAGCGATCGTTGGTGTAATTTGATGAGAACTAATTGATTCACCCATATTTAGGTGTAAAAAATGAAAATCCAATGATATTTATTGTTTATTAAATGTTCCTAACCAATTTGATGGTATTCCGAGTCAGGACATATGATCAACTAAGCCGTATACTTCCCAAATCGAGCGATCGTTGGTGTAATTTGATGAGAACTACTTGATTCACCCATATTTAGGTGTAAATAACGAAACCCAATGATACTTATTGTTTACTAATGTGAAGCTTTTAAACAGGTTACTCATCCGTTACAACAGATAATGCACTTGTTGCAACATATTAGTAACTTGTTGTGACAAGTAACCCATCTGTTGCAACAGATTACAAACTTGTTGCAACAGATGGGTTAGTTGTTGCAATTTCTTCAACAATTGAAAGATTTGTTGCAACAACTGACTCATCTGTTGCAACAGATCACAAACTTGTTGCAACAGATTATCAACTTGTTGCAACTTCTAAAACAGCAGTTAGATTTATCGCAACAACTAACCCATATGTTGCAACAACTGAACCATCTATTGCAACAAATTTACATCTTGTTGCAACAACTGACGCATCTGTTGCAACAGATCACAAACTTGCTGCAACAGATTATCAACTTGTTGCAACTTCTTCAACATCAATTAGATTTGTCGCAACAATTGACCCATATGTTGCAACAACTGAACCATCTGTTGCAACAAATTACAAACTTGTTGCAACAACTTACTCATCCGTTGCAACAGATTACAAACTTGTTGCAACAGATGGGTTAGTCGTTGCAACTTCTTCAACATCAGTTAGATTTGTCGCAACAACTAACCCATATGTTGCAACAACTGAACCATCTGTTGCAACAAATTAAAAACTTGTTGCAACAACTTACTCATCCGTTGCAACATATTACAAACTTGTTGCAACAGATGGGTTAGTCGTTGCAACTTCTTCAACATCAGTTAGATTTGTCGCAACAACTGACCCATATGTTGCAACAACTGAACCATCTGTTGCAACAAATTACAAACTTGTTACAACAACTTACTCATCCGTTGCAACATATTAAAAACTTGTTGCAACAACTTACTCATCTGTTGCAACATATTAAAAACTTGTTGCAACAGATGGGTCAGTTGTTGCAACTTCTTCAACAGCCGTTAGATTTTGTGACTTGTTTAAAACTACTGAAACCACTGAACATAATGTATTGAACACAACTTAAATAATGAACACCTAATATATACTTAACAAAATGTCTTATAAAAGTACTGAATACCTAATATATACTTAAATTACATAATGTCATAAAAAAAAACTCCTAATATATACTTAAATTGTTCAACAAGCCACATTTTGGCTCCAAAAAACGCAAAATCAATGAATTGTTTATCAACCCATCTTAGGGCTCCAACACCTTTTCAATGACACCTAATGCCCATCTCCATTGCATCCTCCCTACAGAGTTGTCGCTGATTAGACTTTCAGGTTTTGTCACAGTTGTGCCGGTAAGCAAAGCCTCCATAAAAGCAATTGACCACGAACCACATGCCTTACCAGTGACATTGCGGGGGAGATTCTGTAGCCTATTGAATTCCCACGATTCATTGAGTAACTTTGCAGGCAAGTGTGCAAACATTTCACTCTGTTGCAATAACTTGGGCCACAATTCCATTACCAGCTCCATGAAATAAAAGAAATCAGATTCTTCATAGACAGGAACGTTGCAGTCATACACATCTACCACTCCCTCTTCAATCATGAACTCGAGAGTGACAAAATGTGTGGCATTAATATTCATCACTATTAAAACCCTCTTTGCACCAGCCCACGAGCATCCTCCCGGGTAGGGTCTGACACCCCTTTAATAATCGATCATATCATTATCCCACTTGAATTCAGCAAGTCTAACCTTCGGAGATACGGCATTTGGAACTATACTCTCTTTTGTCAATTCTGCGAACCTCTTGGACATGTTGTTGTAAAAGTTGAGGTCCAGGATTATGTCAGTGGAATCATAGTACTCGGAGAAATTGATTTGCCTCATACGCATTAGAAGCAGGACTTCATCTACATACTAAAGTAAAAGTAGTAAAACAGTTAGTTACTTGGTGCAACAGATTCAACAGATTATCTACTTATTGCAACAGCTAGTTAACTTGTTGCAACAGATTATCTACTTGTTGCAACAGCTAGTTAACTTGGTGCAGCAGATTCAACAAAATAAAGGAACTGTTGCAACTGCTTGTTAACTTGTTGCAACAGATTATCTACTTGTTACAACAACATACTGAATTAGATAGATATATACAAGTGTTGAAACTTACCCAATCCTCCCACCAAATTTCCATGCTTGTCAGAGCCTTGAAGTCTGCTGCTCCAAATTCATGCATTGAGTACATGGTTCTCCCACTCTTTTTGGACTTGATTGCAGTCTCAACCTTTTTCTTTGTTTGGGAATGTACAGGCTTGAAAATGTTCACCTTCTTTAGCACTTTTGGCCCAACATCAAGAAGAGGAGTCTCAATTGACTTACTAGTAGTAGCAATAGATATTCTTGATCTAACTGATGCAAGTGCCTTGGAAATTGCTTTGCCCCTCCTCCGAGCATGAACATGAGTATAAGGTGAGGAAAGATTCTTTGATGGTTTGATACCTCTCTTGGATATCAACCTCTGCATAGAAGTGTTTGTGGCTTCTTGGGCCTGCACCAATTCCTCCACCTTTCTAATAAAATTATCCATTTTGTCCTTGCAAGTGGTGCACTCACAAGCACATGAGGGCACCTTAGAAGTACCAGCACCAACATCAACAAATCTTCTACCACTCAATCCACTACTACTAAAATTACCACCAAATCCGAAAAAATCACTCAATCCATGAATTGGAGTAAATCCACCAATATTAGCATCATCATCTCTTAATATTTCCCCAGCAATACTTGCTGGGACATCATCACCACCACCAACAACAACAACATCAACAGGCTGAACAACACCACCAACAGCATCAACAGCAATATCACCACCAGCACCAACAACAACATGACCACCAACAACGTGACCACCACCACCAGCTACAACATCATCAACCCTAGTGACGACTGTCACTCCAGCCAATTCCCATTTGAACCCATCAATCAGTCTGTCAGGCACAGATTCTATGGGCACAAAGGTGACAAGGCATGGCATCTCCAACTCTCTTATTGTTGGGACAAGCCATGGGTTCAAAACCTACAACAAAAAATTAGATATATCATAGTGGTGCTAAATCATAAAAAGCAAAACCTATTTAAAACAAGTTAACAGGTTGTTGCAAAAGGTTACACATCTGTTGGACAATGTCCAACAGATAGGTAACTTGTTGCAGTAGGTATCTCATCTGTTGGAAATTGTACAACAAATTAGTAATTTGTTGTAACAGATTATTGTACTTGTTGTAAAAACTTACTGTAACAGATTCAGAAGTTATCAAATTAGTAAATAAAGTGATATGTTGCAACAACTGTGATACTTGTTGGAAATTGTCCAACAGATTGTCAACTTCTTGCAGCAGGTTTATCATCTGTTGGACATTTTCCAACAGATGGGTAACTTGTTTCAGCATGTTACTCATCTGTTGTAAAAAACTAGTTGCATGTTATAACAGATTCATATGTTGGGTAACTTGTTGCAACAGGTTAATTATCTGTTGGACATTGTCCAACAGATGCATAACTTGTTGCAACAGATTAATGTGTTGTTGTAGCAGATTATAAAAGTTGTTGCAACACCTAGTCATCTGTTGTGTTCTAATGCTTACAGCTTCCTTAGGGGGGTTGAAAAGGTCAACACTCAATTTTGTGTTGTTCTTGGCAGTGAGCCATCTAAGAATTCTTGGATAGGTAACTTCTTTGGAGTATTCCTTGACTTGATGCCTGAGGTGAGGAATGGCTTCAAATGCCCAAGCCTAGAAAAAAAAGATGCCATCAAAAATCAAAATAGTGATTGAAATTTAAAAAAAAAAAAAAAGGTAAAACATTAAAGAAAATTTACCATGAAAGCCCAAGGGAAGCCATATAGGTTTTGTGTCTTCCCCGTTGGCTTCAAATCCTTCATCAAATATTCAACAGTCAAGCTAAAGCTTTGAAAACCCCAGGCATAGTTGTTGAAGGCATCATAGTCCTCAGCAAGTTTAATCAATCCAAGCGGTATGTTGTAGTTTACGTCACTTGCCCAAAGAACACTATGCACAAACCAAACTAAGCACAATGCCTCCTTGTGCTTTTTTGAGAAAGTTTTGGACTCCAAGTCTTGCAATAATTTCTTTTGAGTGTAGCTCTTCCCACTAAGTTTACCAAAGAGACATTATTCTTAGCTTTGGAACCCTTTGCTTTCTTGTCTGCCTTGGGCGTCCGGGCTGGCTTGGTTAATACAACAGTAGGAAGAGGATCACAAGGATAACATCTCAATTCGGTAACTATGGCAAACTCCTTCAGGCCAAAGAAAACCGGTATGCCACAGTAATTGATCCAAATCTCATCCTTTCTATCATAAATAATCATACGCTTCAAAAGCTCAGAAACCATTATCATTTGAAATCGGGCACTGGTATCTTCAAGCAAATCTAAATAGAGCCCAAAGCAGCTAGCCCTAAAGAAATTCTCCAACCCCTGCTGCCGGAGAATGCCCCTGAAGGTGTCAAAGCCCTTGCCCATGGTTGATCTAACCACAAAATCACCAGACAAATACTTATTTCCATTCAGCGGCATCGTCACGCCGTACTTTTCAATGCTGAAACTCTTGACGACTTCCTCAATCGAAGGTCTATTGGGATCTGTGGCAATACTAGAAGACTCAACAAGATTGGTATCCACATTATGTTTCCTTTTTCTTCTTAACTCAGCCAAGATCTGATCTATTGATTCTTCTTCTTCTTCATTACCATTTTCAGTTTCTGCATCTTCTTCACC